>NC_069797.1:62433154-62736184 GCF_027406575.1 Nycticebus coucang
CTGGGTAAAAGAATCACCAAAAGAGATGAAAGACTTGTACACTTAAAACTACAAAGCAGTGCTAAAAAATTACAGACTCTAATAAATAGAAATATATCCATGTCATAGGTGGATACATTTATGTTATTAAGATGTTAATACTACCCTAAACAATCTGCAGATTCATAGAATCCCTTTCAAACTCCAACAGCTATTTTTTTCCAAAAATGGAAAATCTAATTTTCAAATTTATTTGGAATTGCAAGTGGCCCCAAATATCCTAAAAAATCTTGAGATAGAAGTACAAAGTTGTAGGACTTACATTTCCAAATTTTAAACCTAGTGCAAAGTTACAGTAATTAAGATGGTGTGTGGTGATGGCATAAAGATAGATATATATACCAATGGGAGTAGAATTAGCTGTTATAGTAACATATTAGAGTAATGCTACTAAAAATCTAAGACCTCTATTATTTCTACTACATTATAGTTTAGTGCTTAATTTCACATCATGATTTTAGAAGCTTTAAAAATCTATCCCCATACTTTTTAAAATAAAATGTTTATGTATGAATGCCTAGAGTTAGAACTTAGATTGTCAGTATTTTTAGCAATAAGACTTCAGTATTCTTTGTTGCTTCCAAAGTCATTAACATGTCTTCTACTGTGGTGTGAAAGCTAAATTTTTGTTCAACACAATAAAAGGTCAAGAAAAGTTTTGGTAAAGTTTCGGACTTGATCTCAACACACAGTAAGTACCTGTTGGTGAAACTGGATCAACAATCTACATTATCCTAATTTACTATACAGTGTATAGTTGTAATTGCATATTCTGTTGCCCATCATTTAGAGATTATACTGGAATTAAGGAGATAGTCTTTATCTAAAGGCCCAATTGCCTGTTTGTCAGGTCAGTTCTCTGTTTATCCAGTGGTTGTATGTAAGGATGTATAGGCAATTTTTTTAATCATATGGTATCATGATAATATTCACAATATTTCTAAAAGTCTTCATTTCTTTTTCTTCAAAGGAGTGGTTGATGTCAGTGACATGAAAAAAGTTCCAAAAAATGTGGAAACAGAACTTAAAGATGAGGAACACTCAGAAGTGGTGAATAAACTGCCAATTGATGGTGAGAATTTCAAATGGCAATGTGTTTATTAAATCATTTTCCATTAGTGGAGCTTGCGTGTTGGTTTATGAGAATTTCTATAACAATTCTATGTCCTAAGAGAAAGATTATTCATAAACATTTCAGAAGGCATTACCACTTTACCTTAAGAAATACCAACTATGTCATTTCATTTTAAGTTTGAGAATCAGTTGACTCTTTAGTCAGAAATGCTGCTACACTCTGGCTATTATTCTTGAATCCACTGTGAGTCCCACATTTTAAGTAATAATTAAGAAGAAAAGAAAGGCATGGAAAAATATAAGAATGAAAATAAATAAGAAATTACAAAGAAATGGGAGTGCAGAGGAGAGTTCATTATGCTACACAACCCCAACAATAACTGTTTTAGGTGCCAATGAATGAAAAGAATGGCCTTGTCAAGAATTTTCTTCATTTTGTATTTTTGAGAAAATTCTTGAGATTAAATTTGTACTTTGTAGGGAAAAGTAAAATCTGACTTTGTGAAATGATGGCTTCTGTACTGCCTTAATAGATACATCTATCATTTTGGTGAGACTTGATTTGTGTCTTTGTTATTTATATCTGATAGATCTATCATAATATGCTGATGGGTGGTATAAAGGCCTTTAAAGATGAGTGAAAGATAGAAAACAGTAAATTCTGATACCTGCTACCCTTCTCATATTCAGATGACATATATTTATGCTTCTTTTGATCAATTGGTACTTTTTCAGATAATCTCCTGTGTTATGTTTTAAAGGAGAGTTTCATAATTTATTGAAAGTTTATAATATATGACAGAATAAGCAATGTCTAGTCTAAGTGTGACTAGTAAACAAAAAAAAATAGTATTTGCTAAGGATTTTTAATCAGAAAAAGAAAAAGTTTTCTGGATGGCAAAAAATAATGTCTATTGGATAAAAGTATGAAATCTGTTATCCCACAACTGCATTGCACTGAGCAATTAATCAATTTAATTTAATTGACTTGAAATTTTAGTCAAAAAGTGAATTGATCATTTATATGTAGGTCAATTTCATTGTCTCTCTTTCTTTCTGTCTCTCTCTCTCTCAATTATGGCTTTTTTATAGCTGGAAAGATTGATCTCGGTAAATTAATGGATTCGGTGAAAACTATAACAGGTTAGTAAGAAAATACTATGAATCTAAGATCCTAGTTCTTTACTCTGATTTTAATTTAGTGAGTTATTCCTATTATCCATTTATGTTGAACATTTTCATTGGAAAACGTGTATCTAATTTCCTAGGGTTTGTCTATGGAGTACCTGCATTGAGCAGTAAAACTTTAGTGGAATGTTAAGATGGCAATTTTTTTACATTTTGGAGATTTTGGCAGTATTTCTTTTCCTTATGAATAAATGCAGAAAAGCATTATATGGGCCCAAAACAAATGATTAGGTAAAGATAAAAATATAGGATTAAAACAGTGAAATTAAATTTCATGATTAATTATATAATGAAAAAATTAGATCACCTCCCACAATATTCTTAAATAATATTGAAGGGAGATCATTAAATCCCATTTCTGGTATATATGAGTTGTCCCATCATTTTATATAAATTTTAAATAAATTACATTCCTATGATGGCTACTGATGCAAATGAGTGCATCTCATTCTGCATCTGCTGTTCAGACATATGGCAGTTAAGGCTGGATAGCCATAAATTCATGTGTGTGTGTGTGTGTGTATTTGGAATGATCTACCTTTATACCTCTTGAAGGAGAAGAGTTCAAAGTTAGTGGTATGAAACATGACCTAGAAAATATGGGGCCAGAGCTTGCACTTAAAGGAAGTCTGAAGCTAATGAATCAAACATCGGTTGATGGTGAGCATTTCAAATAACATTGTAGAAATTATGGCTGTGCACAGTTTTGTGAGAATGTCCATAATTACCTCATAATTGCCTTTTATTTGATAGCAAATTTTATAAATGAAAAGATTTTCAAAAATGTTCAGAATGAATTTCAAGCAGTTCTACTTTAAGAAAGCCCAACTGTTTTGTTTGATAGTTTGGGAATAATCTGCTCTGTCAATCACCAATCCTGCCATCAGGACAAAGAATTTTCTGTTCTTTCTTTAGAAACCAGAGAAGGTATCCCCAAGATTAAGTTGGGAGGTAAGAGAAAATAAATTGAATGGGAGTGAATCAATAGGGAAAAAGGATGAAATTAGAAAATGGGGTCAATCAGTAGGAAGAGAGGGCCCATCAAGAACTTTTCATCCTATAATTTTATGTTTACTGGAGATTAAATCATAAATTCTTTCAGGAAAATCATAAAGTCTATCATTCTGAAGTTATGCTTTTTAAAATGACTTAGTGAATCACCACATTTCTTTTTGTGACCTGATTTTTACCTTTCTTACAGGTAATGGAAAAGTCTATCAAAAATTAGATGGTAGGAAATCATCCATCAATGGTAGGAAAGGTAGGTGAATGTAAGATTTTCATGTTTTGCATTTTTATAATTTTCTAATTATTAAATTATGATTTCTGCCACCTTTGACTATATTTTGATAATATATATATACTTTTTAATAGATCTGGATGTATTTTAGCAGACAATCCTTTGTTCTATCACAGAAAGTAGTACCATACTCTGAAGATTTTCCAGTTTGGGGCAAATTGTAATTTGCCATGTATAATGCTCTCCTGTGTATAATACAGGCCCACACTTTTGGCTCAAATGTTTAGGAAAAAAATCTTTCATTTTAATGTTTTAATTCAAAAATTTCTTTGTTTATATTTAGGTACTTTTTTGTATGATAAAAGAATTTTAGCATTTATTTTTTACATATTATAGTACAAGACATTTTATATAACAAATAATTATACAACACAAGAACAGATACAAGGTATAAGAAATTTTATGTACCAGGAGCAAATTTACAATATTTGTGCATTATAGAAGGCCAAGAGCTCTTCATCACTGTCAAAAGGAGAAGTATCATGTTCTTCAATGTCTACATTACTGGTGTCTTCTGAAGAGTCACTTTACTCATCCCAGTAAATTTCATCATCTTCACTTCCATCCATAGCATTGCTGATGCTGCATTTTTTAAACGATTTCACAACCACTTCCTTCTTTACACTGTTCCATGATCTTAGAATCCAATTACAAACCTGGGCGATGGATGCTTTCTTGATTCTGTTTAAATCATTACCAGCTGACTATATCCATGATGTCCACTCTTCAAGGGCTTTAAAGGGCTTGTTCACTGATACATCAAGAAGTTGCAGTTGGCTGGTTAGTCCACCAGGTATCACAGCAAGTTGGATTTTCAAGTCCATTGCTTTTGTACTTTTTGTAACATGGGCTTTCATTGCAAGTTCATTGTTATAGTTCAACAAACCAAGTACTGTATTCAAGAGTACAATTTTGCATTGAGACATTATTGCTTTCTAGAGGTATACTTTTAATGCATAAACATAAAGAAAATAATTTAAAACATTTGTATAGATATGGAATTGTACTACCCATGTATAATGCACATCCTTATTTTTCCCTCAAAAATTTGGGCAAAAATTACATACATGGCAAATATGGTAGATACTATTTCAGCTCTTTAAAAAAATAAATGGTTTAAATAAAAACTGATCGTAAATTTTAATAAAAGTTGAGATGCAGTTTCGGAGTTGAAAAAATGAAAAGAAAATACTATTTTTTGGCCAAAAGACAGAGATATTTTTCCTTCTTACTGGTTGCTAAACAGTTGCCCAACTAGCTGGCTAACAAGAAATACATCAGGAGAAGATATTTTATTTCTGTTTCTAATATTACAATTTGTGGTGCATGTTGACAGATCTCACTGGGCCTTAGTCTTTGTCCATTATGGTAATTATAATGCCCAGCAAATAATACTAAATAAAGTGTGGTGATTAGAGTTTACTCATATGCCATGTTATTCTCTTTTTTTAAAGGAGAGATTGTTGATGTTAGTAAACTGGGCACTATTTTGCAAAACATGAATATGAGACTTGCAGAAAATGAAGTTAATGACCTTACAAAAAACCTTTCAGTTGATGGTAAGCAGTGAAGATATATTTAAATTACTCAACACAGTCTGAAATATAAGCTTTTGTTTGTTTGTTTGTTTATTTATTTTTGGGACAGAGTCTTACTCTGTCATCCTGTATAGCATACTATGGCATCATAGCTCACAGCAACCTCAAACTCTTAGGATCAAGCAATCCTCTTGTCTCTGCTTCCTGAGTAGATGGACTATAGGCACCGTCACTATGCCCAGCTAGTTTTTTGTAGTTTTTAGTAGAGATGGGGTCTGGCTCTTGCTCAGGCTGGTAGAGATGGGGTCTGGCTCTTGCTCAGGCTGGTCTTGAACTCCTGAGCTCAAGTGAGCCTTCCACCTTGGCCTCCCAGAGTGTTGGGATTATAGGCGTGAGCCACTGCACCTAACCAGAATATAAGATTTTATATAATAACCTCTAAGAATGCTTATTTTGCATATAATGTTAATTGGAAAATAATCTTATATTAAAATGTTATTTAGAATAACCTAGGCTAACAGTAAGTTAGTTTCTTAAAAATTAAACAAAATTACATTTCACCAATTTTATCCACCAATATTAAGAATATGATTGTAGTTACTATTAAAGATCCATTTTTAAAAATTTTATTTTAATAGATTTAGGGGTTACGAATGTTTTTTTTGTTACATGGATAAGTTGTAGAATGGAGAAGTCTAGGCTTTTAGTGTACCCGTCACATTATACCCAAAAGGTATTATTCATCCTGCACCCCTCTCCCACTCTCCATCACCTGAGACTCCATGTCCATTATCTCGCTCTGTATGATGGTCCATACCCATTTTGCTTAGCTACTACTTGTAAGTGAGAACATGAGGTGTTTAGTATTTTTGTTCCTGGGTTACTTCACTTACCCACTTCCATCCAAGTGGTTACAAAAGACATTTTTTCATTGTTTTTCATGGCTAAGTCTCATGGTGTGTGTGTGTATACTGTAAATATATATAAATGTAATTATACATATTACATGTTTTATACATATTACATGTTTTTACTCACTCAGTAGTTGACAGGCATATAATTTGGTTCCATCTTTGCGATCTGTGCTGTGATAAACATATGAGTGTGTCTTTTCTTATAAAATGACTTATTTTTCTTTGAGTAGATCCCAAGTGGGATTGTTGAATCAAATGGTAAATCTGCTATTAGTTCTTTGAGAAATCTCCATAATGTTTTCTATAGAGGTTATACTAATTTATACAGACATACTCCTACAAACAGTGTAAAGCATTCCCTTTTGCCACATCACCAATAGTAATATATTGTTTTTGAGTTTTTGATAATGGACATTATGATGGGGGAAGGTAGAATCTCATTATGGTTTTAATTTGCATTTCCCTGATGAGTAGCGATAGCATTTTTCATGTTTATTGGCCATTTGTTTCTTTTCCTTTGAAAATGTCTATATGTCTTTTGCATACTTTTTAAATGGGGTTATTTGGGGTAGGAAGTGCTGCTGATTTCTTTGAGTTCTTTATAGAGTTTAGATATTAGTCCTTTGTCAGATGTAAAGCTTGTGAATATTTTCTCTCATTCCATAGGTTGTCTATTCAGTCTGTTGATTATTTTTTTGGCTGTCCTGAAACTTTTTGGTTTCATTAAATTCCATTTATTTAGTTTTGATTTTGTGTATATGCTTTTGGAGCCTTTACGTAGGCCAATGTTAAGATTAATTTTTCGTGTGTTTCCTTTTAAGATTTTTATGGTTTAAGATATTACATTTAAGTCTTTAATTCATCTTGAGGTAATTTTTATATATGGTAAGAGATAGGAATCCAATTTCATTCTTCTACATGATGTTATCCAGTTTTCCCAGCACCATTTATTGAATAGGATTTCTTTTTCTCAGTGTATGTTTTTGTCAGCTGGTTGAAGATCAGTTGGTTTTAGATATTTGGCTT
Organism: Nycticebus coucang; assembly: GCF_027406575.1. NCBI lineage: Eukaryota > Metazoa > Chordata > Mammalia > Primates > Lorisidae > Nycticebus > Nycticebus coucang. The sequence goes on from NC_069797.1 coordinate 62,440,234, forward strand.
TATTTCTGGGTTCTATATTCTGTTTCATTGGTTTATGTGTCTACTTTTATACAAGCACTGTGCTGTTTTAGTTACTATAACCTTGTAGTAAAATTTAAAGTTGAATAATGTGATGCCTCCAGATTTGTATTTTTTGCTTTGGCTGTTTGTGCTCTTCTTTGATTTCATATGAAATTTAGAATCATTTTTTCAAATTCCATTAAAAATGACATTAGAATTTGATGAGAATTTAATTGAATCTGTAAATCAATTTGGGCAGTATGGACATTTTAACAGCATTGATTCTTCCAGTCCATGAGCATGAAATGCTTTTTAACTTGCTTGTGTTGTCTATAATTTCTTTCATCAGTGTTTTGTAGTTGTCTTTGTAGAGGTCTTTCCAACTTCATGGTTAAGTATATTCCAAGGTATTTTATTTTATTTTTTGCTGCAATTTTAAATGGAATTGAGTTTTTGATTTGACTTTCAGCTTGGTTGTTATTAGCGTGTAGGAATGCTATGATTTGTGTACATTGATTTTATAATCTGAAAATTTACTGAATCCATTTACCAATTCTAGAAGACTTTCGGGGGAGTCTTTAAAGTTTTTTAGATATAAGATCATTTCATTTGCCAACATACACAGTTTTCCTCTTTTCCCATTTGGATGCCCTTTATTTCTTTCACTTGCCTGATTTTTCTTTCTAGGACTTCCAGTAGTATGTTGAATAGAAGTGGCGAAAGTGGGCATCCTTGTCTTGTTCCAGTTCTTAGGAAGAATGCTTTCAACTTTTGCCTACTTGTATGATGTTGACTGTGAGTTTGTCATATATGGCTTTTATTATTTTGAGGTATGTTCCTTCTATGCCCAGTTTGTTAAGGTTTTTTTTTCTTTTATCATGAAAGCATGCTGGGTTTTTATCAAATGCTTTTTCTGAATCTACTGAGAAGATCATATGGTTCTTGTTTTTAATTCTATTTATGTGGTGAGTCATATTCATTGATTTGTGAATGCTGAACCATCCTTATATCCTTGAGATGAAATCCATTTGATTGCGGTAAATTATCTTTTGAATTTGATTTGCTAGCATTTTGTTGAGGATTTTTTTTACATCTATGTTTGTCAAGAATATTGGTCTATAGTTTTCTTTTCTGTTGTGTCCTTTCCTGACTTCAGTATCAGGGTAATATTAGCATTGTAGAATGAACTAGGAATGGTTCATTAATTGATCGTTTTGAAGAAGTTTCAGTAGAATTTGTACCTTTTTTTTTTTTAACTAGGTCTGGTAGAATTCAGCTGTGAATCCCTGTGGTTCTAGAATTCTTTTTGTTGAGAGATTTTTTTATTACGGATTCAATCTCACTAATTATTATTGGTCTGTTCAGGTTTCCCCTTTCCTCCTGATTCAAGCTTGGGAGGCTCAGGTTACCAGGAATTCATCTAGTTTTTGTACATTTTCTGTTTTATATGCATAGAGGAGTTCATAGTAGTCACAGATGACTTCTTTTGTATGACTGTGATATCACTTACAAGGTCTTATTTTTCATTTCTGATTGAGTTTATTTGAATCCCCTTTCTTCTTTTGTTCTACCTTGCGACCTATCAGTTTTGTTTATTTCTCCAAAGCACCAACTTTTCATTTCATTTATTCTTTGTGTTGTTTCTTTGGTTTTAGTGTCATTTAATTCTCTCTGATCTTTCATCTTTCATATTTCTTCTCTTCTACTAGCTTTATATTTGGTTTGCTCTTGTTTTTCTAGGGCTTTGAGGTGTGAAATTAGGTTACTATTTTGTGATCTGTCTTTTTGACATAGACATTTAGTGCCATAAATTTCCCCCTTTATCTCTGCTTTTGTTGTATCCCAGATATTTTGGTAGTTTCTGTTATTATTCATTTCACAGAAAATTTAATTTTCATCTTAATTTTATCATTGACCCAAAGACTGTTCAGGTGCAGTTTATTTAATTTCTATGTGTTTGTATATTTTTGAGAGTTCCTCTTGGAATTGAAACATCATTTTATTCCACTTGGTATAATATCATCTTTTAAAAAAAATTGAGGCTTGGTTTGTGGCTAAAGACATGGTCTATTTTGAACCACGTTCCATGTGCTGGTGAAAAGAATGCACATTATGGAGTTTGGGGGTAGAATGTTTTATAAATGCGTTAGGTCCATTTGTTCTAAAGTCCCATTTAAATCTCAGTGTTTCTTTGTTGATTTTTTGACTTCATGAGTTGTCTAGTTCTGTTGCTGGAGTATTGATGTCTTCCACTATTTTTATGTTGCTATTTATTTTTTCTTTATTCTGGTAGTATTTATTTTATGAATCTGGGAGCTGTAATGATAGATGCATATATATTTAGGATTGTTATATCTTCTTGTTGAATTGATCTCTTATCATTATAGACTGATTTTTTTTAATAATTATTTTTGGTTTAAAGTGTTCATGGGAATAGCTACTCCTGCTCACTTTTGGTTTACATTTGCTTGTAATATTATTTTCTTCTCCCTACCTTGAGACTATGAGAATCTTTGCAAGTTAGGTGGGTCTGGGAGACAGCAGATATTTGGGCTGTCATTTTATTCATTCTGCCAATCTTTGTCCTTTGTGTGAGGCATTTAGCCCATTTACATTTAATGCTATTATGGATATTTGAGATACTCCTCCAGACATTATATTGTTTGTTAACTTAGATGCTTTATATTTTTCCTTGTGTAACTATTTTATTAAAGCTGTGAGGTTTTATTTTTTTCACTTTTGAGTGTTTTTATATAGGTGAATATTGACCTCTTATTTTGATGTTTACTCAAACTCCCTAAGTATTTCTTATAGGGCTGGTCTGGTGGTTACAAATTCCCTTACTGTTTGTTTGTCTGGGAAAGACTTTATCTCTCATTTATGAAACTTATTTTTGCAGGACACAAAATTCTTTGCTAACAATTATTCTTACTGAGATGGTTAAAGAAAGGACCTCCATCCCTTCTGGCTCCTAAAGTTTTGATTAAGAACTGTGTTGTTAGTCTGATGAGTTTTCCTTTGTAAATTACTTGAGGCTTTCATCTTGAAGTATTTTCTCCTTCATGTTGACTTTGGCCAGTCTGATGACTATACCTTTGTGATGTCCTTTCTCAATGAATGTTTCATGATTTCATTGAGCTTTTTCATCTGGATCTCTAAGTCTCTAGCAACATTAGGGAAGTTTTCATCCATTATTTTATCAAATAGGTTTTCTATGCTTTTTGCTTTTCTTCTCCCTCAGAGATCTCTATGATTCTTATCTTTGGGTGTTTTATATAATCCCATAATCTTCAAGAAAAATTTGTATTTCTTGAAGACTTTGTTCAGTGTATTAATTCCTTTTTAAAATTTTTTGACTGACTGGATTAATTTGAAAGTCTTCTCTTCAAGCTCTGAAATTCCTTTTTCTGCTGTTAACTTTGCACTGTATTTTGATATTCCCTAAATATCTCTTTAATTTCTGTAAGTTGTATGTGTGTGTGTTTTTAATTATTTATCTCTTCAGTGAATTTTTCATTCACATCCTTTTTCTTTTTTTTTTTTTTTTTGGCTTCTTTCTATTGGCTTTTAACTTTCTCGTGGAAACTATTCATCTTAACTTGCAATCCATATTTTGAATTTTAATCTGACGTTTTATACATTTCCTTTTCATTGGGAGTCCATTGCTGGAGAGATAGTGTGATCTTTTAGGGGTGTTGAAATAGCCATTTTTTCTTGTTGCCAAAATTGTTATCTTCATTCTCTTCTCATCTGGAATTCTTCTCTTGGCTCAAAATAGATATCTTTGTGGTTCCCTAGTTCTTCTTTGAAGAACTTTGCTGCTCAGCAAAGAAAGGAAGAGGTTCACTGCCTTTCAGTTCATTTGGTTAAGTACCCAGTATGGCATTGCTGGTAATTTGGCTTGGTTGGATTGTAGACCTCTGAGAGAGTGCGCAGGTGCCTGTGGTTGTGGCCAAAGTTATGTAATCTCCAGTCCCTAGACACTTGGCCGGCATACTTGAGTTCTAGGGGGACCAGACTGAGACCAGGCTGGTGATCTTGCCCTTGAGCCTTCCTGAGTTTGTTTGCTAACTGTGATAAGGGAAGGTTGGGGTGATTTACTGGTCAGGAATAATGCTCAGGCAGGAGAAGGAAGGATGTACCATGAGCCTACCAGAGGATTGATGAGTACCTCTTGATGAGACTTGCAGAAGAAGACATCTATGGGGTGTGCAAGCAGCTTATACCTCTCTCTTTTACCAGTGACAGCAGCCTCTGTCCTTAGGAGTGCAAAAGTGCCCAGATTTCCAGATCCCATACTTGTTCAATTACAGCAGAAGTGGTGGAGGCAGCTCAACCTGCTATGTTAGGACTACCAGAATGACTGGCTTGTGGGCTGTGGCTAAAATGCTTAGGTGGCAGGGGGCAGTGCATCACAGATTTGCCTCCGGATAGGGTAGGTTACTCCCAGAAGAGGAAGCCTCTCTCAGTGGAAGTGTTAGTTTTTGGTTTTGGGGTACACAAATGCACCCAGATTCCCAGCTCCCTTCATGGTGTGGCAATACCAGGGGGTAGTAGTGAAAAGCTCAAACCTCTGTTTGCTGGACTCCACGAATGGCTGGGGGCTACTGCTGAAATGCTCTGGTGGGAGAGGTGTAGTTGTGCCAGGAAGTTGACTCCAGGGGCTTAAGCTTCTCTCAGCAGAGTCGGGGCAACTGCCAAGAGGACTGCTAGTCCTATTCTCTCTTAGTGGAGGCAGTAGTTTTTGTCCCTGGGTACATTAACAGGCTTTATTTATTTACAGCTATTTATTTATTTTTTTATTATTAGATCATAACTGTGTACATTACCGCATTTATGGGGTACAATATGCTGATTTTATGGAAAGGAGTGAGTCCCTAATTTTGTGGAAGCCTGAATGTGATAGAGTGTGACAGAGGAGCTCTGTCAGAGGTGGCAGCTCCGTTGTGGAAGTCTTGTTGGCCCTGAGTGGAAACAGCTGTAACTGCCTTGATAGCAATTGGCAAGGAAGGGGAGAAGAAGCCCCTAAATGGGGTGAAGATGGCATTCTAGTTCCCTTTGTCCTGAGGGGCCCTTGGTGTACTGTATCTTATTTTCCTTTTGTGTGTGGGGGGAAGCTTTTTAAAAGAAAGGTCTCTTTTTTAGAAGCCCACTCTCCTTTCAGAGAAGTGACCCACCCTGGATGACCAAGCCCTAGGAAACTCAGTTCTCTTAGGACTCACAGTCCTCTAAGTCTGTTGCGGTCAGAGTTGGTGCTAGACAACTTTGGATGTGGATCCAGTGATGTAGAGACCCAGAGACTGAGAGTTCCCCTTCAGGACAGTAGCTAAGAATGCTGCCTATCCTTTAAGGTGAGGAAATGAACCGTACCCTCTGTGCAAAACCTGTACCTTCAGCCCTGCCCTGGAAGAATAGACTGTTTATCTGTACCACACCCACTCCAAAGGCTCATGCTTGGGAGCAGAGGTGGCTATATTCACAGCTTTGGGACAGGAATGGAAGTCTCTGTCTTTATGTCCTTTTTGTTCTGGGGTGGGGAAACTCTTCTACCATACAGACTCCATGGGGAGGGAGAGAAATATAGACAATTTTGGATCTTGAGCAAGGAGCTCTCATTTGCAGGAGAGTGTATGTTTCACTTTTATTTTGTCCTAGAAAGCACTCAGGCACTTCCCAGACCCCTAGGGGCAGCCTGCCCTATGAACCACAACTCTAGCAATACTGCTGCTCTGATTTGTCTCCCTGTTCTGTCACAGTCCAAGTGGGTGCTGGGGAATGTTCATGCGGGATCCAGTGACAAGGACACTGAGGGCTATGACTTCCCAAACAGGATAGAGGTACCCATTGATTGCATAAACAATGTAGTGCTGACTGCCTCAGCTTGGATCTATGGTGGAGGAAAGTGACCCTATGTGGGCCTGCAGTGCAGTTCTCTGCTGTCAAGAAGCTCTCAATGGCAGCAGTGCTTGGATTCATGAGACTAGAAGGGCTCTCTGACAGATGAGGAGCTGGCAGACTGCTACAGATGTGAGGGAAGGAAAAGTAAAACACTTCCACTTGCCCTTTTCACCAGATTCCAAATGCTTTGTGGGGGTCAGTCTTTGCTAATATCTTACTCCTTCTTTTTCTCTACAACTTCTTCCTGTGGAATTTTCAGTAAGGGCAAATCTTGACACCTTTCCCTAAGTATTCCACATAGGCTATGTTTTTTCACCTGTATATTTTTCTTCTTTTGGGGGCAATCTGGTGACCAATGTTTATAGTCAGCCATCTCACCATCTCCCTCTTAATTAATCTGGACTGAAGATTTGTAAAAAGATAACAGTTATAAAAGGGAAGGTTAAAGGGGAAAACATAAGATGAAAGGACCTTAAAACAACAACAAAAAATTACAAGGAGAAAGAAAAGAAAATAATTACCAAAGGCAGAAAATCACTAAAATATTCTCCCATTCTTCTTACCCATTTACATAGACAAGAAAGAGAAAAAGAGGAATGAGAGATGTGGGATACATTCTTACTTCAGAGTACATCAGCTATCATTGGTGTTGGGGCCATAAAGCATGCAGGACAAAATGTGCAGAAGCACTCCTCTACTTAAACAATTGTGCAGATTCTGACATTCTTGGGACAAAAGCCATGATCCAAGCTCTATTTTCAGGTTTCAATTCCACTTGGATAAACTGGAAACCAATTCTTAATTTTAACAAATACTAAATTAAAGCTAAAGTGCTCTGAAGCACAAAACAATCCCAAACCGTATATTAAAAACTCAAAAAGGTTAACCTGGCTAAAATTTCAGGACAGCCAAGTGTATATCTAGAATAGTTCCTAACAACCTCCTAATCTCATCTCTTACTCAGAAGTCATTTACTTACATCCTATCTTATTTTCCTCTTGTGGAAAAAAAAGGGGGCTTTTTAAAAGAAATGTCTCTGTTAATGTATTTGTCCATTTTCTGTTCTACTTTTTTGATCCATCAGTAAAGAACATGTGGTACTCTTTATAATATATGGGCTTGTTTTCTTTGCAGCTGATATTTTCTCTAGATTAATAGGAAAACTAAAATTACATGTGGAGCTACAATTTTCATTCTAGAAAATATGCTCTTGTTACCTCAATGGAACAACCCATAGTTTAGTTACAATGGAACTGCCTATTCATGGTGTTAAAATAACTAACTTCTAGGTAGCTGAACATTGGGGGAAGGGCTATGTAGCTTTCTTTGAGATTAAGGTTATCTGTAGAATTTACCTCCTACCATTGATTATTCTTGCTCATCATTTAACATAATAAGAGTATTATTATTTAGTATCAATTAAAATACATACAAAGTCACTGATAAAATAATATGCATAAAGAAAAATGGACATTTGGGAAAGAGCAGGGATTTTTATTACAATTAAATTGTTTTAATCACTTGTGCATGTCCTCTTCAGAGAATATAACATTGGGATTGAACCTGAGAAAGAGCTTCCCAGGGGTTAGGGTTTGGGCCTAGATCCCCTATAAATGGTTCCAAGTATTCAACCCTTAAACTCCCTCCAGGAATTTTTGTTAGAATGCAGATATGGATTTATCAGAGAAGACTACCTTCAGACAAATTTAACATTCAAGGAATTCATGCATACTTGTTTTTCCAAGTATTGCCTAAGAACAAGCACATTTTTCATACTTTCTCGATCTGTAGTTGATTTTAGTATAGAAATTAAGTTTGGCCTACTTTGCTTTGACAGGTGAATAGAGAGGAATAGAGATTCTTCTCACATTAGATTTAGCAAATGTATTACATAAGTTATGCTTTGTCAATAAATATTTGTTATTTTATTAGGCAAACTTATTTTCAATTTCTGTGGTTAAAGGTTCTTCACTTTCCCCAAGTTTCCATTTAAAAATATTTATTTCATAAAGGTAGGGAAAATCAAGACTTTTTTTTATTTAATAGAAGAGAAAACACATTTTCTAATATATTTTAGAAGTTCTGGGAAAAAAACATCTATTTGTAAGATAATTTTGTTTAATTAGTTTCCATTTATGAATTCATATAAATACCCATTAAGAATCAGTGTAGAAAATATCTAGAGTTAGTGAAGGACCTCAAAAATGACTAATAAATCAAACAATAAGGAAGTTAGGAAATAGTGTGGTAGGAAACATGCGGTAAAGCAGAACAATGACATATGGGGTTAGTTTTAATTGAATTGGTGATTAATTGAAAACATTGTAATAAAGGCTGAGTGGACATGGAGTTAGGGGCCTTCAACTTGTCCTCACTGTAGATGGTGAAGGTACTCCAGGCCCACTCTTTAAAACTTTTATTCTTTGATTGACTTGTTGGGATGCCTCAAAAATAAATAAACAAATAAAACTTTCTTTCTAAAAAAAATAAAGTAGTCATGCAGTATAAGGAAATAAAACTCTGACTAGGCCTATAAAAATAGCAGGAAATTATTGAATAGAAGACAGGTTGAAAACCCACTTGAAATAGTGTAGAATGGTGTACCAAGTTTAAATCTTATTCTTTGTGAAGGAATAAAGTAATAGTTTATCCTATAAGGTGAGTGAACTAAACAAAACAAAACAAGCAAAGGAGGAAAAAAAGGCCTTATGAAAAAAGAATGCCTGAATCTCAAAACTGTTATAGTAGAAGAAAGATCAATAAGTCAAAGTTGCACTGTTTTTTTTAAATTTTCTTTTCTTAAATATCTTTTTAGTTAAAGTTGCATTGTTGCAACAGATGTATTAGTATGAATATGATCTTGACCTGAATCTCATAGAAATGAGATTGTATTTATAGCTTTTTTTCTTTATGTGCTTTATGTTTTTTTTTTTATTTTTTTATTTTTTTATTTTTTCTTTTAAAAACTATGGAACGCTTCACGAATTTGCGTGTCATCCTTGCGCAGGGGCCATGCTAATCTTCTCTGTATCGTTCCAATTTTAGTATATGTGCTGCCGAAGCGAGCACGTGCTTTATGTTTTTAAGGAAGTAAAAATAAGATGACCTGTGGTTCATGTCTGTAATCCTAGCATTCTGAGAAGTGAAGGAGGTAGATTGCTTGAGTTCATAGGTTCGAGACCAGCCTGAGCAAGAGCCAGACCCCGTCTCTAAAATATACCCAGGTGTTGTGGTGGGCACCTATAGTCCCAGCTACATGGGAGGCTGAGGCAAGAAAATTGCTTGAGCCCAAGAGTTTGAGGTTGCTGTGAGCTGTGATGTCACAGCACTCTATCCAGGGTGACAAAGTGAGACTCTGTCTCAAAAACAAAAACAAAATATAGTATCTAAAAAAAAAAATAAGATGACCTTCCTTAGCCAATTCATATTATATTTGTATGTTGATGTCATTTCAATATTTAATTTACATGTGTTTCTTACAAGTTAATGAGAAGGTTAACATAAAAAAAAACGAAAAGATTGAAAAAGTTACTGGTGAATGATAAATTTCTAAAACATAACCTTCATATTTACATCATATTATGTTTTTAATGATATTTTATCAATATTCATAAACTTATACATGTTAATGTTTTTCAAGTTTATGATAAAATATTTGCTTTTAATGCTTAGAGTTTTAAATTTTCATTATTTAAGATTATAATTTAAATTAAAATAGTGCAATATATTTCTCCTCACTATTACCTAAAGACTTCAAATTAAGATTTACGTAGTAAATAGGAAAATAAAGTTTTGTTAAGTTAAAAATATTATGACTGTGTAGAGAAAATCATAATATTTATTTTAAAAAGATAAATCTAATGACAGAATATATATAATAATTATTATTATTAATAATAATATCTTGCAATGAATTTTACTCTACTAATTCTTTAGGTTTCTTCTTAAATTTTTTGATTTTTAATTGAAGGCAGTTTAGTAATAAACATAAGACAAAGGAAAAGGCTTGTGAATTGCTTTACTATCATCTTACCTCAGTTCTTAGAACCAGGACAGAAGGAGGAGGGATACTTAAATACTTAAATACTTAAATAAGTCTCCTACAGGTAGAGTTCTGCCTCCTGACACTTCTAGGCCCTTTGAATGAAGTGGCAGTCTGGAGCATTGCATGCAAAAGTCTATGATGAATGCTGTTCATGGTGCTGTCTCATTTTTACACATTGTGTCCCTATTTTGAAAGTTTAATTTTTGTTAGTGAAGTTGTTAAAGGCCTATGGACTTTGATGCCAGAATGCTTCTCCCACTTAATGGCTAGGTGTCCACCGGAAGTTGATTTTGTCTCTCATTGTCTCAGCTTCCTCATTTACAACATGAGATAATAAAATTACATACCACCTAGGGTTATGGTGAGAAGACAAATGAGTTTATACATGTAAATTGCTTGAAACAATAGCTAGAACATAGCAACTACTCATTAATTATTATAGTATTTCTAGAAATTTGCATGCTACACACACAATAATAACCCATCACTGTTGCTTAACTTTATAGGATGTTTAATTAAAGTTCTTTATATTATTATCCTGGGTAATAGGTAGGTTAGCTTTATATTCCTATTATAAAATTCAAATAAATTCTGTATAATATTCATACATAATAAACTATATTTCTAAACAGTATTTTGACAACACTGATAAATCACATGTGGTGTAATTACTAAGCATTAATGGTAAGTTAAGTGAGGCTCTTGGCAACCAAAACCCTTTCTATTCCATATTAGAAAGATTTAATCCAAGTTCTATTGCTTGAGCCTCTCATAAAGTATCTGTTCTTCATGCTTGGCCTGCAAGATAAGGCAAAAAGGAACAGATTTTCATTCCTATTTATTTAGTGACTGTTTCTGTGTGCTTGGTACGTGTTAAGCTAGAATTACGAAGCTTGTGTTAAAATTTAATATTCAGAAGAGGTGCAAAATTTAAGAGGATAAAATAGGAACAAACTGTACTCTACTTCTCTCTCCAAATTATTGTGAGGAATGAAATCCATACAATAACGTGGTTTGTAAATGTAAAGCCATATATGTGTTAAAAGTTGTGTTATTTATTACCAACATCCCACTAAATCTTATGCCCAGGCCATGTGCAAAAAAATAAACTTTGGAAACTAATGCTTAAAGCATAGAAATCTTCTGTTGCCCAAGTCAGAATCAGTAATTGGCATAGATTCAAGCTTCAGCAAATCATGGAACCAAACGGTCATGGTGACCTTCCTCAAAAGTCTTAGACCTTTGAGTCCTATCATGGGGTCTAATGTTCTTAGGACAGAATGCCTCGATTATCTTGTCAGATGCCATATATAGCTAACAATGAGCCTTTATTAACAATGTTAAGTGAAAAAAACAACATTATAATGTTATTGAAGTTTTAAAGGGTAATTGAAACTGAAAATGTTCATAAATATTAATAATAGATTGTTCTTAAATGTGTAATATCAAAATAATTTTAAGATTTAAAAAGCAGAAATATCATTATAAGGACACAGATTGTATTTTCTCTTCTATTAATATTTACAATAAAAACAGGCAAGTTAAGAAAATATATATACATGAAGTTTTGGTTAATGTTTTGAGCTTACTTGTGTTTTTCCCATGTATTTTTCCTGTTTGTTTTTGTGGTAGGAAAGGTTAATGTCAATAATCTGGATGCCGTTCTGGGATGCATGGGGATCCAACTCACAGAAAAAGAACGTGAAAGACTGATGGAAAATATGCCAAGTACTGGTGAGCCTTATGTCCTAGAGAGGAGTTTGCATATTGTCATATAAGAATTCCTAAGTCTTGGGCTATAATTGGGTCATAGCTTTCATATGAAAGCTATAAATTGGTTTCATAGTAGGGCTGAGTATATTGGATACTTTTTCTTCCATTCTTGAGATACTTTGCTAAGAAGAACATGTTCCAGCTCCATCCATGTAAACATGGAAGAGGTAAAGTCTCCATCTTTCTTTAAGTCTGCATAATATGGGGAAAGGGGAGAAGGATGGGAGGGGAGGGAGGAGGATAGGTGGACGGAGGGTAATTGGTAGGATTACCTACCATGCATCTTACAAGGGTACATGTGAAATTTACTAAATGTGGAATATAAATGTCTTAACACAATAACTAAGAAAATACCATGAAGGCTATGTTAATTAGTTTGATGAAAATATTTCAAATTGTATATAAAACCAGCACATTGTACCCCATGATTGCATTGATGTACACAGCTATGGTTTAATAAAAAAAAAAAAAATAGCCAGGCATTGTGGTGGGCACCTGTAGTCCCAGCTACTCGGGAGGCTGAGGCAAGAGAATCACCTAAGCCCAAGAGCTGGAGGTTGCTGTGAGCTGTGACTTCACAGCACTCTACTGAGGGTGACAAGGTGAGACTCTATCTCTAAATAAATAAATTAATAAATAAATAAATTAATTAATAAAACTATTAAGAGTAGAGTATAAATGTCATAGTACAACAAATAAGTAAGGTGATAGTTATGTTAATAGTTTGATGTAAGCTTTCCACATTGTATATCAATTCAGCAAATTGTACCCATAAATGCATTAATGTACACAGTTATGATTTAATAAAATAAAAGAATTCCTAAGTCTGTGGTTTTTTTAAATTATTTTTTATTAAATCATAACTGTGTACATTGATGCATTTATGGGGTTTAGGGTACTGCTTCGATATACAATGTGAAATGCTTACATTGAACTAAGTAACACATCCATCACAATTATACTAATTTCTTAATAGTTTTGAAATGTACCATTGTATCATGCACATTAGGTGAGGTCCCCCCAAATACCCTCCCTCCTCCATATACCCCCTTCCCTCCCCTCTCTCCTCTTTACTTCTACTTTCTGGACTATAGTTATGTTTTGCCATTCATATGAGTGTGTAGGTGGTTATATATTGATTTCATAGAAGTATTGAGTACATTGGATATTTTTTTCCCCATTCTTGAGATACTTTACTAAGAAGAATATGTTCCAGCTCCTTCCAGGTAAACATAAAAGATGTGAAGTCTCCATCTTTTTTATGGCTGCATAGTATTCCATGGTGTAAATATACCACGATTTGTTAATCCATTCATGGGTCGATGGGCACTTGGGGTGTTTCCATGTCTTGGCAATTATGAATTGGGTTGTAATAAATATTCTGGTGCAAATGTCTTTGTTGTAAAATAATTTTTGATCATCTGGATGTATACCTAGTAGAGGAATTGCAGAATCGAATAGTAGGTCTACATTTAGTCCCTTGAGTGTTCTTCAAACTTCTTTCCAAAAAGGTCGTATTAGCTTGCATTCTCACCAACAGTGTAGAAGTGTTCCCTTTTCTCCACATCCACGCCAACATCTGTAGTTTTGGGATTTTGTGATGTGGGCTAATCTTACTGGAGTTAGATGATATCTCAAAGTGGTTTTGATTTGCATTTCTCTGATGATTAAGGATGATGAGCATTTTTTCATGTGTTTGTAGGCCATGCACCTGTCTTCATCAGAGAAATTTCTGTTCAAGTCTCTTTCCCACATAGAAATGGAGTTATTTATTCTTTTCTTATTGATTAGTTTGAGTTCTCTGTAGATTCTAGTTATCAGACCTTTGTTGGAAGCATAACCTGCAAAAATCTCCCATTCTGAAGGTTGTCTGCTTTACTTACTGTACTCTTGGCTGTGCAAAAGCTTTTTAGTTGGATCAGATCCTAGTAATGTAATTTGGTATCAATTGCCCGGGGGCGTCCTCCTCATAAAGCATTCTCCCAGGCCAATTCCTTCAAGTGTTTTCTCTGCACTCTGTTCTAGTATTTTTATAGTTTCATGTCTTAAGTTTAAATCTTTTATCCAGTGAGAATCAATTTTTGTTAATAGTGAAAGGTGGGGGTCCAGTTTCAGTCTTCTACAGGTTGCCAGCCAGTTTACCCAGCACCCTTTGTTAAATAGGGAGTCTTTCCTCGACTGAATATTTTTGATTGGCTTGTCAAAGATCAAATGGTGATAAGTAGCTGGGTTCATCTTGTTTCTCTATTCTGTTCCATAAATCTACCTCTCTGTTTTTGTGCCAGTACCATGCTGTTTGATCACTATAGATTTGTAGTATAACCTGAAGTCTGGTAATTGATACCTCCTGATTTGTTCTTATTTCTGAGTAATGCATTTGCAATTTGAGGTTTTTTCTGATTCCATATAAAATGAAGTACTATTTTTTCAAGTTCTTTAAAGTATGACAATTGTGCTTTAATAGGGAGTGCATTAAATCTGTAGATTGCTTTGGGTAGTATGGACATTTTAACAATGTTGATTTTTCCCAGCCATGAGCATGGTATGTTTTCCATTTGTTAACATCTTCAGCTATTTCTTTTGTCAGAGTTTCATAATTCACTTTATAGAGATGTTTCATGTCCTTTGTTAGGTAAATTCCCAGATATTTCATCTTCTTTAGCACTATTGTAAAAGGAATAGAGTCCTTGATTGTTTTTTCAGCTTGACTATTGTTGGTGTATATAAAAACTACTGACTTGTATTGATTTTGTATCCTGAGATGCTGCTGTATTCCTTGATCACTTCTAAGAGTTTTGAAGTCGAGTCCCTGGGATTTTTCAGGTATAGGATCATATCATCAGTGAAGAGTGAGAGTTTAATCTCCTCTAACCCTATTTGGATACATTTGATGACCTTGTCTTGCCTAATTGTGATGGCTAAGACTTCCATTACTATGTTGAATAGCAGTGGAGACAGTGAGCATCCTTGCCTCATTCCTGATCTGAGAGGAAATATTTTCAATTTTATACCATTCAATATGATATTGGCTGTGGGTTTGCTGTAGATGGCCTCTATTAGTTTAAGTTCAATGCCTATTTTCTTACGAATTCTGATCGTGAAAGGATGCTGTATATTATCAAAGGCTTTTTCTGCATCAATTGAGAGAATCATATGGTCTTTGTTTTTTATTTTATTGATGTGATGTATTATATTTATAGATTTGTATATGTTGAACCAACCCTGTAACTCTGGAATAAAATCAACTGGATCATGGTGTATAATTTTTGTGGTGTGTTGTTGAATTCTTTTTGCTAAGATGTTATTGAATATTTTTGCATCGCTATTCATTAATGATATTGGTCTATAATTTTCTTTCTTTGTTGGATCCTTTCCTAGTTTGGGTATCAGGGTGATATTTGCTTCATAGAATGTGTTGGGAAGTATTCCTTCTTTTTCTATGCTTTGGAAAAGGTTGTATAATATAGGTACTAGTTCCTCTTGAAAGGTTTGATAGAATTCGGAGATGAAGCCATCTGGTCCTGGACTTTTCTTTTTAGGGAGATTTTGTATTGGTGATGCTATTTCAGTGGTTGATATAGGTCTATTCAAGATTTCTAATTCTTTCTGGATGAGTCTAGGAAGGTGGTGTGCTTCCAGGTATTGGTCCATTTCCTTCAGATTTTCAGATTTTGGGGAATAGAAATTTCTATGGTAATCATTGAGGATTTTTTTAAATTTCCGAAGTGTCTGTTGTTATTTCTCCTTTATCATTTCTGGTAGACAGTATTAGAAATTTTACTTTTCTATTTCTGGTTAGGTTGGCCAGAGGTTTATAAATTTTTATAATCTTTTCAAAAAACCAATTTTTTGTTTTGTTGATCTTCTGAATGATTCTTTTGTTTTCAATTTCATTTAATTCTGCTCTAATTTTGATTATTTCTTTTCTTCTGCTAGGTTTGGGGTTGAAATGTTTTTCCTTTTCCAGTTGCTTGAGATGATCCATGAAGTTGTTGGCTTCCTCTCTTTCTGTTTTCTTTTTTTTTTTTGTAGAGACAGAGTCTCACTTATGGCCCTCGGTAGAGTGCCATGGCATCACACAGCTCACAGCAACCTCCAACTCCTGGGCTTAAGCGATTCTCTTGCCTCAGCCTCCCAAGTAGCTGGGACTACAGGCGCCTGCCACAACGCCCAGCTATTTTTTGGTTGCAGTTCAGCCGGGGTCGGGTTTGAACCCGCCACCCTCGGTATATGGGGCCGGCGCCCTACCGACTGAGCCACAGGCGCTGCCCTCTTTCTGTTTTCTTGATGAAGGCTTCCAATGCTATAAATGTCTCTCTTAGGACTGCCTTTGCAGTATCCCAGAGGCTTTGATAATCTGTGTCTTATCGTTTTGTTCCAAAAATTTGGTGATTTCCTTCTTAATCTTGTCTTTGACCCAGCTATCATTCAGCCTAATGTTATTAAGCTTCCATGACTTTGTTTGAATATGAAGATTCCCATTGCTGTTGAGCTCAACTTTTATTCCATGATGGTATGAGAAGATACAAGGAATAATTTCTACACTTTTATATTTGCTGAGGTTAGATTTGTGTCCTAGGATATGATCTATTTTGGAGGATGACTGTGGGCTGATGAGAAGAATGTATATTCATTTTTATTAGGGTGGAATGTTCTATAAAGTCCATTTGTTCTAGGGTCAGGTATAAGTCTAATATTTCTTTGTTTAGTTTCTTCTTGTAGGATCTAACCAAAACTGTCACATGGGGTGTTAAAATCTCCAACTACTATAGTGCAGGAAGATATCAAGTTGTTCATATCCATTAGGGTGCTTTATGAATTGAGGAGCATTCTGTTAAGGTACATAAATGTTAATTATCGAAATCTCTTCATGTTGGGTGTTTCCCTCAACAAATATGTAGTGACCTTCCTTATCTTTCTTTATCTTTGTTGGTTTAAAGCCAATTGTATCTGCTACTAAAATTACAACCCCTGCTTTTTCTGGTTTCCATTTGCCTGTAATATACAAGTCCATCCCTCCATCCTGAGTCTATATTTATCCTTTAAGTTAAGGTGAGATTCTTGTATAAAGCAGATATCTAGCCTGAGTTTATGTATCAGCCAGCCCGTGCCTCTTTAGAGGACAATTTAAACCATTCACATTAATTGAGAGAATTGATAAGCCTGGTTGTGTTTGGGGTGTCACTATTTTTGGATATCCAGTGGACATTTTTAATCCTTTCACCACTGTGGAAATTGGGTTTTGTTCAAAAATTTCTGGGTGAGTTTACTTTGGAGGCATTGCACTGGTCATTGTGGAGGATGGGTCTGAGAATATCCTGGAGAGCTGATTTAGTGATGGCAAATTTTTCAACATGTCTATATCATTAAAGTATTTGATTTCTCCATCACAAATGAAACTCAGTTTAGCTGGATACAGGATCCTGGGCTGGAAGTTGTTTTGTTTTAGGAGACTGAAGGTCAACGACCGTCTTCTTCTGGCTTGAAACACTTTGGCTGAGAGATCTGCAGTCAATCTGATATTTCTCCCTTTGTAGGTATTGTTTTCCTACGTCTGGCTGCTTGCAGAATTTTCTCCTTTGTCTTAACTTTGGCAAAGTTAATCACAATGTGTCTAGGAGATGCTTTATTTGAATTGAGTCTTGCTGGTGTTCTGAAACTGTCTGCTATCTGAAGTTCTGTATCTCTTGCAATGCTTGGGAAATTCTCCTCCAAAATCTCTTAGAGTAGAGCATCTGTACCTTTGGGACCATCTTCTTCTCCTTCGGAATTCCTATAAGACGAATGTTTGACCTTTGGAGTGATCCCACAACTCTCTCAGGGAACAATCAGTTTTTGTTCTCCATTTGTCTGCCTCTTCGTGCACTGAGAATGTTCAAAAGCTTTGTCTTCAGTTTCAGAGATCCTTTTTTCTGCCTGGTCAACTCTATTACGGAGGGATTCTACTGTATTTTGGAGCTTCTCAACTAACTTTTTCGTTTCCTTGAGCTCTGCTATCTCTTTTCTCATTATGTCCATATCTTTGGTGACTTGGGCTTTGAATTCATTTATTTCTTGAGACAACTTTAGAACTACTCTTTGGAATTCAATTTCTATCTTTTCTTCCATTCTATTTATCTTATTTGCTATCCATATTCTGAATTCGATTTCTGACATTGCTGCCATTTGTCTATGCATGGCATCTTCAGTTCTATCTCCTTTGTCATTTCTTGGGTGGGTGGGTGGGGGGGTTGATCTACTCTGGTTATTCATGTTGCCAGAGTTCTTCCATTGGTTCCTCACCATGTTTATTTTCCACCATTTGGTTATTAGAACTAGTAGGGTGAGATTGAATTGGGGTTCCCAGGTAGTAGAGATAGCTCCTTACCAAAGTGCTAGGCTTTGTAATTGTGGTTTATCTCCTACAACCTTACAAAGGCCCCTTTCAGAGTTTTAGCCGGAGACTGTGAGGACCTACTTGGTGAGACAGCTCAAGCTAGCTCTGTTTTAGTATCAGCCAACCTCTACCCTATCCTATGAAACCACAGTATTAGGTTTAAATCTCAACTATGAAGAGATACAAACAGCTACAGCACCCAGAACCCATACTTCAGTTCTTTTCTGCTACAGAATTTCAAGGTCAACCTCAGAATGTCCCTGAGTGGATAGCCGCAGACACGGGTTCCAACCAAATTGTCTCAGGCAGTGCAAACCCTGCCCAACAGAGAAGGCTTCAAGGGTCTCCAACAGTACAATTGGAGCCAGGGATCCACACTACTGTCCACCAGACTCAGTCCACACTGTTGTCCGCTTCTGTGCTCACATGCCCAGCTGGAGCCAGGGGCCACACCCCCACCCACCAGTATCAGTCCACATCCAGCTAGCCTCTGCTTGACAGACCAGTTGGAGTTAGGGGACCACGCCCCCATCTGCCAGTCTCAGTTCACTGCCTGGCAAGCCTCTGTTTGCAGGCTCTGTTGGAGTCAAGGCATTGGGCCCCACCCTCCAGTCTCAGTCCACACACAGCTAGCCTCTGATTGCCAGACCATTTGGAGTAAGGGGACCATGCCCCCACCTGCCAGTCTCAGTCCACTGCCTGGCAAGCCTGTGTTCACAGGCTCTGTTTGAGTCAGGGCACCGCACTCCACCCTCAGGTCTCAGTCCTCACCTGGTAAACTTCTGCTCTCCAACCCTGCTGGAGACAGTGGACTATGCCCTAGTCCTCGGGTCTTGGTTCACACCCAGCAAGCCACTGCTCAAGGGTTCTGTTGGAATCAGGGGACCACGCCCTTGCTCTCAGGTCACAGTCCACACCTATCAAGTCTCTGCTCGCAGGGACCAGCCCTGTCTGCCAAACTCAGTCCATATGGGGCAACCACTCTCCTGCTGTGGGTGCCATCAGAGCCAGGGGTTCTGTACCCCATCCTGCCAAACACAGCCCAAACTGAGGGTCAACACCACTACTGGATGGGCATAGTCATAACCAGGGGACTACTCCTCTTTCCACCAAGTGTCCCTTTCTTCCCACACCCTCTTTCTTCCCTGTTAGTCGCAGATTCTGTCCTGATAGTTGGCTGTCCACACTATGCTCAGTTCTCTCAGGACAAGACCAAACACTCTGTGCTTTGCAGGGGGCAGAGCTTCAGGCCACCATACGAGGGGGAAAGAGTGGACTGGGAGTTTGGACTTGTTCAATTTTATGCCTGGCAGGGTGGTGTCTAGGTTCATAAGTGGGACCTCCCTGGAGAAAGAGACCTGGAATTTAGTGGCTCTCTCCAGTGAGGTAAAATGAGACGTCTTTTGTTCCCTGCTCATTTGCAGATAGGCTGCGGCAGTCCCCCTGCTTGGGGGAGGGATCTCCCATCCTCTGATAGACTTTGTACCTGTAATTTGTTTTCCTGAATGCTCTTCCTTGGAGTTACAGCTTGCCGAACTTCTTTCTTGGCTCAGGTCCCCGTCTGTGGCTTCATAGAGTCTGATTCCATCCGGTTTTTCTTTCTCTGCTCAGGAGCCTCTGCAGAGGGTTGCTACCAGTCGGCCATCTCTCCGGAATCCACAAGTCTGTGGTTTTTGGTACTATAAAAATCTTTTGGAAAGTTGAGGAAAGAAACCAGATTGTATGAGAAGACATAATCCCTCTTTTTCACGAAGTCTAAAGTTCTTTGGGTTAGTCTAAAGTCCATTGGACTCCTCCCATTTGAATTCTAAGTATCATAGAACTCTCTGGTTTCATTCTCTTGACTCTTTTGACTGTGATCTTCTATTTTCCTTAGGAAATTATTGGAAAGAAACCTTTTAGGCCTGGATAAAGTACATTTCTAAGGAATATTTGCTTTTCATCTGCCAGGCATTTAGATAAGATCAATGCAGGATGAGGGAGATTTTGTGATCCATCCCAGTGAAGCAAACTTCAGCTACAAATCTGCACATGGACTTGCTTGTTTTTAGCTCCACAGGAATTGTTCTTTCCTGCTTTCTTCTGAACAGGAATGAATTTACAGGGAGTAGAACAAAGGTTTGGGGGATTTGGAGTATTGAAGGGAAGAGAGGAAAAATGATTAATTGCCCTACTAAATAAGTATCCTTCAAAGAGCTCTGTCATAATACTTTTTTTTAACTGATTATAAAAGCTTTTTATAAACCACACAAACCATTGCAAGAATAAATGAATTCCACAGATACAAATCAGGCAGAGAAAAATAAAAATCAATGAGAGGGAGATTACACTTATAAGAGGCCAACTGGATACAAGGTCCCAAGGGTCTGTTCAATGTGTGGAGGTCAGTGGCCTTAAGGAATTGAGGTGTGAGAGATATGCATTGAGCGTGGGAAAAACACCACACCTGTGAAATCAGAAAAAAAGAAGTGAAAGTGCTCATAGCCTGGGAGGAGCTCCTGCTGGTTCAGGTCAGTGAAAATTTGAGAGAGATCTATAAAAAGATGATGGCTATAAGGGGATGGGTGAAAAGTCTAGTTCAAATATTCTCTAGGGAAAAGGAAGAAGCAAAATCAGGGTAAGTTAAAATCTGGTACCCTAATGTAGTAATTTAAGGGCTGTGAAGATAATTAAGAAATCTTCCATCATGGAACTGTAGCAGGGAGGAGACAAAGTGCATCCTGCTTCATCCCCTGCTGCTTTAGGACTTTTCTGGAGCTAGTAGCTGAGAAGACCCTGAACACCCTTCATCTTGGAGAGAGAGGAATACCCACCACTTTTTAGCTAGCTCCTTAGTTCCCATGGAATCAGTCAGGGCACCGGGCCCTAGACAGGTGGCCTCAGGTAGGAGGAGATCAGGAGCGGATCGGGGAGCTGGTCAGGTAGGTAGCATAGGGACTATCCCCAAACACATTGGCATATGACAACTTGAGGAACTGGACATAGTTCTGCATGCTGCAGTTGGTGCTCTCTGATTGCTCCAGGTGATCTTTCAGGTCCTGTAGTTGGCTCTGGTAGTGGTGGTCAGCATCCTCATGGCTCTGCTGCAGCTGACTGAGTTCAGTTTTGGTTCTGCTCAGCTGGGTCTCAAGGTTCAGGATTTTGTTCTGAGCTGCTCGCTCCTTGCAGAGTGCATGGTCCTTGATTGTTCCACCTGCCTCCTAGCATCTTCAATGGCAGCCTCCAAAGGCCTTGCCAGGCTCCCACATTCGCGTGTTTTCTCCTCCAGCTGCAGCTGGGACTGGTGGATTGCCTCCTCCCTCTTGGCAATCACCTGTAGGAACTTGATGTTCTGGGCACTGATCACTTTCAGTTTCCTCTCCAGTTTATCTACCTTCAGACTCAGCTGCTTATTTTCCTTCTGGGAAGCCTGATGTTTCTCTCTTGCCATCTGCAGCTTGTCCCCCTGATGTTCCATCTGACTATGCAGGTCTGATATGATGGCTGTGAGATCAATGTTCTTCCTCTTGTAGCCCTGTACCTGGTCTTGGCACTCCACCAGCTTTGCCTCCGTGATCTTGAGGATGTCAGGCAGCTGCTGTAGATCTGCAAGCTGGGACTGGAACTGTTGATGTGCTGCCTCAATCTCTTTGTTCATCTCATCTTTAAGGATCTTGTTATCTTTGTCACAGCATTCTAGTTGGGCAGCCACTTCATCAGCTTCCAATCTGGTCTTCATGACCTGACTTTTATAGTTGTTAATCATTCCCTCGTAGTTCTTCACTGATGCCTTCAGCTGCTGGAACTTGAGCTGTGCCTGGCTGAGCTTGTTCTCCACTGGGGCAAAGCTCGCCTTCAGCCTCTCATTCTCCAGCTTGAATGAGGAGTACTCGGCAGTCTCATGGTGTAATCTCTCCACCAGGCTGTCATGGTCTTATCACATTTTCTCCTCCAAAGTATGTTCTTGGTTTACAAGATCTGTCACCCGATTGTTCAGGACAATAATTTCCACTCAAGGTCTCCCTTGTCTTTTACAACTTGGTTGTAGTGGCTCCTCCATGACTCCAGAGTGGATAAAGCTTCAGCGACATAAAGATCTTTGTCAGCAAGTTGCATGTGCAGCTGCTCAGCATACCCCTCACTCTTCTTGGCTCACTCCTTCTGGGCTCAGATGGCCTTCTTCGAGTTTTCCTTGTCTCGATCTTCCTTTTGCTTCATTCCTTTAGCTGCTCCATGGTGGCCTCCACTTCTGCCTTGTGCTGGTTCCCACTGTGCTCCAGGTTCTTAGTCTGCACGGAAAGTTGATTGTTCTCAGCCTCTTTGCATTGAAACTGTGCCTGCAAATGTCCACACATGGACTCCATGGACTTGGAAAGCTCAGATGCCGTCTTTGGTTGAGCCTTCTCACATTGTATTTCCTGGAAGAGCTCTTCTACCTTCTTGTTCTTGTCTTGCAGCAGCAACAGCAGGTGCACTTTCTCTGTGTCTGCCTCTGCTAGCCATTTCAGTAAAGCTCCTTGTTGCTCCATTAGTCTTTCTGAATCCTCTTTAGAGTGCTCCCTCAGCGGGTCTTTGAGGGTGTGGTTGGTCTCCTCAAATATGCTCAGCTTCTGCAGGAGAAGTTCCTTCTGCCTCGTTAGGGTGTTGATGTCTATGCAAGTCATTTGTTTCTCTGTTTTTAGCTTCCCGATGGTATCCTTCAAGGCTCTGACTTGTTTGGCAGCAGTTGTCCATCCATTTCAGCCTCTACCAGCTTGGACATGAGGCAGTTCTTCTCCTGCTGTAGGTGTTTCTTCTGGAGTATGGTGTAGTCCTTCTCCTTGAGCACTCAATATTATGCCTGAGCACTGTGTTCTTGTGCTCTGTCTTGGCCAGTTCCTGGGCCACCTCTTCCAGCTCCTCCTTCTCCTCTAGGAACCTTTTTGCCATCTGGTGCTCACCTTTCTGCATCTCAGACTTGAGACAACCAACCGCGTTCATTAGACTGTCAATCTTATCATAACAGTTCATTTTATAGTGACCTGAGTCATCATCTTCTGTAGAAAGGTCACTCAACTGCATCACTGAGACCAGCTTTTCTGAAGATGGTGGTGTGATCTCCAGGCAATGAGTGGATTCTTCCACTTGCATCCTACATGCCAGGCAGATGATTTTCCAGGAGGCATCCAAGGTACCTTGGTTTTCACCTGGACATTCCGCTGCACATTCCTGGTGTCCCCTTTCATTCCTTGCTTATGAGATTTCTGGCTGGTGGTTGCTGATGGTTTTGGGAGTTTTTTTATGTGGATGTGGACAGGGGTGTTCTCATCTATGTGAACATGTAAGGGGGGAGTTGAAGAGCAGTTCTTCATGGTTCGCTTCTGACAGGCAGGGGAGGACAACACAAAAAATGGTTAATCGTCACAGTTACACTGGGTATGCCACAAGGTGTTCTCAAGACTTTTTTCTGCATGAGACTTCGTTACTCCGTTTTTCCCACATGATGGAAAGCTGGGTGAGCCGCCTGAGGATGAGGCAGACGTGGCTAGGCATCAAAGCCACAAGGTGTGCAATTGGATCAGCAGGCTCTGCTCAGGGGGACCCAGAGGTACTTGTCAATAAGAATCTCAGGGGCCTGGGATCAAACATCCACTCTGAGGGGAGGAGGGTGGTAGCTTTGGGAGTGGCACTTTGATGAAAACTTGGGAGGTGCTCCTCTACTGTCCAAGTTGCACAGCAACTGTTCAGGACTGACATGGCTGTGCCCAGAAACACCTCCTAATGAAGTCATTGAAGTCGGAGGCCAGGGTCATGCCATGGAGACGCTGCAGCAGATGCAGTCCATCTCTCTGTCATAATACTCTTAATCATTTTATTTTTACACACTCTCTGTGAATAATATTATCTATACTCAATTTTTCTATTATTACCTTTAGCATTAAATTCTTCTAAATCATACTCCTTCCCAAACATGGCTTAATGTAGCCAGATTCCTGTTGGCACATTTCTCCTTGCAAAAGTCTCAAATTTCTATATGCCAATTTCAGTATGTGGAACTGTATTTAAAATTGTCTACCATAAACTGGCTTTTAATTCTGTATTGCTGGTACCATTATGCTGCTAGCAAAATATTAAACATATTGGCATCTTTGGCGTATTCCACTTTCTGCCTTATTGCTGTATTATTCCATTAGATACTAAACCACAAAGTCCATTTAGCCTTCTAAATTATTTTATAAATTGATTACTGCTTTTGTCAACCTACTGATACTGACCACGTTATAGATCATTGTCATCCATGACTGGGCAAAGTGCAGAGTCCCCAACATGGTCTCTAGTTTATTTCTAATCAAATGCATTATTCCCACAGCTGAAGGAATGTTCCGCTTAGAATAAAAATATTTTCGGCTTGGCACCTGTAGCACAATGGTTACAGCACCAGCCACATAAACTGAGGATGGTGGGTTAGAATCCAGTCTGGGCTAAACAACAATGACAACTGCAACAAAAAATGGCTGGGCGTTGTGGCAGGTGCCTATAGTCCCAGCTATAGGCTGGGGCAAGAGAATCGCTTAAGCCCAAGAGTTTGAGGTTGCTGTGAGCTGTGATGTCACTGCACTCTACTGAGGGCAACAAAGTGAAACTCTGTCTCAAAAATAAATAAATAAATATTTTCATATCCTCTTTCCGATTGATCCCGCTCAATGGTTTATCATTCCTCACCATAATATGCCAACAACTTTAACATGACGTGGCATTCTAATATGCCCTGAGTCCTTCATGATCTGTTTCCTGCCTGACTTTCTAACTTCATCTCTCACTATTTGCAAAGCAATAGATACATTTTGATGGATGCTGGCAAGACAGCTCTCCCTGCTATCATTAGAAATATTTGAATCACAGAGCTATTATAGTGCAAACTCTCTATTTCAACAATCATGTTTATCATTACCACAGATAATAAATTAACATAGAGAACAATATAGTCTCAGAATGCTGTGTGTGTATAAATTTTAATCTCAGTGCCCACTGTAATACTTGACATAGTACAATGCTTTTCTTCCACCAATGAATGTTGTGCTACAGCATCCTATTGAATTTTCACTTTCCTTTCTCCAAACCTTAGAACAAACATTTTCAAGCATATTTAACTTGCTAATCAGAGGTTATTTTCTACAGGATATCTCTAATAAATAGTTCAAACTATTTAAACATGTTCTGTGTCTCTGCTTTAATTTTATTTATCAGGCCTATTTAATTGCACTGACTCAATTTTTAGATAGGCTTTATGCAGAAATCATTGCTGTATCATTTTAGAACCTTTGTTTAGAATATTAAAAATACATATTCGAGAAATGCATAAAATGACTTACTAGAGCTAATAAAAGAAGTTAGAAACGAATGGTGTGGAAAGTAGTAGAAATCCATTAAAAATTGTCTCAGGCCTGTCTCTGTAAAAATTAGAAAAATTAACCAGCATGATAGCATGCACCTGTAATTCTAGCTACTCAGGAAACCGAGGCAAGAGGATTGCTTGAGTCCAGAAATTGAGGTTTCACTGAGCTATGATGACACCACTATTTCCTAGTCTGGGCAACACAGCAAAATCCTGTCTCAAAGAAAGAAAGAAATACAGAAATACTCTTATGATGAAGAAATGATTAGGATAAGCCGAAAAAATTTCATCCAACTATATTTCTAACTTTTAAAGGAAGAGCTACTGATATCAATGACCTGGAAAATGTTCTAGAAAACATGGGGATAGAGTTCACAGATGAGGAGCAATTAAAACTAAAGAAAAGTCTGCCAATTGGTGGTAAGCATTTCTAAATTCTCTGATTTGAATTCTAGCTAATAATTTCCAGCCAAACAATACATACACTACCAGAAGGTACACCAGAAGAGTGATTGAACCAGATATCAAACCAGATATATTTACTAGTAATCCCACATGAGTTGTTTGATTTCTTAATACTAATTCAGAGAGAGTGTAACAGGAAGTATAATTACTTTGTTCTTGATTTTAATCAGTAGCAACCATGCCAAATGTTAGGGAAACAACAGGTTTATACATAATTTAGAAATATAATATTGGCCTACTGTCCTTTCCTTACCCACTTAAATTCATTTTCAGATCCATTCCAGTTTCACCCTTAACCCCTAGTTCTAGTCATCAGATATTCATCTTCATTTATATTTATTAATATTACTCATTACCATCTAATTAATAGTAATTAATATTGTTATTCAGAGACTTTATGAAATCCTAAAGCAAAGGGGATCTATCCAATTAGCATCTTTCCTCAGAATTTGACTAGCCTTTCAGTTTGCAGTGCAATGTGAGCCTCTTCTACCCAGTTATGTGTTACCAGGAATAATGATAGTTCTTTCCATTATTATTAGAATAGTTGGTACTTTTTCAGATTTATCTGGCTGACTAACAGTTTCTTTAATCTTCCCTTCTCTATTTGAAAACCTCAAGAGAAATTTATAGATACATATTTTGTTATCATTTATGAACAACTATTTATATGACTAGCAATTCTAAGATAGTGTTTAAATCAACTAGAGGGAAGTATTAGAATAAGATAGAAAGATAAGACACGTAGTTTCTTTCTTGTCACCATATACTCCTGTCTGAGAATCGTAAGTTTTCTAGAGCTGAAGATAAAGAGCTGAAGCATTATCACTGGCCCTTCTGCCAGTCTCATACAAATGTAAAGTAGAACTTGAGAAATACATTTTTCATTGGCAGCACTCTATTGTCCTGAAAACAAAGGCCTCTGAATGTACACACACACACACACACACACACACACACCATACCTATTGTTATGATAGGTATGAGAAACATACTTATTATGTTTCTAATACTGGGATGCACCTGAAGTCTAAGTGGGTTCTTGGCTTGGCTTCCTGCCAGAAAGGATTCAAGAGTGAGATTGAGCCAACAGTATAAAGTGAAAGCAAGTTTTATTTAGGAAATAACAGAAGATACATACAACACACACAGACACAGAGACGCACACCACCACACAGAGAGACACACACAATACATACAACCACACATACAAGGAGTAGGCTAGTTTTATCTGATGAGAACAGCACCTCTGTTTTTTTGAAATTTTATTTTTAGTTTAAATAGCTTAATCACAGGTTAAATAGCCAAATAGTTTAGCTTAATCACAGGCTAAACTGGGAGAAGAATATTCATGTTATTTCTTGGAAAGGGGTGGTGATTTCCTAAATCTTAGAACCTTCCCCTTTCTTTAATTTGTAAGATCCCTTCAGGCATTGTCATAGTCAGGTATCTTCAGTGGGTGTTTATTTTAGCGTGCTAATGTATTATAACTGGAGTAGAATGAGCGGCAAGGTCAAGCAGCAGCTAATTTCCTTACCATCTTGGTTTCCACTGGTCTTAACTTGTTCTGTCACCACATCCTGGTTTTGATCAAGGTGGTTAGGGACTTTTTGACTCTATGTTAAATAGTGCCTGTCAGTTTCCTATCTCACGATGAGCGAGTCAGATAAATAATCAGAGTCAATATATTCTGACTGGTCTTTATTTCCCAATTTAGCTACTTTACATTTTTTGTAAATCTTCATCATTAGATTTAAATGATAGTTTTTTTCCCTAACAAATAATGGGAAGATTACACTCAGAAATTTGATGGATGCAGTGGTTATAAGTTAGTAAGAAATTCCATGTATCCATTTATTGCCATTCTGTTTAGAGTTGAATTTTATATTATCTACATTTTTGCAATAGATTTTCAGGGTAATATTTTGTTAACAAGTTTTTATTATTCAGAGTATTTGCTACAGATTTTACTATGCATGTATTTAGATATACCATAATCTGAGTTAACATAGTAAATCATGAAGTGAAACAAAATATGCAGTGAATTCGGGTGGTGCCTCTGGCTCAAGGGGTAGGGCGTCAGCCCCTTATACCAAGGGTGGCAGGTTCGAACCCAGCCCCAGCTAAACTGCAGCAAAATATAGCCGGGCGTTGTGGCAGGCACCTGGAGTCCCAGCTACTCGGGAGGCTGAGGCAAGAGAATCGCCTAAGCCCAGGAGTTGGAGGTTGCTGTGAGCTATGGTGCCACGGTACTCTACCGAGGGTGATGAAAAAAAAAATGCAGTGAATTCTTAATAAATAGAAATGCAGGCTGGGCATGGTGGTTCAAGCTTGTAATCCTAGCACTTGGAGGGCCAAGGTGGAAGGATTGCTTGCAGCTGGGAATTCAACTAGCCTAGGCAACATAGCCAGACCTGTCTCTATAAAAATTAGAAAAATTAACCAGCATGATAGCATGCACCTGTAATCCTAGCTACTCAGGAAACCGAGGCAAGAGGATTGCTTGAGTCCAGAAATTGAGGTTTCAGTGAGCTATGATGACACCACTGTTCCCTAGTCTGGGCAACACAGCAAAATCCTGTCTCAAAGAAAGAAAGAAATACAGAAATACTCTTATGATGAAGAAATGATTAGGATAAGCCAAAAAAATTTCATCCAACTATATCTCTAACTTTTAAAGGAAAAGCTATTGATGTCAATGACCTGGAAAATGTTCTAGAAAACATGGGGATAGAATTCACAGATGAGGAGCAATTGAAACTAATGAAAAATCTGCCAATTGGTGGTAAGCATTTCTAATAACAATATAGCCTTTGGAAACTTATAATTGTGCACAGTTTGTAAGACTTTTATATCTACTGGCTCAGTGCCCATACTCAGTGAGTAGAGTGCTGGCCACATACACCGAGACTGGTGGGTTTGAGCCCGGCCCAGGCCTGCTAAACAACAATGACAACTGCAACCAAAAAACCGCTGGGTGTTGTGGTGGGCGCCTGTAGTCACAGCTTCTCAGGAAGCTGAGGCTACAGAATTGCTTAAGCCCAAGAGTTTGAGGTTGCTGTGAGCTGTGATGCCATAGCACTCTACTGAAGGTGACATAGTGAGACTCTGTCTCAAAAAAATTTTTTTTATATCTACTGATGTATAAAAAAGATAGGCTTTCTAAATATATTTTTGAAATAAATAACCAGTGACTATAGCTGACAAATAAAATCTTAGCTTTGTCATTATATTTCAGTTTGTGAATAATTTTCCCTTCTGTGCACCAACCTGTCATCATGTCGAAAAATTATCTAGTCTTACTTTTGGATCCACTGAAAGAGTATCTTTAACATAGTAAGGATAAAGTAGAAGGCATGTGAAAGTAAAATGGGTGTGAGTTTATTGGAGTGTAAAGGAAAAGTTAATTAGAAAGAGAACAAGAAAAATTAATAAGTTGAGTGTTTCAGCATAGGAGAGTGCCAGACTTAGATGACAATCACTGAGTAGAATGGCTACAATAAATCTTTTTTCCATTCTACTATATTGAAATTTTATTTAAATGTAGACTGGAATTATTCTATGGCAAATCATAAAGTGTGAATTTCTGACATTGTTTTTAGTGTACAACCTAGCTAATGTGCATATCACTCTGTGACCAATTTCTGTCTTTCTACAGCTAATGGAAAGATTTTTAAAAATAGGTTGATGGACAGTATAATATCTCTTAAAGGTGAGTGAGAACCAAAGTGAAAAGGTAAATGAATATGAAATCCATATGATTTGAAATCCACATGATTTATTTTCATTCTATGTCCTATGAATTAAATTGTGAATCCTTTCACCTCTTATATATATTCATATACCATATGAACACTTCTTTCAAAGTTGATGTATGGTCTGTCATTTGTCAAATCTCCTATGTGGTATTCTAGCTATAGGTCCAATATACTCTTGATAGTTGTCGAGGAAAGAAATAAAGTTTTTTTCTAAACTTTAAAAAAAGAAAGAGAAAATTAATTAGATTGTTTTTCTTTTGGTAAATCCATATACTATTTTTTTTACAACTTATTTACTTATGATAATGTTAGTAGCTACTTAGGGCAATAATAAATTTTAAAAATCAATAATTGAGACAAATTAAAAAATTAATAATGTGATTTAAGTTTTAAAATGCACTTATATTTTTGGAGCTAGGGAAAAAATGTATGTCAATCATTTTTTCCTAAAGAATTAGGAATTTTTTATATATATAAATATTTTATAAAGAATTAGGAATTTTTTTATATATATAAATGTATTTTATTTAGACTATTAGGGGGTACACATGTTTTGTTTACATACTTTCAGCTAAAGATTTTCACTCTGTATAGTATCTTTTGATGAACAAGAGTTCTTAATTTTAATGTCATCAAATGCATAAATATTTAAATAAATGTTAAACTTTTTAAATGAAGGCTTCTCTATTCTGGAGTTATGAAAAGTCTCTAAAATGCACCTGAATTTGATGGTTGAATATGAGGTGAGATAGTGGTTCCAATCTTCTTTTTCCACATAGATATCCAGTTGTCCCAGCATGAATTATTGAAGGGCCTGTATCTTGATATGCAGATGTCATCTATGTCATACTTTAAGTATTCATAAATGTATAAGGATTTATTTCTTGATTCTTTATTCTGTTCCATTGGATTTTTAACTATGTGTATGCCAATACCACAGTTAATCACTATCGTTTTATAATTGACTTTAAAATTTTTTATTATAAACATTTCCAAACATATACAAAAATAGAGAATAATATCATGAACCCAACATATACCTATCACCTAGACTGCATAATTAATGCAAATTTTGTCATACTTTCTGGTACTTCTTTATTTTTACTTTTCTGGCTAAAATCATTCAAAGTAAATTCCATTTCATTTTGTTTCTATATGCTTCAGTATGCATCTCTTAAAAATATAGACCATTTTTAAATAACTGCAGTGCCATTGTGTAATATAACTTTTTTTTTTGCAGTTTTTAGCTGGGGCTGGGTTTGAACCCGCCACCTCCGGCATATGGGGCCAGTGCCCTACTCCTTTGAGCCACAGGCACCACCCTTTGTAGTATAACTTTAAATTTTCTCACTTATTTCTAAAATTTTATAATTAGTTTTTTCTTTTTTAAATTTTGGGTTACTGTGAGGGGACAACCAAGTAAATCACAGAATTTGAATTTGTTAAGTAGAGTCCCTCTTGTTATGTCTGCACCAAAAAGGTGTGCTCTACCCCTTTTTTCATGTTTGTTAGCCATTTGTCTGTCTTGCTCAGGGAAGTTTCTGTTCATATCTTTTGCCCAGTGATAGATGGGATTGTTAGTTCTTTTATTGTTGATTAATTTGAGTTTTCTATAGATCCTAGTTATCAAGCCTTTGTCAGATTTGTAAAATGCAAATATCTTTTCCCATTCTGAAGGTTGTCTATTTGCTTTGATTATTGTATCTTTATTTATGCATACAATTAGTTTTTCAAATAAAACCAAATAAGTTGCACACATTGCATCCGTTATGACACTTAAATTTCACATAGTCTACAGCTTTTCATCCTTCTCTCCTTTTTCTTTTTTATGGCATTGATTTATTGAAGAAACTGTGAACTGTGTCAGTTGCCAGTTGTCTTGTAGAATTTCTCAGATACTGAATTTTGCTCTTTTCTCACCTATTATATTTCTTTGTCTCCTGTATTCTCTATAAACTAGAGGTCAGCTCTAGCAGCAAATTATTTTCAGTTTTTTTTTTTACCCAAATCATACAATTTTTATTGCTTTCGAATACTATACAAAAAAATAGACAGTATGACATAATCTTGATTAACAGATCCAGAAACAGTCCAAACTAAACACTATTTTCCTATTTCAAGTTAGAGCTGCTACAATGATAATTACTGAGTTCTATTCTTTTCCATCTAATCACCTTGGCCTTTGCAAGCATAAGAATTCTTGTTTTATTTCTCACAAACTCCTTAAATTAAAGACATTCCTTTTTGTAAGATGAAGATATCTTCAAGGGTATTTTCTTCTATTATACTTCTTGAGTCCTTAAATATCTGACACTTCCTAAGTATCTGAGGGATATATATATAAGGCCCTTTATTTAGGAAACACCATTATAAAAACACTTGTAGTACCTGAGGACACTCAATAGAATGATCTAAGAAGCTGCAGGTTATAATAGTCACTTTCCTACTTTACAAATTGCTGTAGATCTGGGAAGTCAGTTTGGTCTTCATCTTCTATAAGATTTCTTTTTCTCTTTGAAACTGTATATTTGATTCCTAATTAAAATTGTTCCTTTACATTTTCTGAATCCTAGTTTATTAAAAGTCTTGGTATATTTTCTTTACCTCTAAGGGAAGAGCTACCAGCTACAAAAAATATTTTGAAATAAACACTGTTTTGGTATTTTCAGTTTTAACATTTCTTGAAAAGAATTCTTCATAAGTGAAGAATTGTGTTTTGCATTGTATTCCATCAGAAAATACAGACCTATTTTATCTTTTGAAAATAGTTATACATTTGTCTCCAAATTGCTTAATTAAAAAGCTATTAATGCTTTCTACAATTTGTGATGTCACCTTAGGTCTATAGTTGATTTCTTTTTTTTGAGACAGAGTCTCACTATGTCACCCTTTGTAGAGTGCTGTGGCATCACAGCTCACAGCAACGTCAAACTCTTGGCCTTAAGCAATTCTCTTGCCTTAGCCTCCCAAGTAGCTGGGAGTACAGGTGGCAGCCACAAAACCCAGCTATTTTTTTGTTGTAGTTGTCATTGTTGTTTGGCTGCCCAGGCTGGGTTTGAACCCGCCAGTCCTGGTGTATGTGGCTGGCGCCCTAGCCGCTGAGCTACAGGTGCCAAGCCTATAGTTGATTTCTATATGCACTTGTCTACTTTTGAAAATTATATTCTTTTCTACTGACATATTTGATCATGTACAGATACCAACTTGCTTTAAATACTGCAGCTGTGTATTGTTTTGCCTCTATGCATGTATACACATGTCTTTTTTCCCCCTCCAGATCTGGCTATTCTTTATGGGGTGTCTTTTTTGTGTGACTTTCAGTCATAGGGTACTTGTTTGTTTTGTTTTTGTTTTTCATATACCATTTGTTGTGTAATATATTTCCCAGTGAGAAGATTGATTTCTTAGTTATTACATGTATCTGTTTATTATCATGCTGTATTAAAATTCAAAAATTAAGCAACACCACAGGCAAATAGTATGCTATTATGTCTTGCTTTCTTTGGATATACATCTCTGGTTATGGACAATATCATACATACCTCCATAGTGGTACTTTAAGAGTGCCACATGGATATTACAAACAGCCCATTAAAAGGCTCAGGAAGGAGAGGCGGCACCTCCATCTAGTGCCAGGCCAAGTGTTGGCCACTAGATTCACTGTGAATGGCTGATGCAGCATGACTGTCCTATAGTCCAGGGTGCTTTTCGTGTGCTCATACAGTTTTGCTATTTGTTTGCTTGTTTCTCTCCTTCCCTCCCTCTCTCCTTTCCTCTCTTCCTTTTTCCCTCCCTTTCTTCCTCCTCTTTTTTCATTTCTGAAAAGCTTTTCTTTTCTTTTTCAACTATACGGGCCATTTTTTATTGTTTCCTATAGATATTTTCTACCCTTTCCATTTATTTATAACTTGTAAGTGTAAAAATTTTATAATCTGTGCCTACTAATTCTTAAAGCTGAAGTTTTTATGGGTCTATTTCTATTGCCAGATGTTCTTGTTTATCTCTTTCAGGCACCTTGTTTCATTCTTTGACTCTTTTGACTGTAATTTTCTATTTTCCTTGAACAATTATTGGAAAGAAACCTTTGAAACCTGGGTAAAGAACATTCCTAAGGAATACTTACTTGCCTTTGCTTCTGCCAGGCATTTGGACAGGATCAATGCAGGATGAGTGAGATTTTGTGATCCATCCCAGTGAAGTTGAACTTAAGCTGCAAATCTGTATAGGGGTTTGCTTGTTCATGGCATCTCAGGGATGATTTCTTCCTGTGGATTCTCTG
This sequence comes from Nycticebus coucang, assembly GCF_027406575.1. Classification (NCBI taxonomy): domain Eukaryota; kingdom Metazoa; phylum Chordata; class Mammalia; order Primates; family Lorisidae; genus Nycticebus; species Nycticebus coucang. The sequence goes on from NC_069797.1 coordinate 62,474,182, forward strand.
TCCAGGGTAACTCTCCATTACCACTTGTAGTGTCCATGGGATTAGGTGGAGTGAGGCTGTGTTTACTTATTACTTTTATCCCAATAGGGATCCTTTTAGCCCTTTGGGATCCCAGCCTTATGAGGAGAAGATCTTCTTGGGAGAAGCCAGAGTCTTTGACTTCATTCATGTACACTCCATGAGGCCATCATGACTAAAGATCAAATTCAGATTCAGCAAATAGCATTAGTATAAACACATTAACAGTGTTCTGCTAACCTTCCTCGGTTCCTTCTTTCCCTTAGATTTTGGACTGGTAATTTCTTATAAACTCTTCATTGCTTTTCATATTTTATTCAATGTTTCAATTGTTTTAGAAGGTTAGGTTGAATAACATAGTTTGCCAAATAATTAGAAATAGAACTTGATCATAGATTTTAGTTACGAGTTTTAATATTTGATATGGGAATTCAGAAAACAAAAATAAACTCTACTCATTATCAGCCATATTTTATTTATTTTACTCTTTGCTGTAAATGATTGGGCAATTGCTGAACTACCTAGAATATTTAAATTCCAATTCCCAACACCATTATTGCTGCCCCTGGATGTATATGAACAGATGTTATTAAGCCTTGGTCTACCTCATGAGACTGATAATCATAATGCACAGTAATAATCAATAATCACATTTTAGAATAAATAAGCTTTTCTCTTATTCTTCTCTTTTTACCAAGGAGGGATTTTTGATGTCAATAAAATGGATGCTTTCTTGGAAAACATAGGAATGAACCTTACAGAAAATGAAATTAGTGACCTGACACAGGATCTGCCAGTTGATGGTGAGCATATAAGATATATTTGAATTACTCAGAACATCTGTAGAAATACCAGGCTTCTATAAAACAATGCTTGAAACTCTATTTTGCATTAAAAAGCAGAGTATTAAAGATGACTAAGACTGAAAGTAAATATATTTTTCTCTCTTGACTTTTTTTATTTTGGAGACAGAGTCTCACTTTGTCACCCTGGGTAGAGTGCAGTGGCATCACAGCTCACAGCAACCTCAAACTCTTGGGCTTAAGCGATTCTCTTGCCTCAGCCTCCCAAGTAGCTAGGACTACAGGTGCATGCCACAATGCCTGGCTATTGTCTGTTGCAGTTGTCATTGTTGTTTAGCTGGCCCAGGCAGGGCTCAAACCCACCAGCTTTGGTGTATGTGGCTGGTGCTGTAACCATTCTGCTACCGGCGCTGAGCCTCTCTTGACATTTTTAGCAACTTTATTTCAGCTGACAGTGTAGCCAGAGTCACTGTTAGACCTGGGCAGAATTAGAGAAAGATAGTACTGTTGGGGGAAGAGGAGAGGATATACAGAAGGACAGAAACTTTAATATATGAACATTGAAAAAGAAATAGAAAAGAGGGCATAGCTAAAAATAGGAAATTATTATAATAATTTCCCATGACCCCCATTATCATTTACGTTTTAGAAGGCAGAAAAAATGTTAGGGAGGCGTGAAAGTTGTGGGACCCATTTCCTACACCAGTTGAATGTGGCAGAGACCTGCAATACTTCAGAAGGGAAAATAGCCATGAAGCACACAAGATTGAATGTGCAGGATATCCGAATGCCTAACCTCATACTTATGCTCCTGTTTAATCTCACATTCCTAAACCAAACTCTGTGGACCACTATTGACCGGACATTGTTCTCAGACTTCTAATCTCCCTTTATCAGTTAGAGACAAACTTTGAAATTCAGCAAATGCTGAAGTAGGGCTAAACTAACTTCTAAAACAAAGTTCAAGATGTTAACCTGAGAACATCTTACTGGTTCTAAGTGTCTGTTTGGAACATAATCTGATCATCTTATAACCATAGATAAATCAATACTTATTCATCTTATTATGATGCCATTTAATTTCATCATTTAATAATAGGTACTGTTCCCTAAAATATTTTTTTAATTTATTCTCTAATTTTTAGTGCTTTTGATCTACAGAAATAATATGTGAATGAACTTCATTATCTTATTTTCTTTGCTTGCAATGATGTAACCATTAGGAAAAGTGAGTCTAAATGCAGAACCATTAATTTTTCATTACAGAAAATGACTTATGTGATACTATGATGGAATTGTATTTTTCTATATTGCTAAAATGACAGAATTCTGAAGAAAAATACTTAGCTATTATTTGAGATTATACTTTAGTTTTGTCATTGATTCCTCTTTGCATTTTAAATTAGCAATAATTTAAGATCAAGGCAAATGAAAAAGATTATTAGATAACAGGTATTATAATATACATGAAAAAGTGGACATGTGGAATAAGGTACACCTTTTATCCTTTAAATATGAGTTAGAATTTTTTAATGGCAATTGCGAAACAAAGTTTATTGAGGAAGAAAAAGATAAATTTACAGAATAAGAAAGTTTACAAAGCAGAATATGTTCGCCATAGCCAGCAAACGGGCCTACATTGCCAGAGCAAGTAGGCAAAGAGGCCAAGAGTTAGAATTTCTTTTTCTTTTAATTATTGGGGATTCATTGAGGGTACAAGAAACCAGGTTACACTGATTGCATTTGTTAGGTAAAGTCTCTCTTACAATTATATCTTGCCCCCAAAAGGTGTGGCACACACCAAGACCCCACCACCGCTCCCTCTTCCCTCTCTCTGCTCTTCCTTTCCCTCACCCCTCCCTCCTTCTTTCTCTCTCTGCTCTCCCCTACCCCACCCCCACTGTGTCATTAATTGTCCTCATATCAAAATTGAGTACATAGGATGCATGCTTCTTCATTCTTGTGATTCTTTACTAAGAATAATGTGTTCCATATCCATCTAGATTAATACAAAGGATGTAAAGTCTCCACCTTTTTTAATGGCTGAATAGTATTCCATGGTGTACATATACCACAGCTTGTTAATCCATTCCTGGGTTGGTGGGCATTTAGGCTGTTTCCACATTTTGGCGATTGTAAATTGAGCTGCAGTAAACAGTCTAGTGCAAATGTCCTTATGGTAAAAGGATTTTTTTCCTTCTGGGTAAATGCCCAGTAATGGGATTGTAGGATCAAATGGGAGGTCTAGCTTGAGTTCTTTGAGGGTTCTCCATACTTCCTTCCAAAAATGTTGTATTGGTTTGCAGTCCCACCAGCAGTGTAAAAGTGTTCCCTTCTCTCCACGTTCATGCCAGCATCTGCAGTTTGGAGATTTTGTGATGTGGGCCATTCTCGCTGGGGTTAGATGGTGTCTCAGGGTGGTTTTGATTTGCATTTCTCTAATAATTAGGGATGATGAGCATTTTTTCATATGTTAGCCATTCTCTGTCTTCTTTAGAGAAGGTTCTATTCATGTCTCTTGCTCATTGATATATGAGATTGTTGGCTTTTTTCATGTGGATTAATTTGAGTTGTCTATAGACCCTAGTTATCAAGCTTTTGCCTGATTCAAAATATGCAAATATCCTTTGCCATTGTGTAGGTTGTCTATTTGCTTTAGTTGCAGTTTCCTTAGCTGTACAGAAGCTTTTCAGTTTAATGAAGTCCCATTTGTTTATTTTTGTTGTTGCAATTGCCATGCAGATTTCTTCATGAAGTCTTTCCCCAGGCCGATACCTTCCAGTGTTTTTCCTATGCTTCCTTTGAGGTTTTTCATTGTTTCATGCCTTAAATTTAAGTCCTTATCCATCTTGAATCAATTTTTGTGAGTGGAGAAAGGTGTAGGTCCAGTTTCAGTCTTTTACATGTGGATATCCAGTTCTCCCAGCACCATTTATTGAATAGGGAGTCTTTCTCCCAAGGTATGTTCCTGTTTGGTTTATGGAAGATTAGGTGGTTGTAAGATGTTAGTTTCATTTCCTTGTTTTCTATTCAATTCCAAATGTCCATGTCTCTATTTTTGTGCCAGTGCCATGCTGTCTTGACCACTCTGGCTTTGTAGTACAGCCTAAAATCTGGTATGCAGATGCCCCTGGCTTTGTTTTTATTATTGAGAACTGCTTTAGCTATCCGGGTTTTTTCTGATTCCATACAAAATGAAAAATTATTTTTTCTAAGTCTTGAAAGTACGATGTTGGTATTTTAATAGGGATGGCATTGAATCAGTAGATTGCTTTGGGAAGTTAAGATTGCATTTTAACAATGTTGATTCTTCCTAGCCATGAGCATGGTATGTTCTTCCATTGTTAATATCCTCTGCTATTTCCTTTCTTAGGTTTCATAATTTTCTTTATAGAGGTCCTTCACCTCTTTTGTTAGGTATATTCCTAGGTACTTCATTTTATTTGAAGCCATGGTGAAGGGAGTTGTGTCCTTAATTAGCCTCTCATCTTGACTGTTATTGCCATATACAAAAGCTTGTGAACATTGATTTTATGTCCTGAGACATTACATTATTTATGACTTCCAGGAGTCTCGTGGTTGAGTCTTTAGGGTTCTCTAAGTATAAGATCATATTGTCAGCAAAGAGGGAGAGTTTGACCTCCTCTGCTCCTATTTGATGCCCTTTATTTCCTTGTCTTGCCTATTTGTATTGGCTAGAAATTCCAGTACTATGTTGAATAGTAATGGTGACAGAGGACAACCTTGTCTGGTTCCAGTTCTAAGAGGAAAAGCTTTCAGTTTTACTCCATTCAGTAAAATATTAGCTGTGGCTTTGTCATAGACAGCTTGTCAGTTTAAGAAATGTGCCATGTATGCCTATACTCTTCAGTGTTCTAATTAGAAAAGGATGTTGGATTTTATTGAATGCTTTTTTGTATCTATTGAGAGGATCATATGGTCTTTGTTTTTGCTTCTGTTAATACAGGGGATAATGTTTATGGACTTGCATATGTTAAACCAACCTTGCATCCCTGGGATGAAACCTACTTCATCATGATGTATGACTTTTTTGATGATAAGCTGTAATCTATTGGCTAGGATTTTGTTGAGAATTTTTGCATCTATATTCCTAAGTGAAATTGGTCTGAATTTCCCTTTTTTAGTTGGGTATTTTTCTGGTTTTGGTATCAGGGTGATGTTTGCGTCGTAGAATGTGTTTGGGAAGATTCCTTCCTCCTGAATTTTTTGGAATAATTTCTGTAGTACGGGAATATGCTCTTCCATGAAGATTTGATAGAATTTTGGTGTGAAGCCATCCTGACCAGGGCATTTTTTTTTTTTTGGAAGATTTTTTATTGTTTCTTTGATCTTAGTGCTTGAAATTGGTCTGTTCAGGAACTCTATTTCATCCTGGCTAAGTCTAGGGAGAGGGTGTGATTCCAAATATTGATCCATTTCCTTCACATTGTCAAATTTCTGGGCATAGAGTTTCTGGTAGTATTCAGAGATGATCTCTTGTATCTCTGTGGGATCAGTTGTTATTTCCCCTTTATCATTTCTGATTGAGGTTACTAGAGATTTTACTTTTCTATTTCTAGTTAGTCTGTCCCAAGGTTTATCTATTTTATTTATTTTTTCAAAAAACCTATTCCTTGTTTTATTAATTTTCTGAATAATTCTTTTATTTTCAATTTCATTGATCTCTCATTTAATTTTGGATATTTCTTTTCTTCTGCTGGGTTTAGGCTTAAATTGTTCTTCTTTTTCCAATTCCATAAGATGGCTTGTAAGTTTGTTGATGTGCTCTCTTTCTGTTTTTTGAATGTAGCCATTTAAAGCAATAAATTTTGGTTGCAGAACTGTTTTTACAGTATCCCACAGGTTTTTGTTGCTTGTGTCTTTACTGTTGTTATGCTTAAGGAAGTTAATGATTTCTTCCTGCACCCAACTGTCATTCAGCATAAGGTTGTTTCATTTCCATGCCTTTGTGTGGGATTGAACGTTTTTGTTGGAGTTGAGTTCTACCTTTAGTACCTTGTGATCTGAGAAGATACAAGGTAAAATTTCAATTCTTTTGGTTCTGTTGAGGCTTGTTTAGTGTCCTAGGATAATCAATTTTGGAGAATGTTCCATGTGGTGTTGAGAAGAATGTATATTCTTTATCTTTGGATGGATTGTTCTATATACATCTACCAAGCACAGTTGTTCTAGGGTCTCATTTAAGTCCTTTATATCTTTGTTTAATTTCTGTTTAGAGGATCTGTCCAGCTGTGTAAGAGGAGTGTTGAAGTTCCCTGTTATTATGGTGTTATAGGATATCATATTGCTCAGACGGAGTAAGGTCCGTTTCAAGAATCTGGGAGCATTTAAGTTGGGTGCATAAATATGTAGAATTGGAACGCCTTCTTGTTGTATTTTTCTCTTTACCAATATAAAGTGACCATCTTTATCTTTTCTGACTTTAGTTGTCCACATGTATCTCCTCTTTTCTTCTGAATTCTGTTTGCCTGAAAAATTGTCCTCCAGCTCTTCACTTGGAGTTTTAATTTGTCTTTTGAAGCTAGGTATGTTTCCTGCAGAAGCAAATGGATGGCTTGTATTTTTTAATCTAGTCAGCCTAGCCAATGTATGCCTCTTCAGTGGAGAATTCAAGCTATTAACATTTATTGAGATAATTGATAAGTGTGGTGGTGTTCTTATTTTGTGAGAGTCCATTGCTTAGTTTTTATCTTTTGCATCATTATGGAAGTTAGGTTATGATCTTTAATTTCTGAGTTCTTATTTTGCTATTGATCCATTGTGAAGGTCAGTGTGTAGAACAGGTTGAAGTATTTCCTATAGAGCTGGTCTTGTTGTGGTGAATTTCCTCAATGTTTGTGTATCAGTAAATGATTTGATTTCTCTGTCAATTTTAAAGCTTAGCTTAGCAGGATATAGAGTTCTGGGCTGGAATTTGTTCTGTTTAATTAGATTAAAGGTAGATGACCATTGTCTTCTTGCTTGGAAAGTTTCATTAGAGAAGTCTGCAGTCACCCTGTAGGTCAACTGGCACTTACTCCTGGCAGCTTGAAGAATCTTTTCTTTTGTCTTGACTTTGGACAGGTTCATCACAATGTGTCTTAGAGAAGCTCTGTTAGAGTTGAGGTGACCTGGGGTCTGGTATCCCTCTGAAAGGAGTGTGTCAGAATCTTTGGTGATATTTGGAAATTTTTCATTTATAATCTTCTCTAGTGTGGCTTCCATTTCCCTGGGGCATTCTTCTTCCCCTTCTGGGATACCTATCACTTGTATGTTTGAATGCTTCATAAAGTCTCATAGTTCTGTCAGAGAACATTTTGCTTTCTCTCTCTTCTTTTCTGCCTCTTTAACTATCTGAGTTATCTCAAGAGCTTTGTCCTCTACCTCTGAGATTCTTTCTTCTGCATTATCTAATCCAGGGGTCCTCAATCTTTTTAAACAGGGAGCCAGTTCACTGTCCCTCAGACTGTGGAGGGCCGGACTATAGTTAAAAAAAAAAACAAAGTCTGAACAAATTCCTATGCACACTGCACATATCTTATTTTGAAGTAAAAAAACAAAACGGGAACAAGTACAATCACACCACCGCATGTGGCCTGCAGGCCATAGTTTGAGGACCCCTAGTCTAATCTGTTATTGATGCTTTCTATTGCATCTTTAAGTTCTCTAATGGACAGCTTCAGTTCCTTCAGCTCTGCTATATCCTTTCTATATTCTTCATATCATTCATCTCTTATCTGATTCTGTTTTTGGATTTCCTTTTGGTTATTTTCCACTTTATCAGCAGTTTCCTTCATTGTTTCCATCATTTCTTTTATTGTTTTCGTCATGATTATTCTAAATTCCCTTTCTGTCATTTCTAACATTTCTTTGTAGGTTGAATTTTCTGCAGTAGCTACCTCACGGTCCCCTGGGGGGTTGCTCTGGACTAGTTTTTCATGTTACCAGGAGTTTTCTGCTAATTCTTCCTCATTATTGTTTTCTTTTATCTGTTTCCTTGCCCTAATTTTCTTTTCACTTCCTCTTGCTCTTTAAGTTACCATGCCTCTGGACTAGGGTTTTGATGAGTCCTTTTGGTACAGGACCAGAAGGATGAGAAGAATGAAGAGCAAAAGGGAAAAAAGAAAAAAACAAAAAAGAAAAAGAAAAGAATAAAGAGAAAGGAGAGGGGGTGAGTAAAAGGGAGTATTGACAAAAAGAAGAGAGCCCAGAAAGAGGGAGACAGGAGCAATATAGGTGTACAGTAGGGTACTTTGACCCAACCTTAAAAACCCCCACCCTCTGTGGGTGCCTGGTTGGGTGGTACCCTGGAGGTCAGCAGCTCTTTGCTAGCCTGTTTGGACACAGTACCCTACCTCCACCAAGTAAAGAGGAAAGACAAAAATGCTATAAATCAAACCAAAACAAGCAAACGGAAAACTTTATGGGGTAAAATTGGGGGGGAAACTAAAAAATAGCAAAAATGAAGTTCTAATTGTTAAAGAAGGGAACAATGGAAAATTATATTTAAACTAGAAAAGTGAAGATAGAAAAGAAAGGGAAAAAAAAGAAAAATCTAGAGGGAAATGTTGAAATTAAAAAAAAAATAAATAAAACCCAAAACAAAGCAGTATATATATCTTGCTGAATATTGTCTGGACAACAGGTGTTATTCTGGGGTATGAGATGTTAATCACAATGCTGATAGGGCTATATGAGATGGAGACTAGAGGCCTCTGCTGATTTCTCAAAAACTAATTGGTGTTTTACAAGGGCCTGCATCCTGGGCTAATCTGTCCTATCTCCACAGGATATGTTTATTTAACACTTCCCACTTCTGGAAGGCCTACATGCTCAAGGACATGTCTTGAGAAAGTGGGGCTTGTGGGATGAGAGACTGCAAGATGGGGTCAATCTGGCCTTCTCACATACCTATGACATCTCAAAGATGATCTATAAGAGATAATCTGTTCTTTAACACATGGGTCACTACAAAAGTTTTGCAATACAAAAAAGTCAAGAAACTTTACATTCACATAGATGGAAACAAAGGAAGCCTTCCTAGCAACACCATAAGCTAAGCAAGTTGAAACTTCAACAGGTGAATCAGAAAGGACGCTGTTAACTGTATTTCTTGAGAGTGAAATAATGGACCAAAATAACGCAATCTGTCTCAAAACTTTCATAGTGACCTGCATATGTTTTCATATAAACATTTTTTAAAATTGTTTTTTTATAAAGTTGATTTTTATAAAGTTTTATTGAGTATTTGTGGGGTACCCCTCATAAATCACCTGAAAACCAAGTCTGATGCAAAAGCAAGAGGTAGTTTGTTCACAAGCTCGGGCTTGGGCTTCTCTGCTCCTGACACAGCAGGAGAGCAGAGAAGCCCCAACCGCAGAGGGAGAGCAGTTTTAAGGAAACAGAAAGGAAAAAGGGAGGGGGAGTTGGGCGAACTGCTGGGGAGAGCTGATAGGGGCTTAGGGAACGGGACAATGTTTGTTATCAATGTTTGATCTGGGCTACTCTGGGGCAGCATAGTGGAGTGGTGGGGGAGTGGGGGAGGAAGCAGGTTGCCTATCACTTTTGGTATGCAGCTGCAAATTGAAGGCTGTGGGGCAAAGTGGGGTCAGTGAAGGCTGTGAGACAAAATGGAGTTAGTTTTAACAAAATGGAGTTAGTTTTGTCCTTTCATCTGCTATGAATAATATGCCAATTGTTGGAAGGTTGATCTCAAAATAATGAATATTATTTTACTTATAATAATTAATATTTTTACTCATGTAATTCAAGAGTAAACTAGACTGCTTGGGTCAGTGAAAATCCTTGTAAATAGTAACAAGGATGTCAGTCAAATAAAAGATAAATTTCCAAAATTCAGTTAAAATGCAGTTAATAGATTCCAATTTTACATTTTATTCTCTTTAGCCTGATCAAAATAGTTAAGAGCTAAAATCAGGTCCCATAATCAGTTTCATATGAGACTTCTAAGTCTCATACCTTTATTATCAAGGGTTTGTTTTTTATATGGCAAAGTACCAAAATACACTGTTAAACCGGCACATTTATAGAGTGATTTTCCTTTGTGTACTTTTTGCTCATTGGGAAAGGAGTAGGATAAAATTCAATAGCCAATAAATGCTGTTGAGTTTCTTTCATGTTTCTCATTCCTAAGTAAATATAATGTAGTATTTGATTTATGTTCTCTTACAGTTCATGGGAAGGTTGAAATGAAAAAGCTTATAGATGGAATAAAAATTTTTACAGGTAAATAATATATTATATTTTCTGTACTTAAAAATGATCACTTAAGAGGATCAAAAATAATTTGGGAAGAGGAGTGGGGCAAGGCTAGGTTAAAAAACCACAGAGCTTCACTGTTGTTTGTAAATTGCCTTTCTCCCCCCAAGAGGATCTTGTTTAGTAGAAATCAGCTCTTTTTGGGTCATTGTTTACTTTCCAGAGTTCTGGCATACATGATTGTGTTAGTTTTTCTTGTTTGCTCATTTTTTGGTGTTACTATAGAAGGATGGTTCCGTGGAACGCCCTACTGCACTATTTTTATTGGCAGTCACTCAACCTTTCAATATGAGATTACTTTTTAACTGAAAAATATGCAGCGGTTCCCAACCTGTGGGTTGTGACCCCTTTTTAACAATGGAAATACATTGAGGCATTAGGAAGGTTGAGAACCACTGCTCTATATAGTCCTGTACCACATAATGTTTCAGTCAACAACAGACATGTACAATGATAGTCCTATAAAACTATAATACCACATTTTTATTGTACTTTTTTACATTTAGATATATTTAGATACACAAATACTTACCATTGTACTATAATAGCCTAGAGCAGTGGTTCTCAAGCTGTGGGTCACAACCCCTTTGGGGGGGTCTCCTGCATATCAGATATTTACATTATGATTCATAACAGTAGCAACATTACAGTTATGAAGGAGCAACAAAAATAATTTTATGGTTGGGGGTCAGCACAACATGAGGAACTGTCTTAAAAGGTCGTGGCATTAGGAAGGTTGAGAACCACTGGCCTAGAGTATTCAGTATAGTAACCTTCTGTGGGTTTGTAGCCTGGGAGCAATAGGCTATACTACCATATAGCCTAGATATGTAATAAGCTATATCATCTAGGTCTATGTAAGTACACTCTATGATGTTTGCACCTCAATAAATTTGCCTAGTGACACATTTGCCAGAATGTATCCTCATCATTAAGAAATACTGACTATATTTATACTTCTAAATGACATTTTCTCAATTTATACAGATAAACACATTTTGGGTCTCTATGTTTTTCTGATAACATTTTTGGCATAATTCAATTTTACATCATTTAAGATTTTACATAATTTAATGATCTAATTAAAATTCTTTATGTTGTATCGAAATTTGAATAAAAAAGTAATAAGGTTCATTTAATTACTTTAGGTACATAAAAATTTGCATAGTAAATGAAAAAGTAAATGTCATTAAGAAGGAAAAATCATATTATTCAGATCAAAATACAATAAATACAATAAATGATAACAGAATGTATACATTTTACAACTCTATTATCATAATTCACCAGCCAACTATGAAAACAAATTTTTCCCCCACAATGCAAACTTTTGCCCAGCAATGTTATAAATATTTCTTTCATAAATATCAAGGAATTATATTCTATTTTGAGATTCCCCATAATTATTATAAATAATTATTAATAAATAATTATGGAGTTATTTATAAATAATTTCTCTTATAAATATTAAGGAATTATATTCTATTTTGAGATTCTCCATAATTCTGTATAGTTATATACAAAGGTTGTCCAGGAAGTATCCAGACATTATTAACATAATAATAACATATAACACAGCTGGATATATTCTAGACAGCCTTCATATGTTTCATTTTGTCCTTACATTTTTCTCAAATAGGGTATGACACATTATAGACAAGAATTTTTTCACCATCTTATGGAATTGTTATTACCAGACATCAATGTTCTTTGTTCTTCTGTTTTCTAAGGAAAAAAGGTTCATGCCAATGACCTGGAGAAAATTCTGGGAAGCATGGGAATTGAACTCACAGACAAGGAACTCAAAAAGCTGCAGGAAACTTTGCCATTCGATGGTGAGCTATGCAAATACTGCTGAGGCCTTCTAGGGAGCTTGTTTTTGTGGCCTTTTATGAATAATTTTAAATTTTTACTTGTTTGGATCTTTCTAAAAATTGCCAGATATGATTAGAAAAATAAGGATACTGTCATTTAGATTTAGATATAATTGATCTGGTCCTCAGGCAATAAGCCTTGCCATCAGAATGTAGGAAAATATTTCAGCATTACCCTTTCAGGCAACCTGCCACCTAAATCCTAAGTGAAAAAAGGAAGAAAACTATAGGGACTAATAACAGAAAGAAAAAAGAGAAATCAGAAGAAAAAAGAAATAAAAGACAATGATTGTTTCAACATAATAGAGTTTCTCTCAGCTGCCAAAAAAATGCATATATTCGTCACACTAAGAAAATTTTCCTTTTCCATAATTCCACTGTTTATTTGATGATGAAATAGAACACACTGTTCACCCAATTATAAAGAGTTGTATTATTGGAGTTAAAAAATAATTGAGTGAATTCTCATACCAATCCCCTTCTGACATGAATTGTTCTTTTTGTTATAGCTGACAGAAATGTGTTTCAGAATAGGATGCTGAATGGCGTGAAATCTATGAAGGGTAAGTTAAAAGCCTGAAGAAAAATATCTGAGGTCACCAAGGTTCACATTTCTCATTTAGTTTTGAGTCCTATCTGCCTTCATAAGTATACATTCCTTATTTAGTAATGTTTCTATACGTCTTTCCAGGGAATCCATTTTTGTAACACACAGAATCTAAATATGTGTAGAAAATTGTAAAGAAAACCATTACTAAACTTTGAGGGAACTGCTTTAGGGGAGGCTATTATATAGGAAGATTATGACTGAGTTGGAATAGAATGTCAATCCACTAATGAAGGTTTTTAATATTTTTGCTTCAGTATATTCTGTTTACTGAAGGCAAATTACTGAAAGAAGGTGCAGAGGAAGAGAACAGGCTTGTTTTCTTTTTCTTTTCTTTCTTTCTTTTTTTTTTTTTGAGACAGAGTCTCACTATGTCATCCTCAGTAGAGTGATGTGGCATCACAGCTCACTGCAACCTCAAACTCTTGGGCTTCAGCAATTCTCTTGCCTCAGCCTCCAAGTTAAATGAGGGCAATGGCATTTTTTCATCTATCATGGGGTTAGTATGAAGATTGAATCAACTAATACTTAAGAGTAAGTATGATGAGGAAAATTAATGTATTACTTTCACTTTCCTTTAAATGGGGAAGGAAACATGGTTCAGCAGTATCAAAATAAAAGGGCCATTTTGTGCACATTCCAGCAACTGTGAATTCCATGTTTTACTATCCAGAATAAGAAATCATCATTTTGTTTAAAAATAAGATAGTCTGATTGCTAGAAACAACTAATTGAGTTATTTATTATATCAGAATAATATGGGGGTACATGTGATTATTTACATAGTTTGCTTTTGTAAGGTTAAAGTTCAAGTTGTGGTTCTGTCCTTCACCTAGGAATTATGTCCTATACCCATGCAGTGTACCCGCTGGGTGTGTATTATGGGTAATAATAACCCCTTCCCTCCCATTTGAATTTAAATGAATTTTTCTCTCGCATAACTATGTAGTTGTTAATCTACTGGATTCAGTTTAGTACTGAGTACATGTGATGTTTGTTTTTTCCATTCTTATGATACTTTCCTTGAGAATGTTCTCCACATCTAACCAGGTTGTTACAAAAGATACAAAATCTCCATCTTCTTATGGCTGAATAGTATTGTATGGTGTACATATACCATAGTTTATTAATCCATTTATGTGTTGACCAGGACCTGGGTTGTTTTCACATCTTTGCAAATGTGAATTGTGCTGCTATAAACATTCAAGTGCAAATATCCCTATGGTAAAATGGCTTTTTTTCTTTTGGGTTGATACCTAGTAATGGGATTTCAGGATCAAATGGTATGTCTACTTTTATTTCTTTGAGGAATCTCCATACCTCTAGTTGACTTATTTAAATAAAAGATAATGACAGATTGTGAGATTGCCACTAAAAAAGCTATGTGGAAGGGGAGGGTGGTAAGAATGAGAATAAAAGAGAGGAGTACCACTTTGTTTTGCAAATAACAATGTAACAATATGATTCTGTGAAAATAAATGAATAAAAAGTGGGTTAAGGACATGAATAGATATTTTTAAAAAGAAGACAGACAAACAGCCAATAGGAATATGAAGAAAATTCTCATCATCACTAATCATCAGAGAAATGCAAATCAAAAACCACAATAAGATATTAATATATACCTGTCAGAATGTCTATAATCCAAAAGACAAAAAGTAACAGATGTTGGTGCAAATACAGAGAAAAGGGAACACAACCTCTTTGGAAAACAAGAATGGAGATTTCTCAAAGAACTAAAAGTAGAACTACCATTTGATCTCCTGGGTATCTATCTAAAGGAAAAGAATCATCACAACAAAAAGCTATCTGCATTCATATGTTTATTGCAGCACTATTCACAATAGCAAAGATATGGAATCAACCTAAGTGTCCATCAATAGATGACTGGATAAAGAAAATGTGGCATATATACACAGCAGAATGCTATTTGGCCATAAAAAAAGAATTAAATCAGGTCTTTTAAGGCAACATAAATGGAACTGTAAGCCATTATCTTAAGTGAAACAACTCATACACAGAAAAACAAAGACCACCTGTTTTCAAATAGGAGCTAAATAATGTGTACACATGGAGGCAAAGTGTGGCATGATGGACAGTGAAGACTCAGAAGGGCGGGGTGTGTGAGAAGGGGATGAATGAAATTACTTCATGGATACTATGTATGTCATTTTGGTGATGAATACACTAAAAGCCCTGACTTCACCTCTATGCAATATATCCATGTAACAAAATTACACTCAAACCCCATAAATATATACAAATAAAAAGTGATGAGACTGTGCTTGTAAGATTACTTAATAGACTTCACTGTATTATAATATATTGATAAATAAATTACCTGGCATCAAAGCCCCTTCCTATTCCTTATGATATCCATTGTAATTAAATCCTGTAGTCTGACCCTTCATGAACTATTATAGTGCAGGATTATTCCCAAGTTAAGTTTTAAAGGAAAAGATTCTCATTTTAATTTTCGTATTGATTATTTAACCTTCTTAGGCAGTTTAAATTAGAGCTCGAGCAGAAAAATAATGACCAGTGTGTTTTCTCTTTTGTCTTTATTATAGCGATGGTAAAGCATATATACATATCAATATACATATATACACATATTTTCACTACATATACATATATTTAGATAATTCACATGCAAAAATGAAAAATATATTTTTAATATCTTAAACTCATTTTTCCTAATGTTCCATTCCTATATGTTTCCTAAGGAGGAAAGCTTATGGCCAAGAGCTTGGATGCTGTCCTAGAACACCTGGAAATCAAGCTTACACAAAAGGAAAAAGAAGAAGTAACAGAAAATTTGCCACTTGATGGTGAGTATTATAAGGCACTGGTGTGCCTTATAGGGAAGTTCATCTACTTGTATATGAAATTTTCTATAATTAGTTTTAGCTGTTGTCATAAAAGCAATTTTGCAAAGCTGAGAGAAGAAATCCATTCTATCATGAACACAAATTCTTTGTTTCATTTCCACAAGCTTATTTCTGAAACTTTTTAAAAATTCTAAACATCATACACAGAACTCTTAACTACTTTCTGACCAAGTAATAAATTTATAGGAAAACAATAAAAGTTACAAGTTCAGAAAATAGCAAAGAAGAGGGAAAAAACCTACTAATTTTCAAAATTTACTAGTTTGCTAAAAGGTATTGAACTATTAGTATTCATCAAAGAGTTGTGTCCTAAGCCCATTAATCATTTCATTTTTACAATTCCATTTTACAATTAGGTGTAGATAATATTATTAACGCTCAAATTTCCAACTGTCATGTATATATTGGAAATCAGTAGATCTTTATCTCCAGCCCAGATTCCTAACACACATGAGTTTGTAAAACCAAATTCTATTGGATTCTACCTACCAAATCAGTTTCTGCTTAGCAAAGCCTCACATATTTGTATTTCATTCACTATACATATTGTAAAAATATCTACTATAAATTGTCTCCTAATTCGACATTCTCTCTCTCAGCTGATGGCACGATGATGTTTTGACTAAAACAAGTTTAAAACTTGGCATCAATTTTTACTCTGGTTTCTCCCTTGGTATGCCACATCTCATTTTATACCAAGTCCTAACAATTAGGACAGCTAACTATTTCATAAATCTACCCTTTTTTTTTTCCTGCTGCTATTAACTATATACAGGTGATTGTCATCCATAGTTTGGGTTAATACAGAGACTTCCACATTGTCTCTATTATTACACAATTTTTAATCAAATCCATCTTTTTCAGAATTTTAAAATGGACATAACTAATATGAAAACTTTCCTATAACTTTTCAGCTACTTAAACTCTCAAATGCCTAAGCAAGCCCACATGATATAGTA
This sequence comes from Nycticebus coucang, assembly GCF_027406575.1. NCBI lineage: Eukaryota > Metazoa > Chordata > Mammalia > Primates > Lorisidae > Nycticebus > Nycticebus coucang. The sequence continues at coordinate 62,490,613 of NC_069797.1, forward strand.
GGTTTTCCATGATCTGGCCCCTTGCCTGCCTTTCGTCTTTGTCTCTCACCATTCCCTGTGTCCATATTGCTCTCTAGCAATACTGAAACACGAACCATAGTATTAAATATAGATAGGGTCCAAGGCTCTTATCTAGATCACTTCTCTACCCATTGCAAAATAATGGCTATAAGTGGATGAATTTTGTCAAGAGAATCTCCCAATTTTACTCTCTGATTGGCCCTAATCAAAGTATTCTATTACGATAAGTTTATTTGTCCTTCTCTACCCCAGAGATTGAGTTGCTCAAAAGCAAGGATTATATTAAATTTATTATTAAATATATTTTTATTCCTTCTAGTGTTCGTATTATGCCTGAAATTGAGTAGGTGCATCATAAAATTTCTTTTACCAATGAATATATGGATTCCCTTTGTTATTTCATACTACACTATAGAATCTTGATTAATTATCTAATTATCCTATTCCATACATTCCCCAACTTCTAAAGCAAACATAATCAGGCATACTTAACCTCAACAATTCATAACTGTCTATAAGACTAACCTCAAAGTATCCCTGATCCATTTTTCTTAGTTTCAAGTGTATCTTATACACACATGTATCTTTATGGTTACTATGTTCTGTAGAAAGTAAATATTTTTAGATTACTCTTCTCTTTAGATCACTCTTCCTTGTTCATAAATTGTGATCTTCTCATGGGCAGAAAGCATGCATGCATGATTTTATATCTTCACCTTGACTCACCTGAGGGGAAATAAATATTTGAAGAGTAAATGTAATGATCAGAGAGGTCAAACAAAATAAGTGAACAACAAACAATGAAAAATACATATAAGGCAAAGTGGCAGAAAGCCATTATAAGAGGAATCTCAAATATATGCTGGATCCCCACTTCCACTGAGCAGTCAACTAAAATGCTCCAGTCATTAGTAGAAATGTTACCAAATCAAGATGACTATTTCCAAGTCATTCCTATGCAGTTTTCTGTTTTCCAAACAGGGCGTATGTTCACTTTGTAATTACTAGCAGCACCCTGGTCAATTTTGATAACACACTAGGGACATATTCTTTTGTACTCAATAAGGGTTACAAACTTGGCCCTCCCTGTCCCTTACTCTCTTAAAATGCTCCCTCACCCAGAACCATCCTGATTTCATCCTTATGTCCAATAAGGTATAATTTTTTTTTTACTTTACTGGTTCTTTTGTAATTCATTACTTTCTTTTATAAATAAGAATGTTACATAAGGATTTAGGAAGCTCTAAAACACAAGAGTAAGTCTGTGAATTCAGTTTATCACTGTAAAATTCTGATTAATCCTCTGGCTTTCAATAAATTGTTTAGTCCTCTTTATAGCTATAGCATTATCACAAGTCCTTTCAATTATTGGGAGTGACTATCTTCCCTTCCCTCCTTCCAAGACTAGAGATAAATACATGTTTATTTTTATTTTAAAAATACAGTGTTAATAGAAAAAACAGATCATCAATATATGTGACCAGCAATTACAAAATAATTATGATGGTCAAGGAACTAAAGAAAGGTATATTAGGAAAAGGTGGGAAGATAAGAAAGGTGGTGTCTCTGTTTTCACCATATCTGACAAATGTGTATAGGCCAGAGCTGAACTTCAATACAGAACCAAATCGGCATCTTTGAGACCTATCATCATACTTAAAAGGTAGGAAGGTGATCTACAAATTATAGGAGCATATTCAAGACTCCATTTTCTTAAAGGACAGACACCCTCCCTTAGCTATTGTGGAGTGATGGCGCTAATAGATTTTTCTTGGTCTCTTATTTTTAAATTACTCTCTTTTTTATTTGTTTTATTTGTGACTCTTTGGCTTAGTTAACTTATTTTAACTTTTCTTGTAGCTGATGGGAAGGCTGAAGTCAGTAAATTAATGGATGCAGTGACAGTTGCTACAGGTTAGTGAAGAATACAGTGAATCTAAGACCTTAATTCTTATACAGAATTATATTTTAATGCTTTATTCCATGTCACTTCATTGCCCTTTATTCTACCATTTTACCATTTGATTGAGGAAATATTCTACTTAATTGGCAAGCATACAAACTGGCAAACTATGACTCTTGAGCCAAACTTGCTGCCTGTTTTTATAAACCATGTTATTAGAACATGGCCATGTCCTTTAGTTTATGCATTGATTCTGGCTGCTTTTTCACTGCAGTGCAGAACTGAATAGTGTGACGGAGATCATATATGTTATGAAGCCCAAAATTTTTTTACTGGATTTTGTAGAAAAGTTTTCTGATCCCTAGCCTAGAATTTAACTTTAGATTATGTCCTCATAACCTTGTCTTCTCTAAACAGTTATGGTTTACAGCTGAGATAGATTAATTTTAATTAATTATTCTTAATAGCCTCTTTTACTCTGAGTAGTGTTTGTTTACTTGATCTTTTCTTCCCTTTCTGTCATATATATCTTCTGCTTCAAAACTACTTGCCTATACTGGATACATATTAAAAGGTTTAGCCTATGTTTTATAAAACATGAACTTGAACTAATGTACTTAACTTCTATAATAGAATTAAATGCCCTCCAAATGCATATTACTGGATTAACATATTAAATCAGGCATCCTCAAACTTTTTAAACAGGGGGCCAATTCACTGTCCCTCAGACCGTTGGAGGGCTGTACTATAGTTAAAAAAAAAACAACTATGAACAAATTCCTATTCATACTGCACATATCTTATTTTGAAGTAAAAAACAAAAGGGGAACAAATACAATTCACACTGCTTCATGTGGCCCATGGGCCGCAGTTTGAGGACACCTGTATTAAATAGTTAAGTGAAACTAAAGATACAACATTTACAATTAAGGGAATAAGAGATAAATTGAATCGACTCTCTACAATATCTTAAAAATTTTAGAAATCTCAAGAACAACTTTTATCTTGTGTTTACCTAAAATTGTAGATACTTAATTTTGAGAGTTAAGGAAACAATTTGGTTTCCAGGATGACTGTTGGTAGAGTGGTATTGTGCTAATTTGTTCATACACCTTTTGAAGCTACTGCTTGCTGAATAAATACATGATTTTGTTTTGCAGACTTTGGAGATATTAAGTCATATATGAAATTCTTATCTACTTATATTTCTTTCTTTTGAAGGAGAAAAAGTTAATGTTAGTAATATTAAAAATATTCTGGAAAAAAATGGGATAGAGCTCACACATAAGGAATGCTTGGAGCTGCAGAAAAATCTGCCAGTAGATGGTGAGCATTTAAAACAACAATGTAGCCTCTAATGAATTTAAAGTTGTATTCATTTTTTGAGATCTTCTATAACTATCTCCATTTCATATATAAAGAAAGAGTTTAGAAGGAATCATGCAGTTCTACCTTAAGAAGTGATCTTAACTGTGTCATTTCATTTATAGAATCATCTGCCTCTTCACTCATCTGGTATTAGGAAAAGGAAATGTCTACTCTTATGTTTGATTCTAGATGGAAGACATCCTTAAGACTAAGCAAGGAATATGGGAAACTCAAATGGGTGGGAATGTACTAGAAGGGAAAAATGGAGAAATTAAAGAGCAGACAAACACTATGCATGTGTTTTGCATAGTAAAGTACCAACAATAATTTCTTCAGGTGCCAGGGAGAAATATCCAGAACTTTTTCCATTTCATATTGTTTTTTGTTACTTGTAAGTAAGTTAGACATTTTCTGGGGTAAATTATGATGCCTATCTTTCCAAAATTAAGGCTTTGGTATTGCCTCACTTTTCACTGATGTGACCTGATTTGTGTCTTTCTTAACAGCTGATGGAAAAGTGTCCCAGAACAGACTGATGGATGGTATAAAAACCCTAAAAGGTGAGTTAGACTATGACAGTGTAGATGAGCCTGAAATATATGTGTTTTACATTCTCTAAATTTAGAATCCTGCCACCATATATGTGTGCATAAAATTATATTAATTTTTTTACAAAGACAATTTCTGTATATATCTTTCCAAATAATCTCATTCTTTGATCTTGAAATTTAAGTAAGAATCAACATAAAACCAGAACCCTTGAATGACTTAATCCTTAGTGAAGTGGTAAAATAGAAAAATAGCAAAGGTAGATGAAGAGAAAATTTAACTGTATAGTTCTGGATTCTGAGTCCATGGAAGAAGAGTCTTCTTTAGAAATTCATGTTTACATTGTTTCTACTTCCTATTTATACTTTGGAACATAGAAGCCAACAAATTAACCCAAAGTTAGTAATAGGATTGTAATAACTCTGATCTTCAAGGAATTCACTTTCTTAATCTGGTCAACAAGAGTTTCCTTTTAAAATTCTTCTTAAAATGGACTTGAAATAAAAAATTACAGAAGATGTGACAAAACACATCTTCAGTAAATATCAGTAGACATAATAAATAATAAAATAATGATTCATGCCCAGAGATTTCATAATATAAAATATTATACATAAATACTATATAAAATGAGTATGCTCAAAATGATTAAATGCATAAAGAAAACTAGAAAAAATTTTAAAGGAAAAAGGGTTGTTTGAAAACAGAATTTTTAGAAATAAAAGTCTAGCCAGGGAAATTTAAAATGAAATGGATTTATTAAATAAAAATTACACTGAATAAATTACAAAGTATGCAGCATAGAGAGATAAAGATGAAAAATAAGAAAGGGGAGGGCTGGTTAGAAGACAGGAGTGTTAAAGTGAGAGATCTGCAAGTTTTTCCAATAGTACAAGGAGCTAACAAAGAGAATGATGGGAAAAGTAATTTGAAGACAAAATAGTTAATGTTCATAACTATTGAAAGATATGAACTCTAAAATGTAGGAAATTTAATGGATTCTAAACAGGATAATTAATAAGAAATCAATATCTAGATCATGGGTGGGGAAGCTGCAGCATTAAGTCCTTAAGTGTGGCCTTTTGACTGAATCCAAATTTTATAGAACAAATCCTTTTATTTTTATTAATACATTTTTGTACATATTTTATGATTATTATTTTATTTTTGAAATGAATGTATTTAAAATACTGAAGAAGAAAATAAATTTCAATGAACTAATCCTCCTAGATTGACTGGCACAATTATACCATTAGTAAACCATAAGGGATAAATCGATGGTAGCCATACTCATAATTTAGTTTTAATTCCCCCACCTGACCAGTGCTACTACTCCACAAGGCCAGTTGGCAAGAGTTTATATGGCTCAAGCTACCAGTCTGTTAGCTTTTGACAACAGTGCATTGTTTCTGTTTGAAATAGAATTTGTGAGTAATTGGACAGCTCGACAGTATTTTTAGTTTTGTCTTCTCAACAGCCCATCATGCCATTGAAGGAGAAGGTGATGATTCATTTTGGGGGGGGGGATTCATTTCACAAGAGTGAAGACATCTGTGGGGAGGCATTGACATGTGGGGAAGATTAGAAAGAGAGAACTTGCCATCCTAACCCCACAGGCTCTGTGGGCAAGTCGTGAGGGGGCTCCCTCCAGTCCCACAGGTCTTTGTTTGGACCAACCAGGGAGCTGCCTAGAGTCTGTGCAGAGACACTGTATCAGAGAACAGGCATAGTAGGCATCTGGTGGCTGCTAATCCAAGGTTGGTTTAGCTGACACCATTCGGAGGTTTCAGGTGCAGGGCAGCAGTCGGTTGGTGTTGGACTCAGCTTTGCAGCAGTAGCCTTCACATTACCTGCAATGAGCTGAGGTGAAAGCAGCCAGATTTGGGGCTATACCCTGTGTCTAGGAGCCATGTGCCCTCCCCTCTAGCACAGCAGTATCTGAGCAGAGGAGTTGCTCAGATAACACATTTCAAAATAACACGTGTCAAAGAAGACATAAAATAAGTAGAAAGTATAGTAGAACCTCTGTAAGTTGACCACCCCAGGGATTGTAACAAATTGGGCAACATTTGGAGGTGGTCAACATCAGGAACTAGGCCTACTGTACTGGTATGTATATGTGGTACAGGTCTGGTCCATGAAAATTAGGTCAACTTAAGGAGGTGGTCAACTCTGGAGATTTCACTGTATTTTCATTTTAATGAAAACAAAATTTATGTGATGCAGTTAAAATATGCTTAGAGGGAATTTATAACTTTAAATACCTAAGTTAGAAGAGAAATTTCAAATCGATAATATAGATTTTTACATTAAAAATCTAGAAAAAGAAGAGCCAACCAAACCAATGGGAAGCAGAAGGAAGGAAATAATGAAGATGACAGTAGAAATTAAGGAAACGAAAGATGGAAAATGACGGGGAGAAAAATTAATGAAACCAGAAGTTGTTTCTTTGAAAAGATCAACAAAATTTGGGCGGCGCCTGTGGCTCAGTGAGTGGGGTGCCGGCCCCATATGCCAAGGGTGGCGGGTTCAGGCCCAGCCCCGGCCAAACTGCAACAAAAAAAATAGCCGGGAGTTGTGGCGGGTGCCTGTAGTCCCAGCTACTCGGGAGGCTGAGGCAAGAGAATCGCGTAAGCCCAAGAGTTAGAGGTTGCTGTGAGCCGTGTGACGCCACGGCCCTCTACCCGAGGGCGGTACAGTGAGACTCTGTCTCTACAAAAAAAAAAAAAAAGAAAAGATCAACAAAATTTACAAGCTCTTATCTAGGCTAATTAAGAAAAAAAGATAATACAGATCAGTAAATTTGGAATGAATGAAGGGACATTACCACTGACCCTCAAAATTAAAAGGATTGTAAAAAAAAAATTAAAAGGATTATAAGGGGATACAATAAACAACTTTATGCCAAAAGATAGACAACTTTGTTAAAAGAGAAAAAATTCCTACAAAGTCACAAATTACCAAAACTGACTCAAAGGGAAATTTTAAAAGCTAAATGGACATATAATAAATAGTAATTAAAAATCCTTTCATGCAAAAACATTCAGGGGCTGATGACTTAACTGGTAAAATTTATTGAACATTTAAATAAAAATAACACCAATAACTACACACTTTTCTAGAAAAAAGAGGGGGAATGAACACTTTCTAAACTCGTTCCAGTAGGCCATTATCACTCCATTACTAAAACCAGATAAACATCACAAGGAAACTACAAACTAATGATCTCTTATGAATACAGATGCTAAAATCCTCAACAAAATATTAGGAAACCAAATCCAGGAACATAAAAAATATACATGCTTATCAAGAGAGATTTAATCTAGGAATGCAAGATTGGTATAATGTAGAATGTAAATGTCTTGGCACAGTAACTGAGATAATGCCAGGAAGGCTATGTTAACCATTGTGATGAAAATGTGTCAAATGGTCTATGAATCGAGTGTATGATGCCCCATGATCATATCAATGTACACAGCTATGATTTAATAAAAAAAATAATGTAAGACATATTAATAGGGAAAAGGTAAAAAGATACATGGTAAGTAAACCTTCCATTTGATTCTGCAGTCCCATTAGTAGGCATCTACCCAGAAGAAAAGAAAATATTCTACCATAAGGACATTTGCACTGGAATGTTTATTGCAGCTCAATTCATAATTGCTAAAAAGTGGAATCAAACCAAGTTCCCATCAACTGTGGTATATGTTTACCATGGAATACTATTTAGCATAAAAAATGATGGAGACTTTACATCTTTTGTATTAACCTGGATGGAACTGGAGAACATTTTCCTAGTAAAGTATTAAAAGAATGGAAAAGCAAGTATCCAATGTACTGAATACTAATATGAAACCAGTAGATGAACAAATACATGTGCACACAAGAGAAAAACACAATTAGGCTCAAGTTAGGTGGATGGGGAGAGAAGAAGAGGGAAGAAAGGTGGAGGGAGGAAGACTGGTATACTCTCACCTAACTGGCACAATGTAGAGGTATATGGCATCCCTCCTGGGGGAGGAGAGCACAATTACAATTTGGACTTTACCTAACAAACGCAAACAGTGTAACCTAATCATCTCTACCCTCATATTAATCTTAAATTAAAAAAAAATAATAATAGCTGGGATGCAGTGACTCATGCCTATAATCCCAGCACTGTGGGAGGATATGGAGAGAGAATTGTTTGAGGTCAGGAGTTTGACCTGCCTGAGCGACAGTGAGACCCCAAATCATAAAAAAAAAAGAAAGAAAGAAGGAAAACCCCGGAAGAGTACCACAGCGTGTGCCTGAAATCCCAGCCTCTTTTGGAGGCTGAGGCAGCGGATGCCCACAGTCCAAGTTTGAGGTTGCAGTGAGCTATGACACCATTGCACTCTGCTCAGGGCATAGGGTGGTTCTCTGTCTCAAAAAAAAAACAACAACAAGGAAATAAAAAGAAAAAAAGGAAAAAATAAGCAAGGAAATAAAAATAAAAAATATATAAAAGATACATGGTCCAGGAAAAGAAAATTTAATAAAATTCTAACACCCATTGATCATGAAAACTCTTAAGAAATTTAGAATAGAATAGAACTTCCTAAATCTAATAAACCACCTGGCACCTACAGAAGAATCTTAGTCTCCCACTCCCCAGAGTTTTTATTTTTTAGTTGTTTAATTGCTATTGTGTTTTTTATGACTTTATGTACTAATTATGTAAAGTCTATATTCCCACTGAGCCAATTAGCTTTGTGGTCAACTAATAATTGATTTCTTAAATTCCTTGTGCCAATAACTCTTCTTCCCTTTGCCAGGGCTGTGTATATGTTGAAGCACGCTTTCAATATTCAGATAGTTTATAATCTGCTTTTGACTTCACTTTCTTGTTGCTCAGGACCTAAAGGTCATTCAGATAAGAGTGATAAAGGCCTCTCAAGTCTTTTCTAAGCCTGTACATACCCATGCACGTGCATGTGGCCTTCTGCTTCTCCAGGAATATGTAAAGCTTGCAAAGCCATCTGTGGACATCTTCTTGAGATCTTCCTTTTCAATTTTGTCATGCTGTTCTTTACCTTGTCTGGAACACGTTTGATAACCTTAAGAATTTGCGATCTTGAACAATTTTAACTGATTGTTTTTAGCAGTCATTTGGGAATGGGGATTTTCCAGCAGAGTGAGCTCTAAGTCAGGTCAAATAATAATAATGCCTTGTGAAAGGATCTTTCCTGGGGTGCTGCATGAAAGGTAAAAACAGTGGCAATACTTTGAGAATAAGGCTAGTTGAGGAACTCCAAAACCTGTGTGTACCTCCTCTATTGGCTGGGAGGTGGCAGGTTTTCATGACTACCTTGATTGCAATACTACTGATTTTCAAGGCTACTGCCTTGGTAAAGAGGAATAGGAGAAAGTTAAGTTGAAAATATTACAAATCCTATTGTTCTTATCAAGGTTCAGTAGTTTGAAACTATTAAATACTTTCTAGATTGCTTTAGACCTTTGGTTAATGCTACAATTCTTAAAATGTCAATTCTGCTCATTTTATCAGAATTGTTGTTGCTTTTATGCAAGAGTGGAATTATGGAGGACCCCAGTCCACCATTCCATAAGTCCTCCCAAAATATCATCTTGTAAGACATCAGATTTCTCTGTATGGAAAATTTAAGAAAATAACTCAGCAAGTTATTATTATAGAAATGTAAAATAATTGAGGAATGTCATGAAATTAAATGATCAAAATATTAAATCAATATGTTTTATACCGCAGTAATAAAACATTAAGATAAACATTAAAAAGAATCATTCAAATATATCTAATACAAGAGGCATAAGACTTTTACAAAGGGATAAATAGAAGATATATTTTTAAATACTTATGTGAAAATTTATACCATATTAATTGATAAGGAAACTCAGTGTGCTACAGATGATACTTGTTCCAAATTAACATACAAATTGAATGAAAACTTATGAAAACAAACTCTAATTTGTCTTTTTCTCTTAGAAGCTGACAAATTGATCCCAAAATTGTATATGAAAGTATACCACGTTGAGGATATCTTATGACAGTTTTGAATAAGAGAATTTTGAATAAATTCTGTATTGTAATAAGAAAGGTATCATAATGAAGGCAGTAATTTGCTGCCACATGGAAAGATCAATAGAATATAATGGAGAGCCCAGATATAAACCTATGCATGTGTGGGAATTTGGTAACATAAAATATATGATAATAAAAAAAAGGAAGGGAAAAAGGATGAAATATTCAGAATAATACAGTGCTTTTCTGTATAGAACAATTTTTCATTCCCATATTATATGTTAATAATACATGACAAAAAAGTAAAAGCATCAATTATTTTAATGTCCACAAGTGTTAGAATTTCTCCATAACATGAAATTTCTCTTTAAATTTGTCATCCATATGTTTATTTATTTATTATTATTATTATTTTTGAGACAGAGTCTCAAGCTGTTGCCCTGGGTAGAGTGCTGTGGAATCATAGCTCACAGCAACCTCCAACTCTTGGGCTCAAGCAATCCTCTTGCCTCAGTTTTTCTATTTTAGTAGAGATGGGGGTCTTGCTTCTTGCTCAGGCTGTTCTCAAACCTGTGAGCTCAAGCAATCCACCTGCCTCAGCCTCCCAGAATGCCAGGATTACAGGCATGAGCCACTGTGCCCGGCCTCAATGTTAGACATTTCTTTTTTTTTTGGCCGGGGCTGGGTTTGAACCCCGCCACCTCCGGCATATGGGACCGGCGCCCTACTCCTTTAGCCACAGGCGCCGCCCATTGTTAGACATTTCTTGAAGGAAAGGTTGGATAAATGTAAGCAAACTTTTTCTGTAAAGGGCCAAATAACGAATATTCTAGGCTTTGCTGCACAGATGGTCTCTGTTGCAACTATCCAACTCTGCTACTGCAGCAGGAAAACAGACATACACAATATGTCATTGAATTAAATGGCTGTGTTCCAACAAAACATTATCTATGAACAGGTAGTGGAACAAATTTGGCTCATAGGCTATATTTGCCAATGTCTGAGAAAACTTCCATGTTAAGGACGGAAGAATTTCTTAAGACAAAAAAGGGTCAAACCATAGTTCTTGTCTCCCCCACCTTGCCTCCAGCCTACAAGGGTCTGTATGACCTGATCTATAATTTTGTTTTTGACTAGATTTCCTACTACTTTTCTTAATCATTCAGCCACATTGGCCTTATACTTTCCAGAACATGCCAAGCACATTCCCACTTCAGGTAATTGCTCTTATTGTGCACTTTTCCAGGAATACTTCTCCCATATGCATATGGATTCCTCTATTATATAACTCAGGTGTCTCTTCATATACTACACAAAATGTATACCATCTATACTGTAGGCCTCAGACTAGCCCTTCTCTTTTACCTAAATTGTTTTTATTCATTGCCCTTTATAGTATATATTTATTTATGCCTATTTTCTCTGTCTCTTTCTCTGAATGTAAGCTCCATAAGGTGAAGGACTTTATTGTTTATTGGATATCCACGTGGCTGGGAAATAATTGATTTACAATAAACATTTGTTGAATTATTTATATACATTGCCATAAGTTTTTGAGTAGCCTTAATTTTCATAAATTACATAATTGAGGGACATTCAGCTTTTCTCTTCTTATTGTTCGGAATTTTTGAATATATGATATTTGAAAACTTTATTTTTATCTTGAAATCCAAATGTAAATTTATAGTTTTTATTATTTTCATTTTTATTGTTTTCTGTTTCCCCAAAATGATAAGAGTAGCTTAAAAAATGATCTATAGACTAATCTTACTTGTAGATACAGACACAAAATTATCAATAAAATATTGACTAATCAAAAAATTATTAAAAATAGGAAACTAATAAAAACACTCACAAATTGGGATGCATAAAAAATTAAAACTCTGCATGACAAAATATATACTAAACAAAAATTTTAAAAGCAAACCAAAATCAGACAAGATATTTCTAATGCTTAAAGCCAAGCAACAAGTTTACAGACTATATGAAACACTCTCGCATGTCAGTAAGAATAAGTTGACCAATTAATAATAAAGTGACCAAATATGACAAGATTTGACAAAAGAGAATCTCTCAGAGGCCAATCACTTATAAAAGGTACTTTGCTTCACTAATGATCATGGAAATTTAAGTTAAGACAACAGTAAAATACCACATCACACATACCATATTCACCAAAATTTAAAAATTCAAACAGCAAATACTGGAAATGATATGGAACTATGCAGAAGCTCATGCCCTGCTGGTAGTGGTAAGAATAATAATTGATACAGCACTTTCAGATGAAACTAGGTAAAATCTAAAGAAGTTAAAGATGTGCATAGATGAAACTAGGTGAAATCTAAGGAAGTTAAAGATGTGCATATTCCACTCCAGCTACTCCACTCCTGTGTATATATCCCAGACTCTTAATATTGTCTACTAGGATACATGTAAAAGAACATACATGGCAATCTTGTTTGTAATGGCAAAAAAGTTAGAGACAACATAAACATTCATCTGTAGGAGAATAGATGAATACGTGGTGGCATTAAATTACAACAGAATAATAGAAAGTAAGAAAGTAGTTCAAATGAATGAGGAACAGCTTCGTGTCCCTACATGGGGCAAATCTAAACTAAAAACAAAATATTTGAAAAAACTAAAAATGTCAAAAGGAAACTCACATTACTATATGACTTATATAGACTTTCAAGTTATGCATTTGACATATGCATGTAAAAAGTGCATGCAAATTATAAACACTGAATGTAAGATAGTGGTTTCCCCTGTGGAAAGGGTGAGAGAATAATGGGGCTGAGGAGTATTTCACAGGACATTTTGCTGTATTAATACTATTTATTCCTAAAACCAGGTAGGATACACAGATGACAGTGATATCATCACAAAACAGTGCATCCCTGTAATATTTTATAATTTAACAAGAAGGTGAAAGAAATGATTAGATATCATTTGATAAATTTTCTCATAGAAAAGAAAACTGCTTAGTTCAGTAAACAAGAATAATACCTTCATGTGTCAGTAGTATGTGACTTTTGTTTTCTCCATTTCTATAAACAATCCAAGTATGCTAAAACATTTAAAAGCTAATTATGTAAACTGATTCCCTCCCTCCTCCCCCCAAAAAGGCTCAAGGCTAGAAATTTTAATTCTGCTTTTATAACTGACAGTCTTTGTATATCTGAACATACTTCATTGGACCTTACTCTTCATGCTGAAACTCATATCCATAATACACAGTAATTCATAGATTTTTGTCATGTTTTATGGTTATTCAAATTTGCTTATATTCTTTCCTTTTTTCTAAGGAGGAACTGTTGATGTCACTAAACTGGATACTGTTTTGCAAAACATGGGGATGAAACTCACAGAAATGGAAAGTAAAGATTTGATAAAGAACCTGCCTGTTGATGGTGAGCATATAAATCTTGGAACTGGTAGAGATAACCTTAGAATGCAAGCATCTACATAATCTATTAAAAACAAAATTTGCCATTAAGAAGACATTTACAAAAACTTAGATATTAACTCAAAAAGAAAAAACAGTGATATTCTTTCTTGTCATTTTGTTAACATTTATGTCAGTGGTCCTTTTAATTTTGGATCCAGAGTAATATGAAACACTTAGGTAGAACAATAATTAGGATTATAAAAAGACAGGGAAAAGACAAGTAACTGGGAGCAGAAAAACATAAAATATTTTCTAGAGGGAGATTAGTGCAGAAAAAGGAGGAAAATAGAAAAGAATAGGTCAAATTTGAGTGATTATTAACATGAGGGACATATTCCATAGCTGTATGATTATGTTCCCTCAACTTTCCCAAAGTCAAGATTCTTCAGACTTTCAATCCATAATGTATGGAATACTTCCTTATTATAAAGTTGCATAATATCCTGCTTCCTAACTCAGACTCCCTGCCAAGGGCTTTATTTTCAGACATCCTCCTATGATCTAGAAGCAAATGCTGAAATATAGCAGACTACATATTATATAATTCCACTTATATGAAATGTCCAGAATCGCTAAATCTGTAGAGAGACAGACTGAATTAGATTCCCTGGGACTGGGGGTGGTGAGGCAAATGAATATGAGAGTTAACATGATGAACATGTTCTAATATTAGATTATGGTGATGGTTGCATAGCACTGTGCATGTAACAAAAAACATGCAATTATATACTTTAAATGAACAGATTTTATGGTATGTGATTTATGTAGTGCCCCTTATCCATAGGGCATATGTTTCAAGATCCCAGTGGGTACCTGAAGTTGTGGATAGTACAGAACCATATATACACTTTTGCAATGTGCAGTGAGACAGCAAAACTAGTGTGATATGTTTTATTTCTTCACAATTTCATGGACAAAGATTCATTCTTACTATAGATCTTAGCAACCTCAGCATATGAATTCTTTTCTTATTAATTCAGGGATTTTACCTTGTCACTCAGGGGAAGTACCTCACAGATTCATTTGGCATATCCAAATTGCCAAGATCACTGCTCTTGTACTTTGGTGCCCTAAGTAAAATAAAGGTTGCTGGAAGACAAGTACTATGATATTGAGACAGTTGATCTGATAACCAAGATGGCTACTAAGTGATTAATGGGCATATAGTTTTTAAAGCAGGAATGATTCTTGCTCTGGGTGGGACAGAGAAGGTTGGTACAAAATTTCATCATGCTACTTAGAAAGGCATACAATTTAAAATTTATAAATTGTTTATTTCTGGAATTTTCCATTTAATATTTTTGGACCCCTACTGACCGTGAGTGACTAAAACTGGAAAGCAAAACCACAGATAAGGGGACACTACTGTATATTAACAATAGTTTGGTAAATACGTCAAAAAGTGCATAATGGCCTACTTGATTTTTTAGATACAGAAGAAAATGAGGGACAAAAATTCCTATCAACCTAGATTTAGTAACATTATGGACAATAGATACTTTTTTCTGGCCATTTTCTGTTACTTATAAGATGATTAGTACAAACTTAAATTACTGGAAACGTTTTCTTTCCTTTTTTTTTATTATTTGGGGTTCATTGGGGTACAAAGAATTAGGTTTCACTGATTACAGTTGTTAGATAAAGTCCCTCTTGTATTTTGTCCTGCCCCCAAGAGGTGTGCCACACACTGTGACCCCCCATCCCCTCCTCTCTTGCCCTCTCCCTGATCCCTCATTCTCCTACCCCACCCCTTGTATTAGATCACCTACAGCCTTTATATTAGAATTGAGTACATTGGATTCTTGCTTCTCCATTCTTGTGATGCTTTTACTAAGAAGGATGTGTTCCACCTCCATCCAGGTTAATACAAAAGATGTAAAGTCTCCATATTTTTTTTGACTGAATAATATTCCATGGTATACATATACCACAGCTTGTTAATCCATTCCTAGGTTGGTGGGCATTTAGGCTCTTTCCACATTTTGGCGATTGTAAATTGAGTTGCAATAAACTAGTGCAAATGTCCTTATGATAAAAGGATTTTTCTTTTTCTGGGTAGATGCCTAGTAATGGGTTTGCAGGATCATATGGGATGTCTAATTTGAGTTCTCTGAGGATTCTCCATACTTCCTTCCAAAAAGGTTGTATTAGTTTGCAGTCCCACCAGCAATGTAAAAGTGTCCCTTTTCTCCACATCCACACCAACATCTGCAGCTTTGAGATGTTGTGATATGGGCTATTTTCACTGGGGTTAGGTGGTATCTCAGAGTGGTTTTGCTTTGCATTTCTCTGATGATCAGGGAAGATGAGCATTTTTTCAAATGTTTGTTAGCCATTTGTCTGTCTTCATCAGAGAAGGTTCTGTTCATATCCGTTGCCCAGAGGTACATGAGATTGTTTACTCTTTATCTGTTGATTAGTTTGAGTTTTCTGTAGACTCTAATTATCAACCTTTTGTCAGATTGATACCCTGCAAATATTTTTTCCCATTCTGAAGGTTGTCTTTATGCTTTACTTGTTGTGTCCTTAGCTGTGCAGAAGCTTTTCAGCTTAATTAAGTCCCATTTGTTAATTTTTGTTGTTGTGCAATGGCTGCTGTAGTCTTTGTCATAAAATCTTTCCCCAGTCCAACATCATCAAGAGTTTTCCCTACATTTTCTCCTAAGATTTTATTGTTTTGTGTCTTAGATTTAAGTCCATCTTGAGTCAATTTTTGTAAGTGGTGAAAAGTGTGGGTTGAGGGTTGAGTTTCAGTCTTTTACATGTGGTTATCCAGTTCTTTCACCACCTTTTGTTGAATAGGGATTCTTTTTTCCACTGTATGCTTTTGTTTGGTTTATCAAAGATCAGATGCAAGTAGAGACTGGTTTCATCTCTTGGTTTTCTACTCTGTTCCTTGTGTCTTTGTCTCTACTTTTGTGCCAATATCATGCTGTTTTGATTACTGTGGACTTGTAATATAGCTTGAAACCTGGTAGGGTGATGCCTCTGACTTTGTTTTTATTACAAAGAATAGCCTTAGCTATATAGGGCTTTTTCTGGTTCCACACACAATGAAGTACTATTTTTTTCCAGTTCTTCAAAATATGATATTGGTATTTTAATGGGGATTACAATAAATCTAGAGATTGCTTTGGGCAGAATAGACATTTTGACAATGTTGATTCTTCCCAGCCAAGAGCATGGTACATTCTTCCATTTTTAATATCTTTGCTATTTCTTTTTTTAGAGTTTCATAATTTTCTTTGTAGAGGTCCTTCACCTCTTTTGTTAGGTATTTAATTTTCTAAGTATTTCATTTTCTTTGAAGCTATTATGAAGGGAATTATGTCCTTGATTTGCTTCTCAACTTGGCTGTTATTGCCATATACAAGGTTACTGTTTTTTTGGACATTGATGTTATACCCTGAGACATTACTATATTTCCTGATGACTTCCAGGGGGGTCGTGGTTGAGCTTCCGGGGTTTTCTAAGTATAAGATCATATCACCAGCAAAGAGGGAGAATTTGACCTCCTCTGCCCCCATTTGGATGCTCTTTATACCCTTCACTTGCCTGATTGCATTGGCTTGAACTTCCAGAACTGTTGAATAATAGTGGTGATAGTGGACATCCTTGTCTGGTTCCAGTTGTAAGTGGTAAAGCTTTCAGTTTTACACCATTCAGTATGATGTTAGCTGTGGTTTTGTCATAGATGGCTACAATTAGCATAAGAAATATTGCTGCCTATTCCTATTTTCTTAAGTGCTCTTGTTAGAAAAGGATGCTGAATTTTGTCAAATGTTTTTTCTGCATCTATTGAAGGATCATATGGTCTTTGTTTTTGCTTCTATTGATATGGTGTATTACATTTTTGGATTTGCATATGTTAAACCAACCTTGCATCCCTTGGATGAAGCCTACTTGATTGTGATGCATAATTTTTTAATGAGTAGCTGCAATCTATTAGCTAAGATATTGTTGAGTATTTTTGCATCGATATTTATCAGTGAAATTGGTTTGTAGCTCTTCTTTTTGGTTGGGCCCTTTCCTGGTTTTAGAATCAAGATGATGTTTGCTTCATATAATGTGTTGGGGAAGGTTTCTTCTCAATGTTTTGGAATTAGTTATGCAGTATAGGTACAAGCTTAACTTTGAAGGTGTGATAGAATTCTGATGTGAAGCCATCTGGTTCTCTGGTACTGGACTTTTTTGATGTAAGGTTTTTTATTGTTATTTTGATTTCAGTGCTTGATATTGGTCTGTTCAAGAGATCTATTTACTCCTGGTTAAGTCTAGGAAGACAGTATGATTCAAGGTATTGGTCCATTTCCTCCACATTGTCAAATTTCTGGGCATAAACTTTTTGGTAGTAGTCAGAAATAATCTCTTATATCTCTATGGTATCAGTTGTTATTTCCCCCCTTTCATTTCTGATTAGGGTTATTAAGGATCTTACTTTTCTATTTCTGGTTAATCTGACCAATAGTTTATTGATTTTATCTTTTCGAAGAACAAATATTTTTCTCACTAATTTTTTTTTTTGAGACAGAGCTTCACTATGTTGCCTTCAGTAGAGTGTCGTGGCATCACAGCTCACAGCAACCTCAAACTCTTGGGCTTAAGTGATTCTTTTGCCTCAGCCTCCCAAGTAGCTGGGACTACAGGCACCCGCCACAACACCCGATTACTTTTCTTTTTCTTTTGGTAGTTGTCACTGTTTAGCAGGCCTGGCCTAGGTTCAAACCTGCCAGCCCTGGTGTATGTGGCCAGCACCCTAATCACTGAACTACAGGTGCTGAGCTTGGAATGATTCTTTTATTTTCAATTTCATTTATTTTTGATTTAATTTTGGTTCTTTCGTTTTTTTTTTAATTGTTGGGGATTCATTGAGGGTACAATAAACCAGGTTACACTGATTGCATTTGTTAGGCAAAGTCCCTCTTACAACCGTGTCTTGCCCCCAAAAGGCGTGGCACACACCAAGGCTCCCCCCTCCTTCCCTCTCTCTGCTTTTCCTTTCCCCACCCTCCCTCCTCCTTTCTCTCTCTGCTCTCCCCTTCCCCCACTCCACCATGACCTTAATTGTCATTAATTGTCCTCATATCAAAATTGAGTACATAGGATTCATGCTTCTCCATTCTTGTGATGCTTTACTGAGAATAATGTGTACCACTTCCATCCAGGTTAATATGAACGATGTAAAGTCTCCATTTTTTTTTAATGGCTGAATAGTATTCCATGGTATACATATACCACAGCTTGTTAATCCATTCCTGGGTTGGTGGGCATTTAGGCTGTTTCCACATTTTGGCGATTGTAAATTGAGCTGTAGTAAACAGTCTAGTACAAGTGTCCTTATGATAAAAGGATTTTTTTCCTTCTGGATAGATGCCCAGTAATGGGATTGCAGGATCAAATGGGAGGTCTAGCTTGAGTGCTTTGAGGTTTCTACATACTTCCTTCCAAAAAGGTTGTACTAGTTTGCAGTCCCACCAGCAGTGTAAAAGTGTTCCCTTCTCTCCACATCCACACCAGCATCTGCAATTTTGAGATTTTTGTGATGTGGGCCATTCTTGCTGGGGTTAGATGGTATCTCAGGGTGGTTTTGATTTGCATTTCTCTAATAATTAGGGATGAGGAACATTTTTTCATATGTTTGTTAGCCATTCGTCTGTCTTCTTTAGAGAAGGTTCTATTCATGTCTCTTGCCCATCAATATATGGGATTGTTGGCTTTTTTCATGTGGATTAATTTGAGTTGTCTATAGACCCTAGTTATCAAGCTTTTGTCTGATTGAAAATATGCAAATATCCTTTGCCATTGTGTAGGTTGTCTCTTTGCTTTGGTTGTTGTCTCCTTAGCTGTACAGAAGCTTTTCAGTTTAATGAAGTCCCATTTGTTTATTTTTGTTGTTGTTGTAATTGCCATGGCAGTCTTCTTCATGAAGTCTTTCCCCAGGCCAATATCTTCCAGTGTTTTTTCTATGCTTTCTTTGAGGATTTTTATTGTTTCATGCCTTAAATTTAAGTCCTTTATCCATCTTGAACCAATTTTTGTGAGTGGGGAAAGGTGTGGGTCCAGTTTCAGTCTTTTACATGTGGATATCCAGTTCTCCCAACACCATTTGTTGAATAGGGAGTCTTTCCCCCAAGGTATGTTCTTGTTTGGTTTGTCAAAGATTAGGTGGTTGTAAGATGTTAGTTTCGTTTCCTGGTTTTCTATTTGATTCCAAGTGTCTATGTCTCTATTTTTGTGCCAGTACCATGCTGTCTTAACCACTATGGCCTAAAATCTGGTATGGTGATGCCCCCAGCTTTATTTTTATTACTAAGAACTGCCTTAGCTATACAGTTTTTTTCCTGGTTCTATACAAAACGCAGAACCATTTTTTCCATATCTTGAAAGAATGATGTTGGTATTTTGATAGGAATGGCATTGAATAGGTAGATTGCTTTGGGAAGTATAGACATTTTAACAATGTTGATTCTTTCCATCCATGAGCATGGTATGTTCTTCCATTTGTTAATATCCTCTGCTATTTCCTTTCTTAGGTTTCATAATTTTCTTTTAGAGGTCCTTCACCTCCTTCGTTAGGTATATTCCTAGGTATTTCATTTTCTTTGAAACTATGGTGAAGGGAGTTGTGCCCCTAATTGGCTTCTCATCTTGACTATTATTGGCATATACATAGGCTACTGACTCGTGGACATTGATTTTATATCCTGAAACATTACTGTATTTTTTGATGACTTCTAGGAGTCTTCTGGTTGAGTCTTTGGGATTCTCTAAGTATAAGATCATGTCGTCAGCAAAGAGGGAGAGTTTGACCTCCTCTGCTCCCATTTGGATTCCCTTTATTTCCTTGTCTTGCCTAATTGTATTGGCTAGAACTTCCAGCACTATGTTGAATAGTAAAGGTGACAGAGAAGAACCTTGTCTGGTTCCAGTCCTAAGAGGAAAATCTTTCAGTTTTACTCCATTCAGTAAGATATTAGCTGTGGGTTTGTCGTAGATAGCTTCAATCAGTTTTAGAAATATGCCACCTATGCCTATACTCTTCAGTGTTCTAGCTAGAAAAGGATGCTGCATTTTATAGAATGCTTTTTCTGCATCTATTGAGAGGATCATATGATCTTTATTTTTGCCTCTGTTAATACGGTGGAAGAGCAGGACTGAGCCACTGGGGGCAGAATGGAGCTTTTATT
Organism: Nycticebus coucang; assembly: GCF_027406575.1. Classification (NCBI taxonomy): domain Eukaryota; kingdom Metazoa; phylum Chordata; class Mammalia; order Primates; family Lorisidae; genus Nycticebus; species Nycticebus coucang. Next base: position 62,511,111 of record NC_069797.1, read on the forward strand.
GTTTAGCTGCAGGTAGGGGACGGCCATTGTGGGACAGCCACCTTGTAGGCTTGGCCCTCAAGGTTCTAGAGTGAGGCTTGTTCTGGCAAGCCTGATAAACAGGCAGCCAGAACAGGAGAAATCTGAGCAACACACACTTTCCAGGGAAAGCAACTGCTTAGCCAAGGGACATGATTTGGAAAGGTTGAGGCATGTCTATTAAGCAGGCTGAGGAGAGATTCAGGCTCCCAACCCTGAGGAGTTTGAGGGCGAAGAAGTCAGCAGAGGCTTCCAATCTCCATCTTATACAGCTGTATTGTGATTAGCATCTCATACCCTAGACAAGTGGTTCTCAACCTCCCTAATGCCGCAGTCCTTTAATACAATTCCTGTGGGTCACAACCCACAGGTTAAGAACTGCTACCCTGGACAATCACCTGTTGCCCAGGCTATATTCATAAAGATATATGTGTGTATATATGTGTACATAGACACATGTATATTGTATATATGTATTTTTCTTAAAAAAAAACAGTTTTTTTCTTAAAAAAATTTTTTTTATTGTTGGGGAATCATTGAGGGTATAATGAGCCAGGTTATACTGCTTTTGTTTGTTTCGTGAAGTCCCTCTAGTAATAGTGTCCCAACCCCAAGGTGGCACCTATAGCCTCAGTGGCTAAGGCACCAGCCATATACACCAGAGCTGGTGCGTTAAAATCCAGCCCAGGCCTGCCAAACAACAATGACAACTGTAGCCAAAAAATAGCTGGGCGTTGTGGCAGGCACCTATAGTCCCAGCTACTTGGGAGGCGAAGGCAGGAGAATCGCTTAAGCTAAAGAGTTTGAGGTTGCTGTGAGCTGACACTACAGCACTCTACCCAGATTGACAGCTTGAGACTCTGTTTAAAAAAAAAAAAGGCCTGACCCCAAAAGGTGTGTCACACATTGTGACACCACACCCCTTTCCCTACTTCCCTCTCTTCCCTCTCTCCACCATGTACTGGCATCAGTTGTCTTCATATCATAATTGAGTACATTGGATTCTTGCTTCTCTATTCTTGTGATGCTTTACTAAGAAGAATGTATTTCATCTCCATCCAAATTAATACAAAAGATGTAAAGTCACTATCCTTTTTAGTGGCTGTATGGTATTCCATGGTATACATATACCATATCTTGTTAATCCATTCCATGATTTGTGGGTATTTAGGTTGTTTCCACAATTTGGCAATTGTAAATTGAGCTGTGATAAACAGTGTAGTGCAAACGTCCTTATGGTGAAATGATTTTTTTTTCATTCTGGGTAGATGCCCAGTAATTGGGATTGCAGGATCAAATGGGAGGTCTAGTTTGAGTTCTTTGAGGGTTCTCCATACTTCCTTCCAAAAGTGTTGTGTTAGTTTGTAGTCCCACCAACAGTGTAAAAGTGTTCCCTTCTCCCCACAACCACGCCAACATCTGTAGCTTTGAGTGTGATGTGGGCCATTCTCACTGGGGTGATTTTGATTTGCATTACTCTGATAATTAGGGACTATGAACATTTTTTCATATGCTTGATAGCCATTCATCTGTCTTCTTTAGAGAAGGTTCGATTCATCTCACCTGCCCATTGATATAGGGGGTTGTTGGCTTTTTTTATAGTTGTTGTTGCTTAATTTGAGTCCTTGTAAATTCTAGTTATCATGCTTTTGTCGGATTCATAATATGCAAATATCTGCTCCCATTCTGATGGTTGTCTATTTGTTTTTGTTGTTTTTACTTTAACTGTACAAAAGCTTTTCAGTTTAATTAAGTCCCTTTTGTTTATTTTTGTTGTTGTTGCAATTGCCTGGAAGAGCAAACATCACCCTGATACCAAAACCAGGAAAAGACTCAACCAAAAAGGGAAATTTCACTCATGAATATAGATGCAAAAATTCTCAACAAAATCCTAGCCAATAGATTACAGCTTATCATCAAAAAAGTCATACATCATGATAAAGTAGGTTTCATCCCAGGGATGCAAGGCTGGCTTAACGTACGCAAGTCCATAAATGTTATCCACCGTATGTGTTGCTCAGATCTCTCCTGTTCTGGCTGCCTGTTTACTTCCTCTTGCTCCTCCTCTTGGGATCCTGAAGCTCCTGCTGCTTCCCTGTGCCTCCAAAAGGATGTTTCTAGGTAGAGCCCACAAGCCAGAGGTGCCTGGAGTCTTCTCTACCTAATCTCACCACACCCAGTTGCATAGAAGCTGTCTCTAGTCTGCCATCTTACTCCACACCCCTGTGGAAATGTTTTCAACTGTGGTCTTAATATCCAATTTTCTCAGTTACATGAAACTTCTTTTTAAATATTTTTGTTTACAGTTTAACAAACAATCAATAATGTACTTTGTAAATGAACAGCAGAACATTTCTTAGTTGTTTTTCATCCAATAAATGAAAGTGTATGTGAGTTTCTAAAATATCCTCAATTACTGATTTAGTGCTATAATATATTTTCATTGTAATGAATTTTAAAAATGGACTTTACAATTATTGAGCTTCTACTTTATAAAATATCTCATATTAATTCCTGCAGTGATTATTAATTTACTTATGTAACCAAATAGTAAAAAATTGTCTTGGGGAAAAGTCAGAAACTACTAAGTATCAACTCATTACATAAGGAGATCATTTCTAAAATCCAAACTGAAATATTCATATGTAGTACACACAAGTTACAGATCCTATTTCATATGATTGATGTAAACAGTAGAGAATTTTCCAAGGCATAGGAGTCATGAAGCCAACCATATGGAAAAAGGTGACTTAATGTTATGAATCATCCTTGACTGCTAGAAGTTTAATTTTCTGTGACACAATGAATCAAAGCTGTAGAGATCAAACCTAGAACTGCTAGGTCACGAGGGTTAAACATAGAATAAAATCATGGATATGTAAGTATTGCTTTATTTATTTTTATTTAATATTTTTAGTGAGTGTCAGTGATATGTGTGTATTTGATTTACACATTTCCTTAACAGTTAATCAGAAGGTTGAAATGAAAAAGTGCATAGATGCAATGAAAGCTTTTACTGGTGAGTAGCAAGTTACTATAAAACTATATTAATATTTTCAATACTTTCTCAAATAAGCAAATTATTGTATTGAAAAAGTACTCTCTCCTTTTTCATCAAATACTTCCTCTTAAAGTCTTAAGTTGGACTTTACCTTCTCTAGGTTTGACAGTACAATTAAAATTCTGTATTTTGGTAAAGCAGTATTGGAGGAAATATTTTTAATGAATCAATTTGCTTCGCTGATATTCAAATAACTCATATCTGTTTTTTTTTTCGTTTTTGTTTTGGCCAGGACTGGGTTTGAACCCACCACCTCCGGTATATGGGGCCAGCGCCCTACTCCTTTGAGCCACAGGCACTGCCCTAAATAACTCATATCTTGATAGGCATAGCAAACAGCAAGCTAAAGCTTTAATAAGGATCAAAATATGAGCAACATAAAAAAATCATGTAATTAAGAATATCCTTCACAATACTAATTTCTCCTGCAAAATTATACACTTCTATTATTTCCATTTTTCTAATCTGCAGACCAATCTTACTAGCAAGATCGCTGCTCTGCTTCATTAGATGTGTACAAATTGATCACTGAGAGTATATTCCTTTTATAAAATTAAGCACCTATGTTCTGTTTATGGTTCTGTCATGATTCTAAGTATTTGTATGTATTTCTTCCTACCTGTTCACTATATCAAGTTGAAGATGATACAGCACAGGAGATTAAATTTTCATTGTTTGGAATAATTAAATGGCCTCCCAAATATTCAAGCACTAATGTTCCTATCTTTTGGATTTAAAAGGAGAAAAGGTCGATGCCAATGATCTACTAGAAGTTCTGGGAAACATGGGGATTGAGCTCACTGAAAAAGAACAAGAGAAACTACAACAAACAATACCAGTTGATGGTGAGCCTCACAAATGTCAGCGTAGCCTTTCTAGGGAGTTTGGTTTTACGGGTCATAATAAGCATTTTATAATGTTAGCTCTTCAATTATTTCTTCCAGTAAGCACTGAAATGATTAGGAAGAGGCCAGTAAGTTCTGTCATATAGATTTAATCTCGGGGTCATCAAGCTTTTCAATCACAAATAGTGCCATCGGAATTGATGCAAATGTAACTATGTTACCCATTCAGGCTACTGAATCTTCAGTAATATGAAGGAAAAAGAAGAAAACATTGAGAGGATGAAGAGATTATGGAAAGGAAGGGAAGGGAGAAGGAAAAGGGGCGCAAGGGAGTAGAGATTAATTGTGCACAACAGGTTCTCCCCAGCAGTTTTCTCATTTGCCAAACCATATACATTTTTTTTCACTAAGACAATTTTACTTTTCCAAAGATGATTTTTATCTGATGGCAAGATAGGACAGATTTCTGAGGGAAAGCATACAAAATCTCTTACTTGACTTACCCAGTTACCATCTACTCTCTTTTCCTTCTGATACAAATTGTGTCTTTTCTTACAGATGCTGGAAAAGTATATCAGAACAGATTACTGGTTGGTGTGAAGTCTATGAAAGGTAAGTCAGAAGCATTATTAGAACACATGTCTGCAAAAAAACAACACACGCATGTACATTACTAGGTTTTAATAGTGTTTCTGTTCTTATATTTAAATTTCTCATTTCATCACATTTATTACACAGTACTTTGATATAATCATCCATGTTATATCATTGCAAAGAATATATTTTCTTTTGGGAATTTCCAAATAACATCCCAAAGAATTATTTGAAATCTAATTATGTAGAATATAACATAGAGAATATTAAGCAGCGTTCTGGCAGTTTACCCAAAAGCAGCCTATCATACAAAGGATTTTGGAGTGATTGTTGTCTTATTCTATGAATAAGTGATTGTCTTATTCTATGAATTGAATAGAATTGAAGAGATTGTCTTATTCTATGATTGTCTTATTCTATGAATCAAGAGTCTTCAAGTTGTTTTCTACAATATGATCTTTCCCAAAGGCCAGTTAATGAACTCATTTTAAAAGTACAGAAAGGCATGGAATTGTAGCCGAGCTGCTTTTTTGCTTCTTCCTCCACCTATTAGTCCTCGGATAAGAGAAAAGAGTAAAAAAGGAAAGAGGAATGATTACTGGTTCTACCTCTTAGTACCTGATGAAAGAAGTCTCTTCCAGGTGGTTGTTGGCCTTCTGATCTTCTAGACCTGTGGGATTGTGGCAGTTAGCAACTGTTCCTTGCATAATTTTGTGGTAAATGTTCTGTCCATCATACTCTCATAGAGCATTTTATTACCATTTTTAATCTTGTTTTAAAATGTAGCAATAAAATAGACCATCAGTGGTCAGAAGCTCAAACTTTCACTTACCAACTGTTGTCTTGGTGACAGTCCCATGAAGACAACCTTACCATTGGTATTCTTTTGGTCCCTCTTTGACAGATAATTATTAGTTAATAATATATTATTTTTATTTTAATTTTTATTATTCTTCTAATTAAGTCAAATACACATAGATCATGAATACATTTATGCATATTGGGGTACTATTTGTTGATTTTTTTTATACCATCTGATGTAGTTACATCAAACCAATCAACATAACTTTCACCTCATTTACTTGATTTTTGAGTTAAGACATTTATGTTCTACACTTGACAGATTTGACTTGTACCCTTGCAATATAAATTATTAAGATAATAATAGATTTTAAATTATTAAGATAATAATAGATATTAACTTTAAACATATAGTCACCTAAATAATGTTTCAACTTCAAAACATTTTAAAGTTGTTCTTAACACAATGGTTAAGTGATTTGCTAGGCTTACCTTATATGCCTATTCACTAATACAAATAAATAGTACATGTAACTTCATTTTTTATTAAAGGGCATGTAAAATAAAAATTATTTCTGAATAAATCAATATTTTTAAATTATTGATTTTTAAAAATGATTCTTGTTTTTTTCCTAAGGAGGAATGGTTAAAGTTAGTAACCTAGACTCTGTTCTGAGAAACCTGGGGATTGAACTCACAGGAAAGGAACATGAAGATCTGACAAAAAATCTGTCCCTTAGTGGTGGTGAGCATTGTAGATAACAATGGATTTTTTAAAGTAATTGATATTGTGGGCTTTTATAAGGGAATAGATAATAACTAGTAATAATTAATATACGAAAAAAGCATTTTGCAAAGAAAAGGAAGAAGCCATTCTAATTCAAGAACAGGGCATCCATTATTTAGGGGATCAAAAGACAAGGTTTAGATGAAACAAATTTAACAGAGTTTATTTGAGCATTAAAGGATTTGTGATTCAGGCATCACTCAGAACTGGAAGAGGTACAGAGAGCTCCATGTTAGCAACATGAACAGCAGGATTTTATAGGCTGAACGTGGAAGCAAAGTAAATACATTTCCTGATTGGGTACAGTATTTGCCTTATTTGGGTATGACCCCTAATTACATAACTAAGGACCGTTTTGATTGGCTGGTAGTTGGTTGTTTGTTATTGGCTTAAATGTGGTTTACTTTATTTGTTTTTTAAATCAATCAGTTATAAGGGACACTGCTAAGTTTCTGTTTGCTTGTGTAATGGTTTTGGGCACAGAAACAGCCCAGACTTCTGGCTTCCTCCTTTCTCTTACTTTAACAAGGGTAAGACAGATTTTTATTTTAAAACACACTTCAAAATATGTCATATACAAATGCAATAAAAGTTTGATTCTCTCTCACAAAATTCTTTTTTTTTTTAGAGTCTTTACATATCGAACATTCTTTTTTTTTGAAAATTTTTTTTTCTTTTTTTTTTATTGTTGGGGATTCCTTGAGGGTACAATAAGCCAGGTTATACTGATTGCAATTGTTAGGTAAAGTCCCTCTTGCAATCATGTCTTGCCCCCATAAAGTGTGACACACACCAAGGCCCCACCCCACTCCCTCTGTCCCTCTTTCTGCTCCCCCCCATAACCTTAATTGTCATTAATTGTCCTCATATCAAAATTGAATGCATAGGATTCATGCTTCTCCATTCTTGTGACGCTTTACTAAGAATAATGTCTTCCACTTCCATCCAGGTTAATACGAAGGATGTAAAGTCTCCATTTTTTTTAATGGCTGAATAGAATTCCATGGTATACATATACCACAGCTTGTTAATCCATTCCTGGGTTGGTGGGCATTTAGGCTGTTTCCACATTTTGACGATTGTAAATTGAGCTGCAATAAACAGTCTAGTACAAGTATCCTTATGATAAAAGGATTTTTTTCCTTCTGGGTAGATGCCCAGTAATGGGATTGCAGGATCAAATGGGAGGTCTAGCTTGAGTGCTTTGAGGTTTCTACATACTTCCTTCCAAAAAGGTTGTACTAGTTTGCAGTCCCACCAGCAGTGTAAAAGTGTTCCCTTCTCTCCACATCCACACCAGCATCTGCAGTTTTGAGATTTTGTGATGTGGGCCATTCTCACTGGGGTTAGATGATATCTCAGGGTTGTTTTGATTTGCATTTCTCTAATATATAGAGATGATGAACATTTTTTCATGTGTTTGTTAGCCATTCGTCTGTCATCTTTAGAGAAAGTTCTATTCATGTCTCTTGCCCATTGATATATGGGATTGTTGGCTTTTTTCATGTGGATTAATTTGAGTTCTCTATAGATCCTAGTTATCAAGCTTTTGTCTGATTGAAAATACGCAAATATCCTTTCCCATTGTGTAGGTTGTCTCTTTGCTTTGGTTATTGTGTCCTTAGCTGTACAGAAGCTTTTCAGTTTAATGAAGTCCCATTTGTTTATTTTTGTTGTTGTTGCAATTGCCATGGCAGTCTTCTTCATGAAGTCTTTCCCCAGGCCAATATCTTCCAGTGTTTTTCCTATGCTTTCTTTGAGGATTTTTATTGTTTCATGCCTTAAATTTAAGTCCTTTATCCATCTTGAATCAATTTTTGTGAGTGGGGAAAGGTGTGGGTCCAGTTTCAGTCTTTTACATGTAGACATCCAGTTCTCCCAACACCATTTATTGAATAGGGAGTCTTTCCCCCAAGGTATGTTCTTGTTTGGTTTATCGAATTAGGTGGTTGTAAGATGTTAGTTTCATTTCTTGGCTTTCAATTCGATTCCGAGTGTCTATGTCTCTGTTTTTGTGCCAGTACCATGCTGTCTTGAGCACTATGGCTTTGTAGTACAGACTAAAATCTGGTATGCTCATGCCCCCAGCTTTATTTTTATTACTAAGAACTGCCTTAGCTATACAGGGTTTTTTCCGGTTCCATACAAAACGCAGAATCATTTTTTCCAAATCTTGAAAGTACGATGTTGGTATTTTGATAGGAATGGCATTGAATAGGTAGATTGCTTTGGGAAGTATAGACATTTTAACAATGTTGATTCTTCCCGTCCATGAGCATGGTATGTTCTTCCATTTGTTAATATCCTCTGCTATTTCCTTTCTGAGGATTTCATAGTTTTCTTTATAGAGGTCCTTCACCGCCTTCATTAGGTATATTTCTAGGTATTTCATTTTCTTTGAAACTATGGTGAAGGGAGTTGTGTCCTTAATTAGCTTCTCATCTTGACTGATATTTGTGTATACAAAGGCTACTGACTTGTGGACATTGATTTTATATCCTGAAACATTACTGTATTTTTTGATGACTTCTAGGAGTCTTGTGGTTGAGTCTTTGGGGTTCTCTAAGTATAAGATCATGTCGTCAGCAAAGAGGGAGAGTTTGACCTCCTCTGCTCCCATTTGGATTCCCTTTATTTCCTTGTCTTGCCTAATTGTGTTGGCTAGAACTTCCAGCACTATGTTGAATAGTAAAGGTGACAGAGGACAACCTTGTCTGGTTCCAGTTCTAAGAGGAAAAGCTTTCAGTTTTACTCCATTCTGTAAAATATTGGCTGTGGGTTTGTCATAGATAGCTTCAATCAGTTTTAGAAATGTGCCACCTATGCCTATACTCTTCAGTGTTCTAATTAGAAAAGGATGCTGGATTTTATCAAATGCTTTTTCTGCATCTATTGAGAGGATCATGTGATCTTTATTTTTGCCTCTGTTAATATGGTGGATAACGTTTATGGACTTGCGTATGTTAAACCAGCCTTGCATCCCTGGGATGAAGCCTACTTGATCATGATGAATGACTTTTTTGATGATAAGCTGTAATCTATTGGCTAGGATTTTGTTGAGAATTTTTCCATCTATATTCATGAGTGACATTGGTCTGAAATTCTCCTTTTTGTTTGAGTCTTTTCCTGGTTTTGGTATCAGGGTGATGTTTGCTTCATGGAATGTGCTGGGGAAGATTCCTTCTTCCTCAATTTTTTGGAATAATTTCTGCAGTACAGGAATAAGCTCTTCCTTGAAGGTTTGATAGAATTCTGGAGTGAAGCCATCTGGACCAGGGCATTTTTTGGTTGGAAGATTTTTTATTGTTTCTTTGATCTCAGTGCTTGAAATTGGTCTGTTCAGGAGCTCTATTTCTTCCTGGCTGAGTCTAGGAAGAGGGTGTGATTCCAAATATTGATCCATTTCCTTCACATTGTCAAATTTCTGGGCATAGAGTTTCTGGTAGTTTTCAGAGATGATCTCTTGTATCTCTGTGGGATCAGTTGTTATTTCCCCTTTATCATTTCTGATTGAGGTTACTAGAGATTTTACTTTTCTATTCCTCATTAGTCTGGCCAATGGTTTATCTATTTTATTTATTTTTTCAAAAAACCAACTCCTTGTTTCATTAATTTTCTGAATGATTCTTTTGTTTTCAATTTCATTGATCTCTGATTTGATTTTGGATATTTCTTTTCTTCTACTGAGTTTAGGCTTAGATTGTTCTTCTTTTTCCAATTGCATAAGATCTCTTGTGAGATTGTTGATGCGCTCTCTTTCTGTTTTTCGAATGTAGGCATCTAAAGTGAAGAATTTTCCTCTCAAATCTGCTTTTGCAGTATCCTACAGGTTTTGGTAGCTTGGGTCTTCATTGTTGTTATGCTCAAGGAAGTTAATGATTTCCTGTTTTATTTCTTCCTGCACCCATCTGTTATTCAACAGAAGATTGTTTAATTTCCATGCCTTTGGGTGGGGTCGAGCACTTTTGTTAGAGTTGAGTTCCACCTTTAGTGCCTTATGGTATGAGAAGATGCAAGGTAAAATTTCAATTCTTTTGATTCTATTGATATTTGTTTTGTGTCCCAGGATATGATCAATTTTGGAGAATGTTCCGTGGGGTGATGAGAAGAATGTATATTCTTTATCTTTGGGGTGGAGTGTTCTATATGCGTCTATCAAGCACAGTTGTTCTAGGGTCTCATTTAAATCTCTTATATCTTTGTTTAATTTCTGTTTAGAGGATCTGTCCAGCTCTGTAAGAGGAGTGTTAAAGTCCCCTGTTATGATGGTATTATCAGATATCATATTGCTCAGACTGAGTAAGGTCTGTTTCAAGAATCTGGGAGCATTTAAATTGGGTGCATAAATATTTAGAATTGAAATGTCTTCTTGTTGTATTTTTCCCTTGACCAATATAAAGTGACCATCTTTGTCTTTTTTGACTTTAGTTGCTTTAAGTCCACATGTATCTGAAAATAAGATTGCAACTGCTCTTTTCTTCTGAATTCCATTTGCCTGAAAAATTGTCTTCCAACCCTTGACTCGGAGCTTTAATTTGTCTTTTGAAGCCAGGTGTGTTTCTTGCAGATAGCAAATGGATGGCTTGTGTTTTTTAATCCAGTCAGCCAATCTATGTCTCTTCAGTGGGGAATTCAAGCCATTAACATTTATTGAGATAATTGATAAGTGTGGTAGTATTCATTTCGTCTTATTTTGTGAGAGTCCATTGCTTAGTTTTATCTTTTGCATCAGTGTGGAGGTTAGGTTCTGTCCTTTAATTTCTGAGTTCTTACTTTGCTGCTGATCCATTGTGGTGGTCAGTGTGCAGAACAGGTTGAAGTATTTCCTGTAGAGCTGGTCTTGTTGTGGCGAATTTCCTCAATGTTTGTATATCTGTAAATGATTTGATTTCTCTGTCAATTTTAAAGCTTAGCTTAGCAGGGTACAGAATTCTGGGCTGGAAATTGTTCTGTTTAAGTAGATTAAAGGTAGATGACCATTGTCTTCTTGCTTGGAAAGTTTCATTAGAGAAGTCTGTGGTCACTCTGATGGATTTACCCCTGTAGGTCAACTGGCGCTTACTCCTGGCAGCTTGCAGAATCTTTTCTTTTGTCTTGACTTTGGACAGGTTCATCACAATGTGTCTTGGCGAAGCTCGGTTAGAGTTGAGGTGACCTGGGGTCCGATATCCTTCTGAAGGCAGTGTGTCAGAATCTTTGGTGATATTTGGGAAATTTTCTTTTATAATATTCTCTAATATGGCTTCCATTCCTCTGGGGCATTCTTCTTCCCCTTCTGGAATTCCTATAACTCGTATGTTGGAATGCTTCATAAAGTCCCATAATTCTGACAGTGAACGTTCTGCTTTCTCTCTCTTCTTTTCTGCCTCTTTTACTATCTGAGTTATGTCAAGAACTTTGTCTTCTACCTCTGAAATTCTTTCTTCTGCATGGTCTAACCTGTTGCTGATACTTTCCATTGCATCTTTAAGTTCCCTAATTGACTGTTTCATTTCCTTCAGCTCTGCTATATCCTTTTTATATTCTTCATATCGTTCATCTCTGATTTGATTCTGTTTTTGGATTTCCTTTTGGTTATTTTCCACTTTATTAGCAGTTTCCTTCATTGTTTCCATCATTTCTTTCATTGTTTTCAACATGTGTATTCTAAATTCCCTTTCTGTCATTCCTAACATTTCTTTATAGGTGGAATCATCTGCAGTAGCTACCTCATGGTCCCTTGGCGGGGTTGTTCTGGACTGGTTCTTCATGTTGCCTGGAGTTTTCTGCTGATTCTTCCTCATGAGTGATTTCTTTTATCTGTTTCCTTGCCCTAATTTTCCTTTCACTTCCTCTTGCTCTTTAAGTTCTCGTGCCTGTGGAAGTTGCTGGCAGGTTTAGATGGATTGAACACACACGACCACTTGCCGGTTTTCCACTGTTTTAGTCCTCCTCTTGGGGTCCAGAAGTCTCTCACTGACCCCCTGTATCCTTGTAGGGGTGATGATAGGCAGATCCCACCAGCCAGAGATGCCTGGAGTCCTATCTCCCCAGACTCACGGTGCCCAGATACAAGGAAGCTGTTACTCGGCCGCCATCTTGCTCCGCCTCTACATCTCTCTCACAAAATTCTAATGTGAGAATATTCTCGGTTGGTGGGCAGTGGTTTTTCTCCAGGCATCAATATAAGGATCCAGGTTCCTTCCATCTTAGAATTCTTTTTAGGGTCTTTTTATTGCTTATAGCCAACTGAGGGAGTGGAAAAGACAGCATGAAGGAGGGAGATGTGACCCATATAATTTCCATACTGTTCCTATGTTGAGATTTAATCACTGTCTACACCTGCAAGCAAGGAGGAGAGGGTATTGGAAATGTAGTATCTGGGCATTTTCTTCTATCAACAATTCTACATTATGAAAAAAAAAAGTTCTACATTATGGGAGGAAGCTGAGTTTTGGTGGCTAGTGAACTGCTTATTTGCTATAGAACCTATCTCTTAATTTCCATAAATGGAAGAATAAGCATGTAAAAAATAGGGCATGCTTCTTTGATTCAGAAATCCATAGTCATGAACTTCCTCTCTGTGTTCTTTGCATTGTTTAGAAAATGGTGAAGACCAATCTCAAATTAGTAAATACATACAAAGCAGAATAAAAATTTTAGGATAAACATTGTCCTCACTAAACAGTTATTATTTTCAATGAAATGAATATTACTCATTTTACTTTTACGCATTTTCCAAGGGAAATGCTTTCAATATTATGTTTATATAGAAAACTTCTATATTGTCAGCTGAGGTTTCTCTCCTAAATATAAGATCATTGTATCCAAATCTCCTATTATACTTTCTTACTTTTATCCTATTTGAAACGAATTTTATAATTTTCTATTATACAGTGATTTCTCTCTCAGCAGGTTGAACCATTGTTTTCCATTTTCATGGGCTATATAGAATGTTTTCTATCATCTTTCGTGCTTCATTCTCCGTCTTTGCATATATCCCATGAATTACCAAATAAAGCCATATCTAACTATAGATTATGTCTTTTTAAATCTGTCTTTTCTATACCCATCAGAATGTAAATGTTTTATTTCCCTGTTTGAATTCTTTTAGCAGTTTGCCATTGACCACTAAAATAATCCAAGTTCTCTGGCCAAGCATGGGACCTACAAGTATCTTCTGTATTGGATCTTGATGTCCAGCCTTTCTGATTACCCTTGTCTCTCACTTTGCTCTGCAGACACACCAAAATATCTAAATTCCTATGTTGGTTATAAATAGAATTCCAGAGTGATAGCAGGAATGTTAACTTTCTCAATGAGTAGAAAATTTCTGTCTTTATTTCTCTGATAACAAATGTCTACTGAGATGTCTATCTCTGAATGAGTGTGTGAGCTACTTGAAGGCAGAGAGTATTTTTAACATCCATGGATTTTATCTCAGTGTCTAATATGGTGCTTTATATTTAACAGAGACTTATTAAAAGTTTATTCCACAAATGAATAATTTTCTTCACCTAACACTTAGGCTATAGCATCCTATTCTGTATCTTCTCTCATCACAATGCTTACTTTGCCACAAACACAGTTGCACACATATAACTTGAACATTCATAATATCCTGAAAAGATTCAACCTCAATTCAGCAAGGTTTCCCTTCTCCAGAAAGTCCATTCTATTCTCTTTCCCCCTCACCTTTAATTTTATACTGAATATATCTGTAACATTGTATTATACACTTACCACATCATGTTATGAATGGGAGCCTTTATATCACTCCTCTACTAAAAGCTTAGGATTTCTTGTCAGCAGGATTCGTATCTGACTTTCTTGTGTACCTAGCATTAGCAGAGTAGCTTTCTCTTATTTTACAGGCCTTAAGTATTTGATGAGTGAATGAGTAGGTGGAGAGACTGTCCAAAGAGAGTGAAAAACAAATTAAATAGCTGCCTCTGATTGGAAATCATAGAAATTCATAAACAATTGCCTAAAATATAGGCATGGCTTGTAATTTCAAACCAATTAGCACACTCTAGAAAGCCTTAAGTTACTAGAACTAAACCCAATCCAATCCAAATACATCAAGTCAAAATAAATTAAATCAATTGAGTTAGCTCCGTAGTCATTTTCATTGAAATGACTATATTCCCACGTAACAAGACAAAAACCACACTGCAGGAGCCTTTCATAAGGAGCCCAAACCTAGACAAATATTAAACTCCACAATGGGGAAACTGGCACATATGTAGAATAAATAATTAGTTTTAGGCTTTCTTTTCCCCTTTTGCATACTCTCAACTTCTCTATAACCTTCCCATTACAGACAGCCTCATGTCCGTCAAGTACCAGTCACTAAATGTCTCTTCTTAGATTTACTACATTGTGATTCATTATTTTATTATATTTAAAAGAGTCATCTAGAAATTTTCTGAAGCCCTAGGGAGCAGGGGTTATAGCTTATACAATCAGTCCTCCCCTGAGTCTTTGCATTAATGGATTTGTTCACATTGTGGGTCTTCCTTCTATCTAGATTTTAGGTATGATTGTGAGGTTCACAGTGAGCTTCATTGTTGTGTAACCAACGCTGTTAAATGGAGCCCCAATCTTGAAAGAGTGACATGCTTGGGGTTTAATGTTTTGCATTTGTAATCTTGAAATTCTTCATAAGTTTAGCCTTGAATTGTAATACTTGTAATAATTGAAGTCTGGTGGGTAAACAGAGCATGATTAGGGCTTGGTGCCTTGGCTAAGCCCTGTTCCTGCCTCTGCTATCACCTTCCTAGGACCAATTCTGGGTCAATTGCTCCATACTTCCTGGAACCCTAGATGGACCTTTCACCACCCCTGCCTAGTAACCACTGCCATGCTTCACCCCCAGCAGGAACCTGGGCATGGGTGCAGGGGAGATTGTTGTTGGGCACCAGCACCTGAAAGCATCTTATGGCAGAATATGACACTGGCCCTCCCAGCTCTGGGCTGGAAGCACCACAGTGCATACAGCTAAGTCAGGCCTCTTGCTCACACACTTCCAAGTACCTAGAGCCTCCACATATGGGACATTTTGGGGAGTCCGATAAGTTGAGGTGATGGGATCATAGAAAAGGGAGATGCCTGAATAACTTTTAGCTCTGCCCTTTTGGCAGAAGAGTGAGGCTGGGCACAGGGTGCCTATGAGGATCTGACTTGCCCCGAGAGTATCCTGCTGAGAGAGAGCCATTAAATGGAAGATTTTTAAAACACAACACAAAACACTATAACAGTTCAAGAGAGAGAATGCAGACAAAAGGACAAGACTTCACTCCCCCCACTGCTTTTTGAACAAGGGGTCCCATATTTTATTTTGTACTTGGCCCGGTGAGTTACATAACTGGCGCTCATGGGGTTGATCATTCGTTCCTGATATTGAAACAGTGCCATGTTTCTATAACTCTCTAGTTTTAATTAATCTTTTTCACATAGATAGAAAGGTAGAAATCTTTATCTAGTTTTAACAGATTCATTGGTAACAAAAGATTGAGAGCACATCTCATAGTCATTCAATAATAATTGAAATAACTAATAAAAGTATCACCAAATAAAAAGTGGAAACTGGAGTCTCTCTTTCAACATAAATCTTGGGAAGGACTTTGGGTTTGCACTAGAAATAAGGATTGTTAGAGACCAAAACAACATCATTAGCCTTAGAGACTTAGAGTAGTTTTCTTAGCCAACCCTGTATTTGCCATAGAATAAATTCTTGTCATCATTACGTATATATTTTGATTGATTCTGATTAAATTGTGAGTGAAATCTTTCATGATTTAGCTCCTTTATCTTTTTGCTATATTGCCTTATCCTAATAATGATTTTTCTTACAGCTAATGGGAAGGTTGAGCTGAACAAGTTACTGCAAGCAGTAGAAACTATTACAGGTTAGTCAGAAATTACCATAAATCTAACAACTCAATTTGTTAAGCCAAATTATATTTTTATATAGTACCATTTATTTTTCTCTTCCTTTAGGAATTCTGCCCCTTTTCTTCTATATTGATGAATATCTTTTTAGAATTTTATTTTAGAATAACTGCATTGTAGCATTATTTTGGTGCAATGTTTTGACAGCATATTCCTTCATATCTAGGATATTTGTCAATAATAATCACTATTTCCAATTTTGAAGGTCAAAATTTAATTGAGCACAGAAAATGATACAGAAAATTGTCACAAAAAATAAAAAATATCATTTAGAGACTAAGGGAGAAATAGTATCCTGACAAAATTAATTGGTCTGTGCCCATGGTATCCTAATTTACAGTATGTAAACTGTGTCATTGTGTCTATCACTTCACCAAGTGTGCAGAGGAAATTCTGTTTCTACCACAATCAATGAGAATGGTGAGCAGTGTTCATATAATCATTGTAACTCAAGCTGAGATATGTCTGTATCATAAACATATTTTTGGAGGAGGCATTAGACCTTTCTTTATATTAACATGTGATCATTTTGATTTTGTTCAAGGAGGAGAAATTGATGTCAGTGATGTGGAAAATGTTCTGGAAAATATGGGAATAACTGTCACAGCTGAGGAATCTGTAGAGCTCGTAAAAAATCTACCAGTTAATGGTAAACATTTAAAATATTGTCTTGAAGGCAATATGCATTTCCTATTTGTTTGTGAGAAAGTCTACACACTTTTCAATGTGATAGCAAAGACAAAATACCTTAAAAATTATTCAGAATGAATTATCATGCTAATGTAATTATAAGTATACAAACACACCTATAGATATATACATAGATACAGATAATAGAAAGATTTCCATTTGTTAACATGAATTACATGTCGGCTATGGCTGTACCTTAGGCTGAGAAAGAAGAAGGGGAAAGAAGGATTTAAAAGAGGAAGACTAGATTTAAAAGCACAACCATGTAAGATGTGATTTAAGTTATCTATTTATGTAAACTTATGTAGGTCAAACATTATAGACAACTTTAAAAAGAATGATCTACTTTTACCTTAGAAGGAATTCTATCTAATGGTAGAATTCTGCTAGAAATATCTGAGGCTTTATCATACTATTATAAATTTTTGTATATACTTGACTTTTCATAATCAAAACATTTTAAAAGAGAATATTCAAATAGGAATTCTGTTTATTAAAGATTTTTTAATTTGGAAATCATATCTTGCTTTATTCATAAGGCTTGTTAGCAATGTTAAGAAATGTCTTTTGTGACTTGAAATTCTATAAGGAAGAAATTCTAAAAGTTAAATAGTATTATGTGGAGAAAGGCAAGAAAAGACTAGGCAGCCGAATAGGAATTTTAGAAATGGTTACATCTTAGCATATTGTAGATCACCAGCATTAACGTTCTTAATGCCAACAATTGAATAAAGTGGACTTATTGATGACATTTCATTTTTTTAAATTTAAAAGTAAATTAAAAATTTTCTAGGAAAACATATAAATTACCTTTACCTTAAATTTACATTGCTGACATGTATATGAACTTATTTGTGTGCTTCTTGTAGCTAATGGAAAAGTCTACAAAAGTAGGTTACTGAATGATTTGAAGTCTCTTAAAGGTAAGTAAAAAGCATAATAAAAAACCAAATTAATCTAAAAGATATATATATATACATATACTATTTCCTATATATTAAGTTGTAAGTCTTGCCAGTTTACTTAAATATTATTAAATATTGTTCCCTTCTTTCCACGTAGGTATGTTTGATAGCACAGTATCTCCATATTGGATTTTTCCTATTTGGCAGAAAAGAAACTAACAAAGTCTATGTCAGAACAATGAAACTAAAGGGAAATATTCATGGAATTTGGTTAGAACTTGAGTCAATTAATCTTTTATAGTAAATAAAAATGACACTAGTTATTAGTGAGATGATTGAATAATTTTTCCATTACTATGAACTGTAAATAGTGACTCAGCTTCTTTTCAAATTTATGGTTTGTAAAACTGTGACCACTATCCAACGAAAAAAAGAAGTTCTGTTTTTAACTCCATTATTGACCCTTTTTTACTTTAAAGCCTAAATGTTCCTGCAGAGCTTGGGAGCCATCACAATACCCATATTCCTCTTGTTTTTCCAAGGAGGGGTCATGGATCTCAATAAACTTGATTCTGTTTTGAAAAATATGGGGTGGAGCCTCACCAAAGAAGAAATGAAGGATCTGAAATGTAACCTGCCCGCTGATGGTAAGGATTTAAGGTATTTTTTAAGTTAGGAAAATCTGGGATTTTTGTACAGGCATGAATTAGCCAACCCACTAGATGTTTTTTAGGTATATACAGCTATTTTTAAAAATTATAAAAGAACCTGGAAGGCAGTGAATGACTAATTTTGTCTTTTATATGATTTTCATCAGTTCATGATGGAATTTTTTCAATTGAGTGTAAGCAGGGACTGGAGTTTGTTCAGGTCCACTAATAGATTAGGAAAAGTTCGGGGAAAGAAAACAAATTTGAAGAAAGAAAAGATTAAAAATACATGTACAATGAAAATATATGGAAAAAAGGGCAATGAGAAGGAAAAAATGCTAAGGGTAGGGAGTGATTTAAATGCCAGCAACTATTCATTGAAATGATCACTTCCAATACTACTCAATCCACTTCACCTAGGCAACTGCCATTACACAAGAAAAAAAAAAGAAGAACAGGAAAGATTGACGGGTTTGGCATACATCTGTCATAGGTCAAGGGCAATGCTGGATTCAGGCCAACATGCGTGTCATGTTTCCTTTCTACCACTACCAGATTCCCTTCTCTGCCAAACTCCATAATGCAAGGATTATGTTCCTGCCCTTCAGTTGCCTCTGTTAGACTGGAGACACACTTACTGAAGTGCATCAAATCACAAAGTCATTCTGTCACTAATGAACATATTAATGAATATTATTAACCTGGGAAAATTCCTTGGCTAAAAAGGGCTTATCTACAACCTGCTCATTTTACTCATATGCTATTTTGTTTCAGTGTTGCCATCGATTACCATCCCTTTGTGTAACATATGTATTATTTTCAGAATATATTTCTGTAAAGGTATCCATTTATGGTCAGTAGTCTGTACTGTTTGGGTAGTAGTTGTTCCTTTATTTATTTATTTAAAACAGAGGCTCACGGGCGGCGCCTGTGGCTCAGTGAGTGGGGCGCCAGCCCCATATGCCGAGGGTGGCGGGTTCAAACCCAGCCCCGGCCAAACTGCAACAAAAAAAATAGCCGGTTGTTGTGGTGGGCGCCTGTAGTCCCAGCTGCTTGGGAGGCTGAGGCAAGAGAATCGCGTAAGCCCAAGAGTTAGAGGTTGCTGTGAGCCGTGTGACGCCACAGCACTCTACCCAAGGGCGGTACAGTGAGACTCTGTCTCTACAAAAAAAAAAAAAAAAAAACAGAGGCTCACTTTTTCACCCTCAGTAGGGTGCAGTGGCTCACAGTTATCTCAAACTCTTTAACTCAAGTTATTCACTTGCCTCAACCTCCCAAGTAGCTGGGACTATGGGTACCCACCACGGAGCCCAGCTAGTTTTTCTATTTTTAGTAGAGATAGGGTGTTGCTCTTGCTCAAGCTGGTCTCATCTCCTAAGCTCAAGCAATCCCTCACCTCAGCCTCCCAGAGTGCTAGGATCATACAAGGTGAGCTGCCATACACAGCCTGTTTCACCATAAACTTCTGACAAAACCCAGTAGCTATCACAAAGCACTCAAGAATACCCTATATGACATGTTCCTTTTACTTATAAACTTCATGGCTTTCAATGTTCTTTATCTCTAGACCAGACTCTTGGGCCTAAGTTTAAACTTAATTATCAGGTCAGATTTTGAAATTCAAGGAATGTGGAATTAAGGTCACATATGGGGAGTCATAAAGTAAATTCCAGCTTAAGTGAACAAAAGTAGGGAATACTCCTACTACACAGGGATCCGTAGTATTGTCCTGGGACATTCTCCAGTCTTCCCATTCCTGATGATCCCACTGTCATTGGCTGTTTTTTCTAATAAGCTGTTTATCTGAAAAAAAAAATTAGTTATTCTTGTATTTTCAAGAACTCTTGAAAAAGTTATACAGAATGTGTATAAATTTTTTGTCAGTTTGTTTGCATGTGGCTTGCATTTATACTAAGATATTGTGAAGAATAATTACAGATGTCAGGCTAGCAAATTTCATCAGAGGAGGCTATATTTTTTTTTTTTATTGTTGGGGATTCATCGAGGGTACAATAAGCCAGTTACACTGATTGCAATTGTTAGGTAAAGTCCCTCTTGCAATCATGTCTTAACACAAGAAATTACATAGGATTACAGTCAGAATCTTACCCTTTTTTCTTAAACCACTTTTAGTGAAAGAACTTCTCTAACATTAAATGAAGTGGGAAAAAAGATAGCCTTCTTGGGCACAGCAGCCATCCAAATAACTGTCTTCATGTACTTCGTTTAATTAAATATCAATTAAAGCAGATAGACATATAGGTTAAAAGAAAAAAATGGAGAGCCTAGAAGTAATCCCTTGTCTATATGATCAAATGAATTTCAGCAAGGGTGCCAAGTTCACATAATGAGAAAAGACTCTTTGACAAATGGTGTTGGAGTACATACAAAAAACTGGATATTCATTGTACAAAAAATGAGTTTGGACCCTTGCCTTATACCACATACAAATATCATGTATTAACTCAAGCTTACTAAAAACCTCAATGTAAGACCTAAAACTATAAAACTTCTACAAAGAAACATTTCATGACATGAGATTTGGCTTGATTTCTGACTATGACTCTAAACACACACAAAACAAAATGAGGCAAATGGAACCATAACACTTCAAAACTTCTGCAAATTACAAAAATTTCTAAAGATTCAATGAACAGAGTGAAAAGGCCACCAATGGAATGGGAGAGAATATTTGCAAATCACGTGTTTGATAAGGGGTTAATATCCAGAATATATAAAGCACTTCTACAACTGAATGACAAAAAAAAAATAAATAAATAACTGACAAACATTCAGACCTTAGCAGCAGCCAAAATAATTTTGGAAAACTGTTTGAGGATTTAGACAACCTGATTTCAAGGCAGTATAAAGCCTCAGTAGTCAGGACAAAAAGACATTGAAGTAAAGATAGACCCATAAATTCATGCAAAGAATAGAGTCCAGAAATAGACCAGCACTATGGAAAATTGATTTTCAAAAAAAGTGCCAAGGTATATAAATAGTGGAAAATGAATATTTCCAAAAAAAGTGATGATGAAACTACTGTGTATGTATATGGAAAATAATCTTCAAAATTTCTTCATATCACTATTCAACATAGTTCTGAAAGTTATAGCCAATGCAATCAGGCAAGAGAAGGAAATAAAGGGCATCCAAATGGGAGCCGAGGAGGTCAGACTCTTGCTCTTTGTTGACGATATGATCTTATACTTAGAGAGCACCAAAGACTCAACCACAAGACTACTGGAAGTGATAAAAAAACAAAACAAAACAGTAATGTCTCAGTAAAAATCAATGTCTGCAAATCAGTAGCCTTTGTATACGCCAACAACAGCCAACTTGAGAAGTTATTCAAGGATACAATTCCCTTCACAGTAGCTTCAAAACAAACAAACAAAAAATGAATGAAAGAAAGAAAGAAAAGAAATATCTAGGAATGTACCTAACTAAAGAGGTGAAGGACTCTACAAAGAAAATTATGAAACCCTAAGAAAAGAAATAACAGAAGATAACAATGGAGAACATACCATGCTCATGGCTGGGAAGAATCAGCATTGTTAAAATGTCTGTATTTCCCAAAGCAATCTACAGATACAGTGCAATCCCCACTAAAATACCAACATCCTACTTTGAAGAACTAGAAAAAATAGTACTTTGTTTATTATGGAATCAGGAAAAGCCATATCATATAGCCTAGGTTATTCTTAGTAATAAAAACAAAGTCGGGGAGGCACCTGTGGCTCATAGGAGTAGAGCGCCGGCCCCATATGCCAGAGGTGGTAGGTTCAAACCCGACCCTGGCCAAAAACTACAAAACACACACACACACACACACACACAAACCAAAGTGGAGGCTTCACCCTACCAGACTTCAGGTTATATTACAAGTCCACAGTAATCAAAACAGCATGGTGTTGGCAGAAAAATAGAGACACAGACATTTGGAACTGAACAGAAAACCAGGAGTCAAAACTAATACTTTACAGCCACCTGCTCTTTGATAAACCAAACAAGAACATTCACTGGGGGAAAGAATCCCTGTTCAATAAGTGGTGCTGGGAGAACTGGATATCCACATGTAAAAGACTGAAACTGGACCCGCACCTTTCACCACTCACTAAAATTGATTCTTTATCCAAAAGATCTAAATCTAAGGCATGAAACAATAAAAATCCTCAAAGAAAGTGTGGGGAAGACACTTGAAGATTTCAGCCTGGAGAAAAGTTTTATGAAGAAGACATCCATGGCAATTGCAACAACAACAAAAATAAACAAATGAGACTTAAACTGAAAAGATTTGTATAGCTAAAGCGACAACAACCAAAGCAAATAGAAAACCATCAGAATGGGAAAAGATATTTGCATATTATGAATCCGACAAAAGCTTGATAACTAAAATCTACAAAGAACTCAAATTCAGCAACAACAACAATAAAAAACTCCAACAACCCCCTATATCAATGGGCAAGTCAAATGAATAGAACCTTCTCTAAAGAAGACAGATGAATGACTATCAAGCATATGAAAAAAAGCTCATAGTCCCTAATTATTAGAGAAATGCAAATCAAAACCACCCTAAGAGGGACAATGGGGGGGACTGGGTTCTCACCCCAGTGAGAATGGCCCACATCACACTCAAAGCTACAGATGTTGGCATGTTTATGGGGAGAAGGGTACACTTTTACACTGTTGGTGGGACTACAAACTAATACAACCCTTTTGGAAGGAAGTATGGAGAACCCTCAAAGAACTCAAACTAGACCTCCCATTTGATCCTGCAATCCCATTACTGGGCATCTACCTAGAAGAAAAAAAATCATTTCACCATAAGGACATTTGCACTACACTGTTTATCACAGCTCAATTTACAATTGCCAAATTGTGGAAACAACCTAAATGCCCACCAATCAAGGAATGGATTAACAAGGTAAGGTATATGTATACCATGGAATACCATACAGCCACTAAAAAGGATGGTGACTTTACATCTTTTGTATTAATTTGGATGGAGATGAAATACATTCTTCTTAGTAAAGCATCACAAGAATAGAGAAGCAAGAATCCAATGTACTCAATTATGATATGAAGACAATTGATGCCAGTACATGGTGGAGAGAGGGGAGAGAAGGAAGTAGGGAAAGGGGTATGGTATCACAATGTATGACACACCTCTTGGGGTCAGTACAATATTATCTTTTTTTTTTTTTTTTTTGAGACAGAGTCTCAAGCTGTCGCCCTGGATAGAGTGCTATGGATCAGCTCACAGCAACCTCAAACATTTCAGCTTAAGCGATTCTCCTGATTCCACCTCCCAAGTACCTGGTACTACAGGTGCCCACCACAACACCCAGCTATTTTCTGGCTGCAGTTGTCATTGTTGTTTGGCAGGCCCAGGTTGGATTTTAACTTGCTAGCTCTGGTGTATGTGGCTGGCAACTTAGCTGCTGAGTATAGGCACTGAGCCAGGGTTGGGACACTATTAATAGAGGGACTTCACCCTGCAAATGCAAGCAGTATAACCTGGCTCATTGTACCCTCAATGATTCTCCCACAATAAATAAAAAAAATTTTTAAAGAAAGAAAACTGTGTATACACACAGGTGCACATATTTATCTTCCTGAATATTGCCTGGGCAGCAGGTGATTAGCTAGGGCAGCAGTTCTCAACCTGTGAGTCGTGACCCACAGAAATTGCATTAAAGGGCTGCAGCATTAGGAAGGTTGAGAACCACTTGTCTAGGGTATGAGATGCTAATCACAATACAGCTGTATAAGATGGAGATTGGAAGCCTCTGCTGACTTCTTCGCCCTCAAACCCCTCAGGTTTGGGAGCCTGAATCTCTCCTCAGCCTGCTTAATAGGCATGCCTCAACCTTTCCAAATCATGTCCCTTGGCTAAGCAGTTGCTTTCCCTGGAAAGTGTGTGTTGCTCAGATCTCTCCTGTTCTGGCTGCCTGTTTATCAGGCTTGCCAGAACAAGCCTCACTCTAGGTGAGGGCCAAGCCTACAAGGTGGCTATCCCACAATAGCCGTCCCGTACCTGCAGCTAAACAATAAAAGCTCCATTCTGCCCCAGTGGCTCAGTCCTGGCCTCTGGTTGCAGTTCAAAGTCACTTGCCCAGGGTCTTCTAAGGTAACTCAACCAAGTGCCCAAGTCCAAAGGAAAAAAACCCTTGGGGAAAGTCTTTGCTGTCTTTAAGCTCTTGCAGCTGCTGTAGTTGCTGCCACCACAGCCACCATTGTCAGCCGGCCAGACCCATCACAAACACTTGCAGCTTCTTCACTGCTTTCATCCTCCTCTCGGGATCCTGAAGCTCCTGCTGCTTCCCTGTGCCCCCAAAAGGATGTTTCTAGGTAGAGCCCACAAGCCAGAGGTGCCTGGAGTCTTCTGTACCTAATCTCACCACACCCAGTTGCATAGAAGCTGTCTCTAGTCTGCCATCTTGCTCCACACCCCTGTGGAAATGTTTTCAACTATGGTCTTAATATCCAAGTTTCTCAGTTACCTGAAACTTCTTTTTAAATATTTTTGTTTACAGTTTAACAAACAATCAATAATGTACTTTGTAAATGAACAGCAGAACATTTCTTAGTTGTTTTTCATCCAATAAATGAAAGTGTATGTGAGTTTCTAAAATATCCTCAATTACTGATTTAGTGCTATAATGTATTTTCATTGTAATGAATTTTAAAAATGGACTCTACAATTATTGAGCTTCTACTTTATAAAATATCTCATATTAAGGCGGCGCCTGTGGCTCAGTGGGTAGGGCGCCGGCCCCATATACCAAGGGTGGCAGGTTCAAGCCCAGCCCCTGCCAAACCTTAACAACAACAACAACAAAAAATAGCTGGGCGTTGTGGCGGGCTCCTGTAGTCCAGCTGCTCGGGAGGCTGAGGCAAGAGAATCACGTAAGCCCGTGAGCTGGAGGTTGCTGTGAGCCATGTGATGCCACGGCACTCTACCAAGGGCAGTAAAGTGAGACTCTGTCTCTATAAAAATAAATAAATAAATAAAATAAAATATCTCATATTAATTCCTGCAGTGATTATTAATTTACTTATGTAACCAAATAGTAAAAAATTGTCTTGGGGAAAAGTCAGAAACTACTAAGTATCAACTCATTACATAAGGAGATCATTTCTAAAATCCAAACTGAAATATTCATATGTAGTACACACAAGTTACAGATCCTATTCCATATGCTTGATGTAAACAGAAGAGAATTTTCCAAGGAGTCATGAAGCCAACCCTATGGAAAAAGGTGACTTAATGTTATGAATCATCCTTGACTGCTAGAAGTTTAATTTTCCGTGACACAATGAATCAAAGCTGTAGAGATCAAAATCTAGAACTGCTAGGTCACAAGGGTTAAACGTAGAATAAAATCATGGGTATGTAAGTATTGCTTTATTTATTTTTATTTAACATTTTTAGTGAATGTCAGTGACATATGTGTATTTGGTTTACACATTTCCTTAACAGTTAATCAGAAGGTTGAAATGAAAAAGTGCATAGATGCAATGAAAGCTTTTACTGGTGAGTAGCAAGTTACTATAAACTATATTACTGTTTTCAATACTTTCTCAAATAAGCAAATTATTGTATTACTTCTTCTGTTACTTTTTCATCAAATATGTCCTCTTAAAGTCTTAAATTGGACTTTACCTCCTCTAGATTTGACAGTACAATTAAAATTCTGTATTTTGGTAAAGCAGTATTGGAGGAAATATTTTTAATACATCAATAACATGATTTGCTTCACTAATATTCAAATAACTCATATCTGGGTTGTTTTTTTTTTGCAGTATATATATAAATATATATATTTGTTTTTTGGCCAGGGCTGGGTTTGAACCCACCACCTCCAGTATATGGGGCCAGCGCCTACTCCTTTGGGCCACAGGCACTGCCCTAAATAACTCATATTTTGATAGGCATAGCAAACAGCAAGCTAAAGCTTTAATAAGGATCAAAATATGAGCAACTTAAAAAGTCATGTAATTAAGAATATCCTCCACAATACTAATTTTTCCAGGCAGAATTATTAATTTCTATTATTTCCATTTTTCTAATCTGCTGACCAGTCTTAACTAGCAAGATCACTGCTCTGCTTTATTAGATGTGTACAAATTGATCACTGAGCGTATATTCCTTTTATAAAATTAAGCACCTGTGTTCTGTTTATGGTTGTCATGATTCTATGTATTTGTATGTATTTCTTTCTACCTGTTCACTACATCAAGTTCAAAATGATATAGCACAGGAGATTAAATTTTCATTGTTTGGAATAATTAAATGGCCCTCCCAAATATTCAAGCACTAATGTTCCTATCTTTTGGATTTAAAAGGAGAAAAGGTCAATGCCAATGATCTGCTAGAAATTCTGGGACACATGGGGATTGAGCTCACTGAAAAAGAACAAGAGAAACTACAACAAACAATACCAGTTGATGGTGAGCCCCACAAATGTCAACGTAGCCTTTCTGGGGAGTTTGGTTTTAAGGGTCATAAGCATTTTATTATGTTGGCTCTTCAATTATTTCTTCCAGTAAGCACTGAAATGATTAGGAAGAGGCCAGTAAGTTCTGTCATATAGATTTAATCTCGGGGTCATCAAGCTTTTCAATCACAAATAGTGCCATCAGAATTGATGCAAATGTAACTATGTTACCCATTCAGGCTACTGAATCTTCAGTAATATGAAGGAAAAAGAAGAAAACATTGAGAGGATGAAGAGATTATGGAAAGGAAGGGAAGGGAGAAGGAAAAGGGGCGCAAGGGAGTAGAGATTAATTGTGCACAACAGGTTCTCCCCAGCAGTTTTCTCATTTGCCAAACCATATACATTTTTTTTCACTAAGACAATTTTTCTTTTCCAAAGATGATTTTTATTTGATGGCAAGATAGGACAGATTTCTGAGGGAAAGCATACAAAACTCTTACTTGACTTACCTAGTTACCATCTACTTTTCTTTTCCTTCTGATACAAATTGTGCTTTTCTTACAGATGCTGGAAAAGTATATCAGAACAGATTACTGGATGGTGTGAAGTCTATGAAAGGTATGTCAGAAGCATGATTAGAACACAGATCTGCAAAAAAACAACACACGCATGTACATTACTAGGTTTTAATAGTGTCTCTGTTCCTATATTTAAATTTCTCATTTCATCACATTTATTACACAGTACTTTGATATAATTATCCATGTTATATCATTGCAAGGTATCTATTTTCTTTTGGGTATTTCCAAATAACATCCCAGAGAATTATTTGAAATCTAATTATATAGAATATAACATAGAGAACATTAGTGTTCTGGCAGTTTACCCAAAAGCAGCCTATCATACAAAGGATTTTGGAGTGATTGTTGTTGATATAGTCTTATTCTATGAATCAAGAGTCTTCAAGTTGTTTTCTACAATATGATCTTTCCCAGAGGCTGGTTAATGAACTCATTTTAAAAGTACAGAAAGGCATGGAATTGTAGCCGAGCTGCTTTTTTGCTTCTTCCTCCACCTGTTAGTCCTCGGATAAGAGAAAAGAGTAAAAAAGGAAAGAGGAATGATTACTGGTTCTACCTCTTAGTACCTGATGAAAGGAGTCTCTTCCAGGTGGTTGTTGGCCTTCTGATCTTCTAGACCTGTGGGATTGTGGCAGTTAGCAACTGTTTCTTGCATAATTTTGTGGTAAATGTTCTGTCCATCATACTCTCATAGAGCATTTTATTACCATTTTTAATCTAGTTTTAAAACGTAGCAATAAAGCAGAACAACAGAGGTCAGAAGCTCAAACTATCACTTACCAGCTGTTGTCTTGGCGACAGTCCCATGAAGACAACCTTACCATTGGTATTCTTTTGGTTCCTCTTTGACAGATAATTATTAGTTAATAATATATTATTTTTATTTTAATTTTTATCATTTTTCTAATTAAGTCAAATACACATAGATCATGAATACATTTATGCATATGTGGGGTACAATTTGTTGATTTTTTTCTTTATACAACCTGACATGGTTACATCAAACCAATCAACATAACTTTTGCCTCATTTACTTGATTTTTTTTTCATATACTTGATTATTGAGTTAAGACATTTATGTTCTATACTTGACAGATTAGACTTGTACCCTTGCAATATAAATTGTTAAAATAATAATAGATTTTAAATTATTAAGATACTAGATAATAACTTTAAACATATAGTCACCTAAATAATGTTTCAACTTCAAAACATTTTAAAGTTGTTCTTAACACAATGGTTAAGTGATTTGCTAGGCTTACCTTATATGCCTATTCACTAATACAAATAAATAGTACATGTAACTTCATTTTTTATTAAAGGGCATGTAAAATAAAAATTATTTCTGAATAAATCAATATTTTTAAATTATTGATTTTTAAAAATGATTCTTGTTTTTTTCCTAAGGAGGAATGGTTAAAGTTAGTAACCTAGACTCTGTTCTGAGAAACCTGGGGATTGAACTCACAGGAAAGGAACATGAAGATCTGACAAAAAATCTGTCCCTTAGTGGTGGTGAGCATTGTAGATAACAATGGATTTTTTAAAGTAATTGATATTGTGGGCTTTTATAAGGGAATAGATAATAACTAGTAATAATTAATATACGAAAAAAGCATTTTGCAAAGAAAAGGAAGAAGCCATTCTAATTCAAGAACAGGGCATCCATTATTTAGGGGATCAAAAGACAAGGTTTAGATGAAACAAATTTAACAGAGTTTATTTGAGCATTAAAGGATTTGTGATTCAGGCATCACTCAGAACTGGAAGAGGTACAGACAGCTCCATGTTAGCAACATGAACAGCAGGATTTTATAGGCTGAACGTGGAAGCAAAGTAAATACATTTCCTGATTGGGTACAGTATTTGCCTTATTTGGGTATGACCCCTAATTACATAACTAAGGACCGTTTTGATTGGCTGGTAGTTGGTTGTTTGTTATTGGCTTAAATGTGGTTTACTTTATTTGTTTTTTAAATCAATCAGTTATAAGGGACACTGCTGAGTTTCTGTTTGCTTGTGTAATGGTTTTGGGCACAGAAACAGCCCAGACTTCTGGCTTCGTCCTTTCTCTTTAACAAGGGCAAGACAGATTTTTATTTTAAAACACACTTCAAAATATGTCATGTATAAATGCAATAAAAGTTTGATTCTCTCTCACAAAATTCTAATGTGAAAATATTCTTGGTTGGTGGGCAGTGGTTTTTTTCCAGGCATCAATATAGGGATCCAGGTTCCTTCCATCTTAGAATTCCTTTTAGGGCCTTTTTATTGCTTATAGCCAACTGATGGAGTGGAAGAGACAGCATGAAGGAGGGAGATGTGACCCATATAATTTCCATATTGTTCCTATGTTGAGATTTAATCACTGTCTATACCTACAAGCAAGGAGAAGAGGGTATTGGAAATGTAGTATCTGGTTGGGCATTTTCTTCTATCAACAATTCTACATTATGAAAAAAAACAGTTCTACATTATGGGAGGAAGCTGAGTATTGGTGGCTACCGAACTGCTTATTTGCTATAGAACCTATCTCTTAATTACCATAAATGGAAGAATAAGCATGTAAAAAATAGGGCATGCCTCTTTGATTCAGAAGTCCACAGTCATGAACTTCCTCTCTGTGTCCTTTGCATTGTTTAGAAAATGGTGAAGACCAATCTCAAATTAGTAAATACATACAAAGCAGAATAAAAATTTTAGGATAAACATTGTCCTCACTAAACAGTTGTTATTTTCAATGAATATTAGTCATTTAATTTTTTATTTTTATTAAATCATAGCTGTGTAAATTAATGTAATCATGGGATACAATGTGCTGGTTTTATTACAAATATAACTGTTTTCATCAAACTAGTTAACATTGCCTTCATGGCATTTTCTTAGTTATTGTGTTAAGACATTTATATTCTACACCTAGTAAGTTTCACACGTACCCTGGTAAGATGCACCATAGGTGTGGTCCCACCAATTACTCTCCCTCCACCTATCCTCCCACCTCTCATCCCTTCCCTCTCTCCTTTCCCCTTCTTCTTGGGCTATAATTGGGTTATAGCTTTCATACGAAAGCTATAAATTGGTTTCATAGTAAGACTGAGTACATTGGATACTTTTTTCCCCATTCTTAAGATACTTTGCTAAGAAGGATATGTTCCAGTTCCATCCATGAAAACATGTAAGAGATAAAGTCTCCATCTTTTTTTAAGGCTACATAACATTCTGTGGTGTACATATACCACAATTTATTGATCCATTCATAGGTCGATGGGCACTTGCGCTTCGTCCATGACTTAGCAATTATGAATTGGGCTGCAATAAACATTTTGGTACATATATCTTTGTTATAATGTCATTTTTGCTCTTCTGGATATATAAATATACCTAGTAGAGGAATTGTAAGATCGAATGGCAGGTCTATTCTTAGATCTCTAAGTGTTCTCCAAACATCTTTCCAAAAGGAACATATTAGTTTGCATTCCCACCATCAATGTAGAAGTGTTCCCTTTTCTCCACATCTACTCCAACATCTCTGGTTTGGGGATATTGTGATGTGGGCTAATCTTATGGGAGTTAGATGATATCTCAAAGTAGTTTTGATTTGCATTTCTCTGATGATTAAAGGTGATGAGCATTTTTTCATATGTCTGTAGGAGTGTGCCTGTCTTCTTCAGAGAAGTTTCTCTTTAAGTCCCTTGCCCACTCTGAGATGGGATCACTTGTTCTTTTCTTGCTTATACGTTTGAGTTCTCTGTGGATTCTGGTCATTAAACCTTTGTCAGAGACATAACCTGCAAATATCTTCTCCCATTCTGAGGGCTGTCTGCTTGCTTTACTTACTGTGTTCTTGGCTGTGCAGAATCTTTTTAGTTTGATCAGGTCCCAGTAGTGTATTTTTGATGTTGCTTCAATTGCCCAGGGGGTAATCCTCATAAAATATTTGCCCAGACCAATTTCTTCAAGGGTTTTCCCTTCACTTTCTTCTAGTATTTTTATAGTTTCATGTCTTAAGTTTAAATCTTTAATCCAATGAGAGTCTATCTTAGTTAGTGGTGAGAGGTGTGGGTCCAGTTTCACTCTTCTACAGGTCACCAAACAGTTCACCCAGCACTATTTGTTAAATAGGGAATCTTTTCCCCACTGAATGTTTTTAATTGGCTTGTTTGTCAATGATCAAATAACGGTAAGTAGCTGGGTCCATCTCTTGGTTCTCTTTTCTGTTCCATACATCTACCTCTCTGTTTTTGTGCCAATACCATGCTGTTTTGATCACTATCAATTTATAGTGTAGTCTGAGGTCTGGTAGCATGATTCCTCCTGCTTTGTTTTTATTTCTGAGTAATGTCTTGGCTATTCAAGGTTTTTCTGATTCCATATAAAATGAAGTATTATTTTTTTGAGATCTTTAAAGTATGACAGTGGAGCTTTAATAGGGATCGCATTAGAATTGTATATTGCTTTGGGTAGTATGGACGTTTTAACAATGTTGATTCTTCCCAGCCATGAGCATGGTATGTTTTTCCATTTGTTAACATCTTCAGCTATTTCTTTTCTGAAAATTTCATAGTTCTCTTTATAGAGATCTTTCATGTCCTTTGTTAGATAAACTCCCAAAGATTCCATCTTCTTTGGCACTGCTGTGAAAGGAATAGAGTCCTTGACTGTTTTTTCAGCTTGACTATTGTTGGTATATATAAAGGCTACCAATTTATGAGTGTTGATTTTGTAACCTGAGACGCTGCCATATTCCTTGATCACTTGTAAGAGTTTTGTAGTAGAATCCCTGGTGTTTTCCAGATATACAAACATATCATCTGTGAAGAATGAAAGTTTGATCTCTTCTGACCCTATGTGGATACTCTTGATTGCCTTTTTTTTCCTAATTGCGATGGCTAAGACTTCCATTACAGTGTTAAAAAGCAGTGGAGACAATGGGCAACGTTGCCTGCTTTCTGATCTGAGTGGAAATGATTTCAATTTAACTCCATTCAATACAATATTGGCTGTGGGTTTGCTGTAGATGACCTCTATCAGTTTAAGAAATATCCCTTCTATACCAATTTTCTTAAGTGTCCTGATCATGAAGGGATGCTGGATATTATCAAAAGCTTTTTCTGCATCAATTGAGAGAATCACATGGTCTTTGTTTTTTAATGTTTATGTGTTGAATTATATTTATAGATATGTGTATATTGAACCAGCCTTGAGACCCTTGGATAAAACCCACTTGGTCATGGTGTATAATTTGTTTGATGTTTTGCTGGATTCCATTTGTTAGGATCTTGTTGGATATTTTTGCATTAATATTCATTAGTGATATTGCTCTATAATTTTATTTTCTTGTTGGGTCATTTCCTGGTTTGGGGATTAAGATGTTGTTTGCCTCATAGAATGTGTTGGGTAGTATTCCTGCTTTTTCTATATTTTGGAAAAGTTTGAGTAATATAGGTACTAGTTCCTCTTTAAAGGTTTGGTAGAATTCTGATGTGAAGCCATGTGGTCCCGGGCTTTTATCTTAGGGGGATTTTGTTTGGTTGATGCTATTTCAGACCTTGATATAGGCCTGTTCAACATTTTCACTTGATTATGGGTAGGTCTTGGAAGGTGACGTGCTTCCAAGTATTGGTCAGTTTCCTTCAGACTTTCGTATTTCTGAGAATAAAGTTTCTTGTAATATTCATTAAGGATCTTTGAATTTCTGAGGAGTCTGTTGTTATTTCATCATTACTATTTCTGATTGATGAAATTAGAGATTTTACTCTTTTTTTCCTGGTTTGGTTAGCCAGAGGTTTATCTATTTTATTAAGATTTTCAAAAAACCAACTTTTTGATTTATTCATCTGTTATATAATTCTTTTGTTTTCAATTTCATTTAATTCTGCTCTAATTTTGGTTATTTCTTTTCTTCTCCTGGGTTTGGGATTGACATGTTTTTCCTTTTCTAGTTGCTTGAGCTGTCCCCTTAAGTTGTTAACTTCCTCTCTTTCCATTCTCTTGAGAAAGGCTTGCAGTGCTATAAATTTCCCTCTTAGGACTGCCTTTGTGGTATCCCAGAGGTTCTGATAATTCATGTCTTCATTATCATTTTGTTACAAAAATTTGATAATTTCCTTCTTAATCTTGTCTGTGACCCAGCTATCATTCAGCATAAGGTTATTTAGCCTCCATGTTTTTGTATGAGTATGCAGATTCCTGTTGTTATGGAGTTCAACTTTTATTCCATGATGGTCTGAGAAGATGCAAGGAATAATTTCTGTTCTTTTAAATTTGCTGAGGTTAGACTAATGACCTAAGATGTGATCAATTTTGGAGTATGTTCCGTGGGCTGATGAGAAGAATGTGTATTCAGTTTTGTTGGGATGAAATGTTCTGTAGATGTCTGGTAAATCCAAAGGTTGAATGGTTAAGATTAATTCTAAAATTTCTTTCCTGAGCTTCTTATTGGACGATCTATCCAACACTGCCAAAGGAGTGTTAAAATCTCCGACTATTATGGAGCTGGAGGAAATCGAATTGCTTATGTCTGTTAGAGTCTCTCTTAGAAATTGAGGTGCATTCTGGTTGGGTGCATAAATGTTAATAATTGAAATCTCATTATATTGAGCGTTACCCTTAAAAACATGAAGTGACCATCCTTATCTTTCCCTGCTTTTATTTATTTAAAGCCTATTGTATCTGCAAATAAAATTGCAACCTCTGCTTTTTTCTGATTTCCATTTGCCTGAAATATAGATGACCATCCCTTCACCCTGAGTCTATATTTATCATTTAAGGTAAGATGAGATTCTTGTATGCAGCAGATATCTGGCCTGAGTTTTTGTATCCAGTCAGCCAACCTGTGCCTCTTTGGAGGACAATTTAATCCATTTACATTAATTGAGAATATTGATAAGCCTGGTAGAATTTGGGGTATCAAGTGTTTTGAAAGTCCAGTGGACATTTTTAATCTTTTCACCACTGTGGAAGTTGGAATTTGATCAAACGTTTCTGAGTGAGTTTACTTTTGTGGTGGTGCATTGCACTGGTCATTGTGGAGGATAGGTCTGAGAATATCCTGCAGAGGTGATTCAGTTATGGCAAATTTCTTCAACATGTGAATGTCATTGAAGTATTTAATTTCTTCATCATAAATGAAACTCAGTTTAGCTGGATCCTGGGTTGAAAGTTATTTTGTTTTAGGAGATTAAAAGTTGATGACCACCCTCTTCTAGCTTGAAAGGTTTCAGCAGCGAGATCTACAGTCATTCTAATATTCTTCCCCTTGTAGGTTATGGTTTTCTTACTTCTGGCTGCTTTCAGAATTTTCTCCTTCATATTAACTTTAGTTAAGTTAATTATGATGTGTCTAGGGGTTGCCTTATTCAGGTTGAGTCATGCTGAAGTTCTGGGACTGTCAGCTATCTGAATTTCAGAATCTTTTGGCATGCTGTAAAGTTCTCCTTAATAATCTCATGAAAAAGGTCCTCTGTGCTTTGCGAAACAACTTTGTTGCCTTTAGGAGTCCCCGTAAGGCGAATATTAGTTCTCTTTGAATTATCCCAGAGTTCTCAGAGAGAATGATCTGTTTTTGCTGTCCAGTTCTCTTCCTCTTTGAGCACTTCGGAGTGTTCAAAAGCTTTGTCTTCAATGTCAGAAATCCTTTCTTCTGCTTGCTCCATTCTATTACTGAGGGATTCTACTGTATTTCTCAGATCTTTGAGGGCTGCAAATTCTTGTCTCAATGTGTCAAAATCTTTGGGATTTTTGTCTTTGAATTCATTGAATTCTTGAGACAACTTTTGAATTGCTCCTGAAATTTCTAATTCCAACTTTCCCTCCATTCTATTAATTTTATTTGCAATCCAAACTCTGAATTTGATTTCTGACATCTCAGCCATTTCTCTATGAATGGGATCTTCAGTTGTGTCCACCATATCGTTCCTTGGAAAAGTTGATCTACTCCGGTTATTCATGTTATCGGAGTTTTTCCGCTGATTCCACCCCATGATTATTTTACACCATTTGGCTAGATGAGTAGATAAGGTGAAGTTGGGTTGGTGGGCTCATGGAGTAGTAATTAACCAGCCCTTTGCCCAAGAGCTGGGACTGGTGTCTGTACCTTTTCCCCTAGAGCTTTGCAATGGACCCATTCAGTGCTACAGCCTGAGACACCGGGGACTTACATGGTATGGAGGGTCTGTCTTATTTTCAGCTGGTTCTGTCCTACCCTAGTGAATTAGTTACTCTGGGTTGAAAACTTAGCTGTGGAGAAATGCCAGCAATTAAGTCACCCTGCCCCCCATGGGCAACAACTGGAAAAGGAAAATCAAACCTTCCCACAACCGCACACCCAGGGTACCACTTTGGATAGTCTTCGGGTGATTGGTTTAGTCTGAGAGACCCAAATCACTTGTCCCGGTCAGCACCCAGTGTCAAGTGAAGAAGTTCAAAAGGTCTCTGGCAACTAAATAGCAGGGTTCTGTTGGCAGCTCAAGTGTGACTCATTCTGGTGCTACATGGAGTCAGAAGGAATCCGCCCCACCCACCCCCAGCTAATGAAGTAGTCTGGGAAGGTTGATGCTTCCTTCCCCACCTTGCACCTCTGTCATACCCAGTCACTGGTAACCCCACAGGGCTGTGACCCATTTCCCTCCAATGAGCAGATGCTCCAGGAGTTTTAGCCTGCCTGAATCACTGAGAGATCTTATGTCTCCTCAGACAGGCCTTCACACTCTGCCACCATCTGGCAGGGGAAGCTGAGGCCTGACAACCTCAGGTGGCTAATGGAAGCTGGGGCAGTTCACTCAGTTCCAGCTCCACCTCCCAACCGATTGATGTTGCTGACACTTATATTTGCACAGAATTTGTGATTCTTTCCTGAGTATATTCCCCTGCGGACCAGGTGCTATTTGAGTTCACAGAAACTGCGACTCAGCCTCAGTCTGTGCTTCTGCCTAGAACTGGTGTTTCTATCTCCCCTGAACTCTGTGTTGGGGTGGATGCGGTTAGAACTCACACTTGGCTTGGAGTTCCAGCCTCCACCTGCCTGCCTTTGTCTTAGCTATGATCCCCTGACTAAAGCACTCCTGGCATAGCCTCACCCTGGGACTATGCCATCTCTGTGCACACGTCTTCATTCTCCATCCCCCTGCCCTCTCCCAAGGCTGGTACTGCCTCAGGAATACCCTTTGCTAATGGGGCCTGAATTACCATCCCTGATCTATTCCACCAGTGTCTGCCACCAGAGAAGATGCCAGTGTTCTCTGGCTGCCCAGAAGACATGGAGTGTCCTTCCAAAATATCTCCAGAGGTGTTAGCCCTCTTATTCCCACTGCTGCTGTGGGAACAAGAGGGTACCGCCTCTCCCCTTCCCATACTGTTCCTTCAGTCCACCATTTTCTCCTTTCCCCTGTGCCACAGAATCAGCACAGACCTTCAACAGCCCATGCCCTGTCCACACTTCTTGAGAAAATGCCCAAGAATCTGGACTCCATTGGGGACAGGCTTCCAGACCTCTGGGTGAGAGTGGAGGGGAGTGCTGGGAGTTCAGAATTGCAGGTAGAGAATACATACAGTTTTATGCCTGGTAGGAGAATGCCATGGCACCCTAGTAGGGGAAGGAGGTCCAGTTGTTAGAGGGTCTCTCCCTTGGGATCAAATGGGAGGACATTTGAACTCTGCTCGCTTGTCACAGGAAAGTATACTGTGAGCCATTCTCATGGGGGAAGGGACTCCCATCCGCTAGGTGATGGATTTTGTACCTATTGTTTATATCCTTGGGACGGCAGCTCGCCTCAGCATGGTAGATGTGCATTCTACAACCTTCTCTCTTGGCTCAGCTCCAAGCCATCAGCTTACTTGCTAAACTTCTGTCCTTTAACTCTCATTCTGGACGGGAGCCTCTGTGGAAAGCTGGCTCAAGTTGGCCATCTTGCCTCTGCCTACTCATTTCATTTTTACACATTTTCTGAGGGAAATACTTTCAATATTATGTTTATATAGAAAACTTCCAAATTATCAGCTGAGGTTTCTCTCCTAAATGTAAGATCATTGTATCCAAATCTCCTATTATACTTTCTTATTTTTACCATATTTGAAACTAATTTTATAATTTTCTATTATGCAGTGATTTCTCTCTCAGTAGGTTGAACCATTATTTTCCATTTTTATGGGCTATATAGAATGTTTTCTATTGTCCTTCATGCTTCATTCCCCCTCTTTGCATATATCCCATGAAATACCAAATAAAGCCATATCTAACTATAGATTATGTCTTTTTAAATCTGTCTTTTCTATACCTATCAGAATGTAAATGTTTTATTTCCCTGTTTGAATTCTTTTGGCAGTTTACCATTGACCACCAAAATAATCCAAGTTCTCTGGCCAAGCATGGGACCTAGAAGTTTCTCCTGTATTAGATCTTGACGTCCAGTCTTTCTGATTACCCTTGTCTCTCACTTTGCTCTGCAGACACACCAAAATATCTAAATTCCCATGTTGGTTATGAATAGAATTCCAGAGTGGTAGCAGGAATGTTAACCTTCTCAAGAGCAGAAAATTTCTGTCTTAATTTCTCTGATAACAAATGTCTACTGAGATGTCTATCTCCCCATGAGTGTGTGAGCCACTTGAAGTCAGGAAGTATTTTTAACATCCATGGATTTTGTCTCAGTGTCTAATATGGTGCTTTATATTTATCAGAGACTTATTAAAAGTTTATTCCACAAATGAATAATTTTTTCACCTAACACTTATGCTATAGCATCCTATTCTGTATCTTCTCTCATCACAATGCATACCTTGCCACAAACACAGTTACACACATATAACTTGAACGTTCATACTATCCTGAAAAGATTTAACCTCAATTCAGCAAGGTTTCCTTCTCCATAAAGTCCATTCTATTATCCTTCCCCATCATCTTTTATTTTATATTGAATATATCTGTATCATTGTATTATACACTTACCACATTGTATTATAAATGGGAGCCTTTATATCACTCCCCTACTAAAAGCTTAGGATTTCTTGTCAGCAGGATTCATACCTGACTTTCAGGTACCTAGCATTAGCAGAGTAGCTTTCTCTCATTTTACAGGCCTGAAGTATTTGATGAGTGAATGAGTAGGTGGAGAGACTGTTCAAAGTGTGACAAACAAATTAAATAGCTGCCTCTGATTGGAAATCATAGAAATTCATAAACAATTGCCTAAAATATAGGCATGGCTTGTAATTTCAAACCAATCAACACACTCTAGAAAGCCTTAAGTTACTAGAACTAAACCCAATCCAATCCAAATATATCAAGTCAAAATAAATCAATTGAGTTGGCTCCCTAGTCATCTTCATTGAAATGACTATATTCCCACGTAACAAGACAAAAACCACACTGCAGGAGCCTTTCATAAGGAGCCCAAACCTAGACAAATATTAAACTCCACAATGGGGAAACTGGAACATATATAGAATAAATAATTAGTTTTAGGCTTTCTTTTCCCCTCTTGCATACTCTCAACTTCTCTATAACCTTCCCATTACAGACAGCCTCATGTCCATCAAGTACCAGTCACTAAATGTCTCTTCTTAGATTTACTATATTGTGATTCATTATCTTATTATATTTAAAAGAGTCATCTAGAAATTTTCTGAAGCCCTAGGGAGCAGGGGTTATAGCTTATACAGTCAGTCCTCCCCTTGAGTCTTTGCATTAATTGATTTGTTCACATTGTGGGTCTTCCTTCTATCTAGATTTTAGGTATGACTGTGAGGTTCACAGTGAGCTTCATTGTTGTGTAACCAATGCCGTTAAATGGAGCCCCAATCTTGAAAGAGTGACATGCTTGGGGTTTAATGTTCTGCATTTGTAATCTTGAAATTCTTCATAAGTTTAGCCTTGAATTGTAATACTTGTAATAATTGAAGTCTGGTGGGTAAACAGAGCATGATTAGGGCTTGGTGCCTTGGCTAAGGCCTGTTCCTGCCTCTGCTATCACCTTCCTAGGACCAATTCTGGGTCAATTGCTCTATACTTCCTGGAACCCTAGATGGATCTTTCACCACCCCTGCCTAGTAACCACTGCCATGCTCCACCCCCAGCAGGGACCTGGGCATGGGTGCAAGGGGGATTGTTGTTGGGCACTAGCACCTGTAAGCATCTTATGGCAGAACATGATTCTGGCCCTTCCAGCTCTGGGCTGGCAGCACCACAGTGCATACAGCAAAGTCAGGCCTCTTGCTCACACACTTCCAAGTACCTAGAGCCTCCCATATTAAGGTTACTACATTTTGGGGAGTCGTATGTTTGCCATAGTTGAGGTGATGGGAGCATAGAAAAGGGAGATGCCTGAATAACTTTTAGCTCTGCCCTTTTGGCAGAAGGGTGAGGGTGGGCACAGAGTGCCTGTGAGGATCTGACTTGCCCCGAGAGTATCCTGCTGAGAGAGCCATTAAAATAGAAGATTTTAAAAACACAACACAAAACACTATAACAGTTCAAGAGAGAGAATGCAGAGAAAAGGACAAGACTTCCCCCACCACCCCTTGCTTTTTGAACAAGGGGTCCTATATTTTATTTTGTACTTGGCCTGGTGAGTTACATAACTGGCGCTCAGGGGGTTGATCATTCGTTCCTGATATTGAAACAGTGCCATGTTTCTATAACTCTCTAGTTTTAATTAATTTTTTTCTTTATCTAGTTTTAGATAGAAAGGTAGAAATCTTTATCTAGTTTTAAGAGATTCATTGGTAACAAAAGATTGAGAGCACATCTCATCAGTCATTCCAAGTTAATAATTGAAATAACTAATAAAAGTATCAGCAAATAAAAAGTGGAAACTGGAGTCTCTCTTTCAATATAAATCTTGGGAAGGACTTTGGGTTTACACTAGAAATAAGGATTGTTGGAGACCAAAACAACATCATTAGCCTTAGAGACTTAGAGTAGTTTTCTTAGCCAACCCTGTATTTGCCATAGAATAAATTCTTGTCATCATTACGTATATATTTTGATTGATTCTGATTAAATTGTGAGTGAAATCTTTCATGATTTAGCTCCTTTATCTTTTTGCTATATTGCCTTATCCTAATAATGATTTTTCTTACAGCTAATGGGAAGGTTGAGCTGAACAAGTTACTGCAAGCAGTAGAAACTATTACAGGTTAGTCAGAAATTACCATAAATCTAACAACTCAATTTGTTAAGCCAAATTATATTTTTATATAGTACCATTTATTTTTCTCTTTAGGAATTCTGCCCCTTTTCTTCTATATTGATGAATATCTTCTTGGAATTTTATTTTAGAATAACTGCATTGTAAATGTAGTTTACATTTGTTACAGTTTACAAATGCAGTTTACAAATTAAGTGCATTGTAGCATTATTTTGGTGTAATGTTTTGACAGCATATTCCTTCATATCTAGGATATTTGTCAATAATAATCACTATTCCTAATTTTGAAGGTCAAAATACAAGTGAGCACAGAAAATGATACAGCAAATTGTCACGAAAAATAAAAAATATCATTTAGAGCTGGGCGTGGTGGCTCACCCATGTAATCCCAGCACTGTGGGAGGCTGAGGAGGGAGAATTGCTTGAGCTCAGGAGTTCGAGACTCGCCTGAGCAACAGTGAGACCCCGACTCATGAAAAAAATGGAAAAACCCAGCCGGGCGCCGTGGCGAGCGCCTGTAAGCCCAGCGGCTTCCAGAGGCTGAGGCAGTGGGGTGCCCGCAGCCTGAGTCTGAGGTTGCAGTGAGCAACCACCCCCACTGCACTCTGCTCAGGGGCATAGGGTGGGACCCTGTCTCAACAACAACAAAAAAATATCATTTAGAGACTAAGGGAGAAATAGTATCCTGACAAAATTAATTGGTCTATGCCCATGGTATCCTAATTTACAGTATGTAAACTGTGTCATTGTGTCTATCACTTCACCAAGTGTGCAGAGGAAATTCTGTTTCTACCACAATCAATGAGAATGGTGAGCAGTGTTCATATAATCATTGTAACTCAAGCTGAGATATGTCTGTATCATAAACATATTTTTGGAGGAGGCATTAGACCTTTCTCTATATTAATATGTGATCATTTTGATTTTGTTCAAGGAGGAGAAATTGATGTCAGTGATGTGGAAAATGTTCTGGAAAATATGGGAATAACTGTCACAGCTGAGGAATCTGTAGAGCTGGTAAAAAAACTACCAGTTAATGGTAAGCATTTAAAATATTGTCTTGAAGGCAGCATGCATTTCCTATTTGTTTGTGAGAAAGTCTATACACTTTTCAATGTGATAGCAAAGACAAAATACCTTAAAAATTATTCAGAATGAATTATCATGCTAATGTAATTATAAGTATACAAACACACCTATAGATATATACATAGATACAGATAATAGAAAGATTTCCATTTGTTAACATGAATTACATGTCGGCTATGGCTGTACCTTAGGCTGAGAAAGAAGAAGGGGAAAGAAGGATTTAAAAGAGGAAGACTAGATTTAAAAGCACAACCATGTAAGATGTGATTTAAGTTATCTATTTATGTAAACTTATGTAGGTCAAACATTATAGACAACTTTAAAAAGAATGATCTACTTTTACCTTAGAAGGAATTCTATCTAATGGTAGAATTCTGCTAGAAATATCTGAGGCTTTATCATACTATTATATTTTTGTATATACTTGACTTTTCATAATCAAAACATTTTAAAAGAGAATATTCAAATAGGAATTCTGTTTATTAAAGATTTTTTAATTTGGAAATCATATGCTGCTTTATTCATAAGGCTTGCCAGGAATGTTAAGAAATGTCTTTTGTGACTTGCAATTCTATAAAGAAGAAATTCTGAAAGTTAAATAGTATTATGTGGAGAAAGGCAAGAAAAGACTAGGCAGCCGAATAGGAATTTTAGAAATGGTTACATCTTAGCATATTGTAGATCGCCAGCATTAACATTCTTAATGCCAACAATTGAATAAAGTGGACTTATTGATGACATTTTCATTTTTTTAATTTAAAAGTAAATTAAAAATTTTCTAGGAAAACATATAAATTACCTTTACCTTAAATTATGACTTTTGCTGCCTCTACATTGAACCTCTACATTGCTGACATGTATATTTGTGTGCTTCTTGTAGCTAATGGAAAAGTCTACAAAAATAGGTTACTGAATGATTTGAAGTCTCTTAAAGGTAAGTAAAAATAATAATAATAAGCCAAATTAATCTAAAAGACATATACATATATACATATACTATTTCCTAGATATTAAGTTGTAAGTCTTGCCAGTTTATTTAAATATTATTAAATATTGTTCCCTTCTTTCCACATAAGTATGTTTGATAGCAAAGTATCTCCATATTGGATTTTTCCTATTTAGCAGAAAAGAAACTAATAAAGTCTATGTCAGAACAATGAAACTAAAGGGAAATATTCATGGAATTTGGTTAGAACTTGAGTCATTCTTT
Source organism: Nycticebus coucang (assembly GCF_027406575.1). NCBI lineage: Eukaryota > Metazoa > Chordata > Mammalia > Primates > Lorisidae > Nycticebus > Nycticebus coucang. The sequence goes on from NC_069797.1 coordinate 62,553,867, forward strand.
TATAGTAAATAAAAATGAGCCTAGTTATTAGTGAGATGATTGAATAATTTTTCCATTACTATGACTCAGCTTCCTTTAAAATTTATGGTTTGTTAAACCAATGACCACTATCCAACTAAAAAATGAAGTTCTGTTTTTAACTCCATTATTGACCCTTTTTTACTTTAAAGCCTAAATGTTCCTGCAGAGTTTTGGAGCCATCACAATACTCAAATTCCTCTTGTTTTTCCAAGGAGGGGTCATAGATGTCAATAAACTTGATTCTGTTTTGAAAAATATGGGGTGGAGCCTCACCAAACAAGAAATGAAGGATCTGAAATGCAACCTGCCCGCTGATGGTAAGGATTTAAGGTATTTTTTAAGTTAGGAAAATCTGGGATTTTTGTACAGGCATGAATTAGCCAACCCACTAGATGTTTTTTAGGTATATACAGCTATTTTTAAAAATTATAAAAGAACCTGGAAGGCAGTGAATGACTAATTTTGTCTTTTATATGATTTTTATCAGTTCATGATGGAATTTTTTCAATTGAGTGTAAGCAGGGACTGGAGTTTGTTCAGGTCCACTAATAGATTAGGAAAAGTTCGGGGAAAGAAAACAAATTTGAAGAAAGAAAAGATTAAAAATACATGTACAATGAAAATATATGGAAAAGGGCAATGAGAAGGAAAAATTCTAAGGGTAGAGAGTGATTTAAATGCCAGCAACTATTCATTGAAATGATCACTTCCAATACTACTCAATCCACTTCACCTAGGCAATTGCCATTACACAAGAAAAAAAAAAGAAGAACAGGAAAGATTGACGGGTTTGGCATACATTTGTCATAGGTCAAGGGCAATGCTGGATTCAGGCCAACATGCGTGTCATGTTTCCTTTCTACCACTATCAGATTCCCTTCTCTGCCAAACTCCATAATGCAAGGATTATGTTCCTGCCCTTCAGTTGCCTCTGTTAGACTGGAGACACACTTACTGAAGTGCATCAAATCACAAAGTCATTCTGTCACTAATGAACATATTAATGAATATTATTAACCTGGGAAAATTCCTTGGCTAAAAGGGCTTATCTACAACCTGCTCATTTTACTCATATGCTATTTTGTTTCAGTGTTGCCATCGATTACCATCCCTTTGTGTAACATATGTATTATTTTCAGAATATATTTCTGTAAAGGTATCCATTTATGGTCAGTAGTCTGTACTGTTTGGGTAGTAGTTGTTCCTTTATTTATTTATTTAAAACAGAGGCTCACTTTTTCACCCTCAGTAGGGTGCAGTGGCTCACAGTTATCTCAAACTCTTTAACTCAAGTTATTCACTCGCCTCAACCTCCCAAGTAGCTGGGACTATGGGTACCCACCACAGAGCCCAGCTAGTTTTTCTATTTTTAATAGAGATAGTCTCAAGCTGGTCTCATCTCCTAAGCTCAAGCAATCCCTCACCTCAGCCTCCCAGAGTGCTAGGATCATACAAGGTGAGCTGCCATACACAGCCTGTTTCACCATAAACTTCTGACAAAACCCAGTAGCTATCACAAAGCACTCAAGAATACCCTATATGACATGTTCCTTTTACTTATAAACTTCAAGGTTCTCAATGTTCTTTATCTCTAGACCAGACTCTTGGGCCTAAGTTTAAACTTAATTATCAGGTCAGATTTTGAAATTCAAGGAAGGTGGAATTAAGGTCACATATGGGGAGTCATAAAGTAAATTCCAGCTTAAGTGAACAAAAGTAGGGAATACTCCTACTACACAGGGATCCGTAGTATTGTCCTGGGACATTCTCCAGTCTTCCCATTCCTGATGATCCCACTGTCATTGGCTGTTTTTTCAAATAAGCTCTGCATCTGAAAAAAAAAAAAAAAAAGTTATATTTCCAAGAACTCCTGAAAAAGTCATACAGCATGTGTATAAATTTTTTGTCAGCTTGTTTGCATGTGGCTTGCGTTTATACTAAGATATTGTGAAGAATAATTACAGATGTCAGGCTAGCAAATTTCATCAGAGGAGGCTATATTTTAACACAAGAAATTACATAGGATTACAGTCAGAATCTTACCCTTTTTTCTTAAACCACTTTTAGTGAAAGAACTTTCTCTAACATTAAGTGAAATGGGAAAAAAGATAGCCTTCTTGGGCACAGCAGCCATCCAAATAACTGTCTTCATGTACTTCGTTTAATTAAATATCAATTAAAGCAGATAGACATATAGGTCAAAAGAAAAAAATGGAGAGCCTAGAAGTAATCCCTTGTCTATATGATCAAATGAATTTCAGCAAGGGTGCCAAGTTCACATAATGAGAAAAGACTCTTCGACAAATGGTGTTGGAGTACATACGAAAAACTGGACATTCATTGTACATAAAATGAATTTGGACCCTTGCCTTATACCACATACAAATATCATGTATTAACTCAAGCTTACTAAAAATCTCAATGTAAGACCTAAAACTATAAAACTTCTACAAAGAAACATTTCATGACATGAGATTTGGCTTAATTTCTGACTACAACTCTAAACACACACACAACAAAGGCAAAATGAGGCAAATGGAACCATAACACTTCAAAACTTCTGCAAATTACAAAAATTTCTAAAGATTCAATGAACAGAGTGAAAAGGCCACCAATGGAATGGGAGAGAATATTTGCAAATCACGTGTTTGATAAGGGGTTAATATCCAGAATATATAAAGCACTTCTACAACTGAATGACAAAAAATAAATAAATAACTGACAAACATTCAGACCTTAGCAGCAGCCAAAATAATTTTGGAAAACTGTTTGAGGATTTAGACAACCTGATTTCAAGGCAGTATAAAGCCTCAGTAGTCAGGACAAAAAGACATTGAAGTAAAGATAGACCCATAAATTAATGCAAAGAATAGAGAGTCCAGAAATAGACCAGCACTTAATTGGAAAATTGATTTTCAAAAAAAACGCCTAGGTATATAAATAGTGGAAAATGAATATTTCCAAAAAAGTGATGGTGAAACTACTGTATATTTATATGGAAAATAATCTTCACAATTTCTTCATATCACTATTCAACATAGTTCTGAAAGTTATAGCCAATGCAATCAGGCAAGAGAAGGAAATAAAGGGCATCCAAATGGGAGCTGAGGAGGTCAGACTCTCGCTCTTTGTTGACGATATGATATTATACTTAGAGAACCCCAAAGACTCAACCACAAGACTACTGGAAGTGATAAAAAAAAAACAAAACAGTAATGTCTCAGGATGTAAAATCAATGTCTGCAAATGTATATGCCAACAACAGCCAAGTTGAGAAGGTATTCAAGGACACAATTCCCTTCACAGTAGCTTCAAAAAAAAGAAAGAAAGAAAAGAAATATCTAGGTATATACCTAACTAAAGAGGTGAAGGACCTCTACAAGGAAAATTATGAAACCCTAAGAAAAGAAATAACAGAAGATACTAACAAATGGAGAACATATCATGCTCATCGCTGGGAAGAATCAACATTGTTAAAATGTCTGTATTTCCCAAAGCAATCTACAGATTCAGTGCAATCCCCACTAAAATACCAACATCATACTTTGAAGAACTAGAAAAAACAGTACTTTGTTTGGTATGGAACCAGGAAAAGTCCATATAGCCAAGGTTATTCTTAGCAATAAAAGCAAAGTGGAGGCTTCACCCTATCAGACTTCAGGTTATATTACAAGTCCACAGTAGTCAAAACAGCATGGTGTTGGCAGAAAATTAGAGACACAGACATTTGGAACTGAATAAAAACCAGAAGATAAAACTAACACCTTACAGCCACCTGCTCCTTGATAAAGCAAACAATAGCACACACTGGGCAAAATCCCTATTCAATAAATGGTGCTGAGAGAACTGGATGTCCACATGTAAAAGACTGAAACTGGACCCGCACCTTTCACCACTTACTAAAATTGATTCTTTATCCAAAAGATCTAAATCTAAGGCATAAAACAATAAAAATCCTTGAAGAAAGTGTGGGGAAAACACTTGAAGATATTAGCCTGGGGAAAGATTTTATGATGTAGACTTCTGTGGCAATTGCAGCAACAACAAAAATAAACAAATGGGACTTAATTAAACTGAATAGCTGCTGTATAGCTAAGGAAAGAACAACCAAAGCAAATACACAACCTTCAGAATGGGAAAAGATATTTTTGATAACTGGGATCTACAGAGAACTCAAATCAACAACAACAGCAAAAAAAGCTAACTTCCCCATAAATCATTGGGCAAGAGACATGAATAGAACCTTCCCTAAGAAAGACAGATACATGGCTAACAAGCATATATAAAAATACTCATTGTCCCTTATCATCAGAAAAATACACATCAAAATCACTCCTATTAGCCTACCTCACAAAGTCTCAAAGCTGCAAATGCTGGCGTAGGTGTGGACAGAGGGGAACACTTGTACACTGTTGGTGGGACTTCAAACTAATATAGCCTTTTTGGAAAGAAGTATGGAGAATCCTCAAAGATCTCAAATTAGACCTCCCATTTGACTCTGCAATCTCACTACTAGCCATCTACCCAGAAGAAAAAAAATTATTTTATCAAAAGACATTTGCATTAGATAGTTCATCGCAGCTCAATTTACAATAGCCAAGACGTGGAAACAACCTAATTGCCCATCAACTGAGGAATGGATTAACAAATTGTGGAACATGCACACCATGATATACTATTCAGCCATAAATAAGATGTGACTTCACATCTTTTGTTATATCCTTCTTTTGTATCCTGGATAGAGTTCAAACACATTCTTCTTAGTAAAGTGCCAGAAGAATAGAAAAAGCAAATATCCAATATACTCGATGCTAATAAGAAGCTAGAAGACAATCTGATGCATGCAGAGGAGAAAAATTCATTTTAATTCAAGCTGGGGGAAGAGGTAATGAGTGAGGGGAGGAGGTTGGAGTGCTCTCACTGTATGGGCATAGGGTGGAGGTATTTGGCACACCTTTTGTGTGTGGAACATAACCACTTAAAAGATTCTATTTAACAAACTCAAATTTTTTGACCTAGTTATTTGTCCCTCACGTTAACCTGAAATAAATGTACTTAAAAATATTTTTCATATCATACACACAAATTAATTTAAAATGGATCGGAAACCCTAAATGTAAGAGCTACAATTTTAAAATTTAGGGAAGAAACCATGGAGAATTTCTTTTTGACATTAGCTTAGGAAAATATTTCTTGAGCAACACAAAAAGAATGTCTATACATTGCTGATAAAATAAATAAACATCTTTAAAAAAAAATGAGCAAAATATCTGTAAATTTAAAAATGAGCAAAATACCTATATTAGTCCATTTAGTGTTGCTATAACACTTTGTCCAGAGCTACCAAGGGGCAGAGAGTAGTGTCCCAAGGTGTAGGAAAGTACTCCTGTCTCCAGAAATTGTTTTGTCCTTCCAGGGCTCAGAGACTGAAGTGAGAGAAGTGACTGCAAAGATTTTTGAAATGCCTTAGAAGCCTTTTCCCCTTTGTTCTATTAGCACCTGCCTGTCTTTTTAGCCTTCCTAATCTTTTTAGGAAAGGGTCTCAGTGGCTCACGCCTGTAATTTAGCACTCTGGTAGGCTGAGGCGGGTGGATTACCTGAGCTCACAGGTTCGAGACCAGCATGAGCCAGAGCGAGAACTCCATCTCTAAAAATAGCTGGGCATTGTGGCAGGCACCTGTAATCCCAGCTACTCATGAGGCTGAGGCAAGAGGATCTCGTGAGCCCAAGAGTTTGAGGTTGCTGTGAGCTATGAAGCCACAGCACTCTACCCAGGGCAAAAGCTTAAGACTCTGTCTCAAAAAAAAAAAGAAAGAAAGAAAGGAAGGGAGGGAGAGTGGGAGGGGGTCTTTCAGTCACATTTTTAAATTCCTCTCCTAAAAATGCTTTTTTATTCTCTACTATATAGCCACATTGAGAATTTTCCAAATCCTTCCACTGTTTTCCTTTTCTTGAGAATCTCACAATAAGCAGTTATAAATAACCACACAGCAGCCTGAGTGCTTTGCTGCTTAAAAATTTCTTCTGCCAGATATTCTATTCCATGAGTCTTAAACTCAGTCTTCCACAAGTCCCAGGGCCAAGTTTTTGCTATGGTGTAACAAAGATGGCCTTTCCTCCAGTTCCTAGTAAATTCTTTGCATTTTCATCTGAGACCTCATCAGAATGGTCTTCACTGTCCCTGCTTCTATACACATATTCATATCCACACTCTGGTTGTGACTACATGAGAATTCCCAGGAGAGCAAAAACTCACTTACCCCAACAGATGGCATTAATTTATTCGTGAGGACTCTGTTCCCATGATACAACCTCCCAACCCTGCCATGTTGAGTATCAAATTTCAACATGTTTTTTTTTTTCCTGGGACAAACCACATCCAAGTCATTGCAGGGCATAAATAGACATTGCAGGGCATAAATAGACATTACGAAAAGACTTTTAAACATCTCTGGAGATGTTAAAACATTAGAGAAATCCAAATCAAAACCACAATGAAATATCACCTCAACTAAGATGGCCACTGTTTAAAAAACACACACACACATAATAGCAAGTCTTGGTGAGGATGTAGCAAAATTTGTTCTCTTTTGCAGTACTGGTGGTAATATAAAATGTTGCAGCTGCTATGGAAAATAGTATGGAGGTTCCTTAAAAAAATTAAAAATAGAAGTACCTTATGATCCAGGCATCTCATTTCTGGGAGTACATCCAAATTAAAAGCTCGATTGCAAAGAGGTATTTATACCCTGATGTTCATTTTAGCATTTTTCACAATAGCTAAGAGGTAGAAGCAACTCAGATGTCCATGGACAGATCAATAAAGTAAATGTGCCAGTCCCAGGCTGCAGTGTGGAGGGGTTGGGGCAGGGGCCTGGGTGGGGTTCTGCTGCTGCTGGGGCTGCTGCTGCGGGGTGGGGGTAGGGGGAGGTGGTGGCAGGGGCGGCGGCCAGCATTAATCATGCCAAATAAAAACAAGCACCTAAAGCAGGGAAAAGTTCAAAAGAAGGACAGCAAGAAGCCATAGAACCAGAGCAAATTTCCAGCAAGAAAAACAGCCTTAGTTGGATCTATTATGTATAGAACACAAATGTCCTAGTGCTATAATTGGGTAAATGAGGTGAAAGCTATGCTGATTAATATGATGTAAGCACTCCAATTTGTACAAATAATCAGCACACTGAAATTGGCATAGATGTATTTATGATCTATGTACAAAAGACTTAATAAAAAATAAATAAATAAAAAGAATGGGAAAAAAAAAAGAAAAACAGCCTTGTTGCGTCCTGTCTACAGTCCTTCTAAAATAAAAGTACCAAGCTCTCAGTGCATGGTGAAGAAAGACAAATGGCAAAATTCTTCAAGGTTTAGTGCAAGCCGTAATAGAGAACTTCAAAAACTACCGTCTTTAAAAGATGTTCCTCCTGCTGATCAAGAGAAGACTTTTATTCAGAAGTTACATCAGTGTTTTGTCCTCTTTGACTTTGTTTCCAATCCACTAAGTGACCTAAAGTGGAAGTAAAATGAGCCACTTTAAGTGAAATGGTAGAATGTATCACCCATAATCTGAATGTGCCAACAGAGCCTATTTACGCAGAAGTAGTCCATATGTTTACAATCAACACGTTTCTAACATTACCACCTTCCTCCAATCCTACAGAAGCAGAATTTGACCCAGAGGAAGATGAAGCAAGGTTAGAAGCAGTCTGGGCTCATCTACAGATGTTTTATGAATTTTTCTTAAGATTTTTAGAGTCTCCAGATTTCCTAATATAGAGAAGAAATATTGATCAGAAGTTTGTATTGCAGCTTTTAGAGTTCTTTGACAGTGAAGAGCCTTGGGTGAGAGATTTTCTTAAAACCACCCTTCACAGAATCTATGGGAATTCTTAGGCTTTAGAGTTTACATCAGAAAACAGATAAATAATATTTTTTATAGGTTAATTTATGAAACGGAGCATCACACTGGCATAGCAGAATTATTGGAAATATTGGGAAGTATAAGTAATGGATTTGCCTTACCACTAAAAGAATAGTACTAGATTTTCTTATTGAAGGTGTTACTACCTTTGCACAAAGTGAAATCTCTTGAGTGTCTATCATCTCCAGTTGGCATACTGTGTAGTGCAGTTTTTAGAAAAGGACAGCACCCTCACTGAACCAAATGGCAGTTCTCAAATACTGGCCAAAGACTCACAGTCCAAAAGAAGTAAGGTTGTTAAGTGACTTAGAATAGATTTTAGGCGTAATTAAGCCATTAGAATTTGTGAAGGTCATTGAGCCTCTTTTCTGGCAGTTAGCCAAGTGTGTCTAGTCCACATTTCCAGGTGGTGGAGTGGGCACTGTATTAATAGAATAATGAGTACATCATGAGCTTAATCAGCAACAACACAGCCCAGATTCTGCCCATCATATACCCATCCTTGTACCAAAACTGGAAGACCCATTGGAACAAGACAATACATGGCTTGATATACAATGCCCTGAAACTCTTCGTGGAGATGAGCCAAAAACTATTTGATGTCTGCACTCAACAGTTTAAAGCAGAGAAACTGAAAGAGAAGCTAAAAATGAAAGAATGAGAAGAAGCATGGGTTAAAATAGAAAATCTAGCCAAAGCCAATCCCCAGGTACTAAAAAAGATAGTAACATGAAAATGTCCAGAGTGTTCCTTGAATGTTTTTCTTTTTTTCTTTTTTTTTTTTTAATTTTGTTATTAAATCATAACTGTATACAATGATATGATTATGGGGCATCATACACTCACTTCATAAACCATTTGACACATTTTTATCACAGTGGTTAACATAGCCTTTCCGGCGTTATCTCAGTTACTGTGCCAAAACATTTACATTCTACATTTACCAAGTTTCGCAAATACCCCTGTAATATGCACCACAGGTGTGATCCCACCGATTCCCCTCCCTCTACCCACCCCACCTCCTTTCCCACTTCCCCCTATTGTTAAGTTGTAGCTGGGTTATAGCTTTCATGTGAGAGTCCCAAATTAGTTTCATAGTAGGGCTGTGTACATTGGGTATTTTTTCTTCCATTCTTGGGATACTTTACTAAGAAGAATATGTTCCAGCTCCATCCATGTAAACATGAAAGAGGTAAAGTCTCCATCTTTCTTTAAGGCTGCATAGTATTCCATGGTATACATATACCACAATTTATTAATCCATTCGTGGATCGATGGGCACTTGGGCTTTTTCCATGACTTAGCTATTAATGAATTGGGCTGCAATAAACATTCTGGTACAAATATCTTTGTTATGTTGTGATTTTTGGTCTTCTGGGTATATGCCCAGCAGAGGAATTACAGGATTGAATGGCAGATCTATTTTTAGATCTCTGAGTGTTCTCCATATATCTTTCCAAAAGGAATGTATTAATTTGCATTCCCACCAGCAGTGCAGAAGTGTTCCCTTTTCTCCGCATCCACGCCAACATCTCTGGTCTTGAGATTTTGTGATATAGGCTAGTCTCATTGGAGTTAGATGATATCTCAAAGTAGTTTCGATTTGCATTTCTCTGATGATTAAAGATGATGAGCATTTTTTCATATGTCTGAAGGCCGTGTGCCTGTCTTCTTCAGAGAAGTTTCTCTTCAAATCCCTTGCCCAGCCTGCGATGGGATCCCTTGTTTTTTTCTTGCTGATGCGTTTGAGTTCTCTGTGGATTCTGGTTATTAAACCTTTGTCAGAGTTATACCCTGCAAATATCTTCTCCCATTCTGAGGGCTGTCTGCTTGCTCTGCTTACTGTGTTCTTAGCTGTGCAGAAGGTTTTTAGTTTGATCAAGTCCCAGTAGTGTATTTTTGAAGCTGCTTCAATTGCCCGGGGGGTTCTCCTCATGAAATACTCACCCAGACCAATTTCTTCAAGGGTTTTCCCTGCATTCTCCTCTAGTATTTTTATAGTTTCATGTCTTAAGTTTAAATCTTTAATCCAATGAGAGTCTATCTTAGTTAATGGTGAAAGGTGTGGGTCCAATTTCAGTCTTCTGCAGGTTGCCAGCCAGTTCACCCAGCACCATTTGTTAAATAGGGAATCTTTTCCCCACTGAATGTTTTTAACTGGCTTGTCAAAAATCAAATAGCGGTAAGTAGCTGGATTCATCTCTTGGTTCTCTATTCTATTCCAGATATCTACTTCTCTGTTTTTGTGCCAATACCATGCTGTTTTGATCACTATCGATTTGTAGTAAAGTCTGAGGTCTGGTAGTGTGATTCCTCCTGTTTTGTTTTTATTTCTGAGTAATGTCTTGGCTATTCGAGGTTTTTTCTGATTCCATATAAAACGAAGTAATGTTTTTTCAAGATCTTTAAAATATGACAGTGGAGCTTTAATAGGGAGTGCGTTGAAATTATATATTGCTTTGGGTAGTATGGACATTTTGATAATGTTGATTCTTCCTAGCCATGAGCATGGTATGTTTTTCCATTTGTTAACATTTTCAGCTATTTCTTTTCTTAGAGTTTCATAGTTCTCTTTATAGAGATCTTTCACGTCTTTTGTTAGGTAAATTCCCAAATATTTCATCTTCTTTGGCACTACTGTGAATGGGATAGAGTCCTTAACTGCTTTTTCAATTTACTGTTGTTGGTGTATATAAAGGCTACCGATTTATGAATGTTGATTTTGTAACCTGAGACGCTGCTGTATTCCTTGATCACTTCTAGGAGTTTTGTAGTAGAGTCCCTAGTGTTTTCCAGATACACAATCATATCATCTGCGAAGAGCGAGAGTTTGATCTCTTCTGACCCTATATGGATACCCTTGATCGCCTTTTCTTCCCTAATTGCGGTGGCTAAAACTTCCATTACAATGTTGAAAAGCAATGGAGACAATGGGCAGCCTTGTCTGGTTCCTGATCTGAGTGGAAATGATTCCAATTTAACTCCATTCAATATGATATTGGCTGTGGGTTTGCTGTAGATAGCCTCTATCAGTTTAAGAAAAGTCCCTTCTAGACCAATTTTCTTGAGTGTTCTGATCATGAAGGGATGCTGGATATTATCAAAAGCTTTTTCTGCATCAATTGAGAGAATCATATGGTCTTTGTTTTTAAATTTGTTTATGTGCTGAATTACATTTATAGATTTACGTATATTGAACCAGCCTTGAGACCCTGGGATAAAACCAACTTGGTCATGATGTATAATTTGTTTGATGTGTTGTTGGATTCTGTTTGTTAGGATCTTGTTGAATATTTTTGCATCTATATTCATTAGTGATATTGGTCTATAATTTTCTTTTCTTGTTGAGTCTTTTCCTGGTTTGGGGATCAGGGTGATATTTGCTTCATAGAACGTGTTGGGTAGTCTTCCTTCTTTTTCTACATTTTGGAACAGGTTGAGTAATATAGGTACTAATTCCTCTTTAAAGGTTTGGTAGAATTCTGACGTGAAACCATCTGGTCCCGGGCTTTTCCTTTTAGGGAAGTTTTGTATAGTTGATGCTATTTCTGAACTTGATATGGGTCTATTCAACATTTCCACTTGATTCTGGTTAAGTCTTGGAAGGTGGCGTGCTTCCAAGTATCGGTCTATTTCCTTCAGATTTTCATATTTCTGAGAATAAAGTTTCTTGTAATATTCATTAAGGATTTTTTGGATTTCTGATGAGTCTGTGGTTATTTCGTCTTTGTTGTTTCTGATTGATGATATTAGAGATTTTACTCTTTTTTTCCTAATTAGGTTGGCCAGAGGTTTATCTATTTTATTGACCTTTTCAAAAAACCAGCTTTTTGATTTATTGATCTGTTGTATTATTCTTTTGTTTTCAATTTCATTTAATTCTGCTCTAATTTTGGTTATTTCTTTTCTTCTACGGGGTTTGGGGTTGGAATGTTCTTCCTTTTCCAGTTGCGTGAGATGTCCCATTAAGTTGTTAACTCCCTCTCTTTCCGTTCTCTTGAGGAAGGCTTGCAGTGCTATAAATTTCCCTCTTAGAACTGCCTTTGCAGTGTCCCAGAGGTTCTGATAGCTTGTGTCTTCATTGTCATTTTGTTCCAAAAAATTGGTGATTTCTTTCTTAATCTCATCTCTGACCCAGCTATCATTCAGCATAAGGTTATTTAACTTCCATGTTTTTGTATGGGTATGCAGATTCCTGTTGTTACTCAATTCAAGTTTTATTCCATGATGGTCCGAGAAGATGCATGGAATAATTTCTATTCCTTTAAATTTACTGAGGTTAGACTTGTGACCTAAAATGTGGTCAATTTTGGAGTAAGTTCCATGGGCTGATGAGAAGTATGTGTATTCAGTTTTGTTGGGATGAAATGTTCTGTAGATGTCTGCTAAATCTAAATATTGGATGGTTAGGTTTAAATCTAAGATTTCTTTGCTCAGCTTCTTTCTGGAGGATCGATCCAACACTGCCAAGGGAGTGTTGAAATCTCCAACGATTATGGAGCTGGAGGAAATCAAGTTACTCATGTCTGTTAGAGTTTCTCTTATAAATTGAGGTGCATTCTGGTTGGGTGCATAGATATTAATAATTGAGATCTCGTCATATTGAGTATTACCCTTAACAAATATGAAGTGACCATTCTTGTCCTTCCTTACTTTTGATGGTTTAAAGCCTACTGTATCTGCAAATAAAATTGCAACACCTGCTTTTTTCTGATTACCATTTGCCTGAAATATGGATGACCATCCTTTCACCCTGAGTCTGTATTTATCTTTTAAGTTGAGATGTGACTCTTGTATGCAACAAATATCTGGCTTGAGTTTTTGTATCCAGTCAGCTAACCTATGCCTCTTTAGAGGACAGTTTAAGCCATTCACATTGATGGAGAGTATTGATAAGTCTGGTGGAATTTTGGGTATCGAGTTTTTCAAAGGTCCAGTGGACATTTTTAATCCTTTCGCCAGTGTGGAAGTTGGAGTTTGATCCGAAGTTTCTGTGTGAGTTTACTTTTGTGGTATAGGATTGGGTTGGTCATTGTGGAGGATAGGTCTGAGAACATCCTGAAGAGCTGGTTTACTTATGGCAAATTTTTTCAACATATGAATGTCATTGAAGTATTTAATTTCTCCATCATAGATGAAACTCAGTTTAGCTGGATACAAGATCCTGGGTTGAAAGTTTTTTTGCTTTAGGAGATTAAAAGTTGATGACCAGCCTCTTCTGGCTTGAAAAGTTTCAGCAGAGAGATCTGCAGTTATTTTAATATTGTTACCTTTGTACGTTATAGTTTTCTTTCGCCGGGCTGCTTTGAGAATCTTCTCTTTCATGTTAACTTTAGTGAAGCTAATTATGATATGTCTGGGAGATGGCTTATTGGGGTTGAATCGTGCTGGGGTTCTGAAGCTGTCTGCTATCTGAATTTCAGATTCTCTAGGCATGTCTGGAAAATTTTCTTTCATAATTTCATGTAGAAGGGCCTCTGTGTCCTTGGCAGCCACTTCATCATTCTCCGAAATTCCTATAACCCTTATGTTGTTTTTTTTCGAATTATCTGAGAGCTCTCTGAGTGAGTGATCCGTTTTTGCTCTCCATTTCTCTTCCTCTTTGAGAGATTGGGAGCTTTCGAAGACTTTATCTTCAATGTCAGAAATCCTTTCTTCTGCTTGCTCCATTCTGTTACTGAGGGATTCTACTGTATTTTTCATATCTTTGAGGGCTGTAAGTTCTTGTTTCAGTGTGTCTAAGTCTTTGGTGGTTTTGTCTTTAAATTCGTTAAATTCTTGAGACAATTTTTGAATTTCTCCTCGAATTCCTAATTCCCTTTTATTAATCTTGTCTGCAAACCAAATTCTGAATTCGACTTCTGACATCTCAGCCAGTTGTTTATGAATGGGATCTTCAATCACATCTGCCGTATCTTTTCTTGGGGGGGTTGATCTATTCTGGTTATTCATGTTACCAGAGTTTTTCCGCTGATTCCGCCCCATGGTTTACTCCCTTTGGTTTTTCCCCTGGGGTTTTATCGAGGGCCCGTACAGTGTTGTGGCCTGAGAAACTGGGGCCCTGTCTGGTGTGGTGGAGCAAAGTGATTCTGTCTTGTTTTCAGCTGGTTTCTGTTTGATCCTATTGCAACTTCTACTCTGGCTTGAAGTCTCAGCTGTGTGGAAAAATCAGCAATTAAGTCACCCCGCCTGCCCACCTCTGGCCCCAGTTGGAAAAGGAGAATCAAACCTTCCTACAATCGCACACCCAGGGCACCGCCTGAAGAGTCCTCAGTCTATTATCCCAGTTCAAAAGGTCCGAATCAACTGTCTCAATCGGCACTTGTCTCGGGTGGAAGGGTTCAAGAGGTCTCTGGGAACTGGATCACAGGGGCCTGGTGACTCCTCTGACACGGCTCACCCCAGTGCAGCGTGTAGTCAGGAGGAGCCACCCAGCAAACAGAGCAGTCTGGGAAGGTTGACGTCTCCTTCCCCACTTTGCCCCTCCGTCGGACCCAGTCACTGGTATCTCTGCAGATGGCTAACCCAGTTGCCTGCAGTGAACAGACATTCCAGGGGTTTGCACCTGCCTGAATCGCAAGGAAGTCTGCCAGGCCCCCGCAGACTGCCGCTATCTAGCAGGAGGAGATGGGGCCTGAGATCTTTGAGTGTTTGATGCAGGTGATGGGAAGGAGGTGTTCACTCAGGCTTAGCCCCGTCCCTGATGCATGCTGCTAACAGAACAGAACAGAACAGACAACTTTGTGGGGTTCTGTCTCTGTTCCTGTCGTCGCCTACAGGAGACGGGCTGTTTTGAGTTCAAATGTCTTTGCTGCTGGAGAATTGCGTCTGAACACCTCTCTGGGTCGGCCCCGCCCTGGAGGCTTCCGGGTTTGTGAGCCGTGTCACCGGTGGCCTCCTCTGGTTGCCCAGGGAGACAGGGGGTGTGGCCTCAGAATATCCAAAAGTGAGCGTTCTGCCGTTAAAGAAAAAACGGCTGTTGATCTACCTCCAGGGAACTGCTGCTCTGGTGTGGGCACTCAGGCGACCCTTTTCTCCTCTGTCCCGCGCCCCAGAGTCAGCACTGAGCGGCCGCAGTTTGTGCTGGGTCCACACCCCTTAAGAGATCCCCCAAGAATCAGAACTCTTGGGGGATGGGCCCCCAGACCCCGATTGGGAGTGGGGCGGGGGGAAGCTAGAGTTTCATTCAGTTTCACACAATACTACGGTCCAGGGAGGGCTCCTGCACTGCACCGCAGGGAAGTGCCGCCAAGGCTTGATTTCCCCTCAGCAGAGTGCCCTCTCCTCGCTCACGTGTCCCAGAGTCAGCGCTGACCTGACGCAGCTCAGGCACTGTGCACTCCCCTCGAGAAATCACCCAAGGAACCGAACTCCTGGGGGATAGGCCCTCAGACCCCGAGTGAGAGTAGGGGTTCTCAGCTCTCAGCGGGGAGGCCAGAGTCTGATTCAGTCTTGGGCCCCGTATGCCTGGGGAGGGTTGCTGCACTGCACCGCAGGGAAGTGCCGCCAAGGCTTGATTTCCCCTCAGCGGAGTGCCCTCTCCTCGCTCACGTATCCCAGAGTCAGCGCTGACCTGACGCAGCTCAGGCACTGTGCACTCCCCTCGAGAAATCACCCAAGGAGCCGAACTCCGGGGGGATAGGCCCTCAGACCCCGAGTGAGAGTAGGGGTTCTCAGCTCTCAGCAGGGAGGCCAGAGTCTTATTCAGTCTTGGGCCCCGTATGCCCGGGGAGGGTTGGTGCACTGCACCGCAGGGAAGTGCCGCGAGGCGTGACTCCCCCTCAGCCCGGTGCCCTCTCCTCACTCAGCACGCCTCAGAGTCAATGCTGACCAGTCGCAACTCGGGGACTGTCCACTCCCCTTGAGAAATCACCCAAGGATCCGAAGTCCTGGGGGACAGGCCTCCAGACCTCAGTGGGCGGGAGGGGAGCGCCGGGGATTCAGGGTTGCCGGCAAAGGATTCCCAAAGTTTTATTCAGCCCTATGTCCGGCAGGAGAACGCCATGGCACCCCAGTAGGGGAGGTAGGTCCAGTTTTTAGAAGGTCTCTCCCGTGGAGTGTAGTGGGAGGGCCTTTAATTTCTGCCCACTTGTTCAATTGTGGGGCTCTAGAGCCGGTCTCATGGGGGAGGGGGACTCCCGTCCGCTTGGTGGTGGATTTTGTACCTTTTGTTTGTGTCCTTGTGATCACAACTTGCCTCAGCGGTGTTGATGTGCGTTCTTCAGCCTTCTCTCTTGGTGAGGCTCAAGTCCACCAGGATACTTACTAAATTCCTGTCCCTTAACTCTCCTTCTGGACGGGAGCCTTTGTTGAAAGCTGGCTTCAGTCCGCCATCTTGTCTCCCACCGAATGTTTTTCTAAGATAGGATTACGTCTTCATTATGGGAAAGGAGGAGATCAGTTTCACTAACATTGTATATGAAAGTGTCTACATTAAAAAATACTTTTCAACTTTGTAAAAAAAATTAAAAAAGAAAATGCGGTGCATACACACAATGGAATATTATTCAGCCTTTAAGAAGAAGGAAATCCTGTCACATTGAAATAAGCTAGTAACAAAAAGACAAATATTTCATTTATATGAAGTGTCTAATCAAACTTCTAAAAATATAGAGTAGAATAATGGTTTCCAAGTGCTGGGAGAAGGAGTAAATGGGGAGTTGCTATTCAATCAAAGTTTCTAGATAAAATGGTTCTAGAGGGCAGCACCTGTGTCTTAGTGGGTTGAATGCCAGCCCCATATACTGAGGGTGGAGGGTTCAAACCCAAACCTGGCCAAACTGCCAAAAAAAAAAAAAAAGGTTGTAGAGATCTATTGGACAACAATTTGAATATTTACTAACTGTACACTTAAAAATAATTAAGATAGGAAAATTTATGTTAGGCATTTTTACCACAATTAAAAATAAATTTTTAAATATTGATTAAAGTTAATATGAGAGATCATGTTGGGGTATACGTAAGGTGAAAATAAGTATTTTGTAAATAAACAGTATTTTTATCATAGCCAGAATATTTTTAATACTTCTTAAAGGTTCTATAGCTAATTTCAAAAATTTATGTTGAAAGATGTTATAGGCATGAACATACCAAAACTAGGTCCCAAGATTTAGAGGTCTAATCAAATAGCTTAGGATCAAATTCAAACTCATTCTTCATTAGGTACTGCTAAGACATAGAAGTAAAGGTATTGGTAAAGGGAAGATGCAATTTAAACTAACCTCAGGTAATATGTACAAGTGCGGATCTAATATATAAGGTGGCTTTCATAGTAATTTTCATTTTGTTTAAGATTTGGGGGATAACTTGAATAGCCCAACGGCATTAACAAACATTTTCTATGTTAGTCTGACCTGCAGTTGCCATTGACATAGAAATTAATATTATTCTGGCATGTTTCAATAAATCCAGGAGATAACAACCCAAATTTGCTCCAATTCTTTATTTTAAAACATCATTTATATACAATTGAATGCTTTTTTCTGATGACATTTCAGTTCTTTGTACATGTTTGAAAAATACCTAGAATAAATTTTAAAATCCCCATTAAGTCCTTACCTATCAATAATTACTTTGAATGTAAGTGAATTAAGTTCTCCAGTCAAAAGACATAGAGTGACTGAATGGCTATAAAAGAATGAAGGTTTAACTATGTGCTGCTTATAAGAACTCATTTCAGTTTTAAGGACACACTTAGACTGACCATGAGGGGATGGAAAACAATCCACACATATTGAAATCAAAATAGAGGAGGGGTGGCTATATTTACAGCAGATAAAATAGCACTTAAGAGTAAAAAATATAAAAAGAGACAAATAAGGTCATTATATAATAATAAATGGGCCCATTCATCTAGAGCAGTGGTTCTTAACCATACTACTGCCGCAGCCCTTTAATATAGTTTCTGTGGGTCGTGACCTACAGGTTGAGAACCACTGATCTAGAGAATATAACAATTATGAACAAAAATGCATCTAACATTAAAGCATCTAAATACATATAAAGCAAATATCAATAGATCTGAAGAGAGAGATACTACAGTGCAATAACTTCAGGAAACCTCAGTAGCCCACTTTCAACAATGAAGAGCTCATCCAGACAAAAAATTAATAAGGAAACATAAAACTTAAACTATGTGGGTCACTACAAAAGTTTTGAGACACACTGTATTATGGAACGTTATTTCATTTCCAAGAAACATGGTTGACAGAATCCTTGCTGATTCACCCATGTAAGTTTCAACTTGCTCAGCTTCCTGGTGTTGTAGGGAGGGCTTCCTTTGTTTCCATCCACACAGATTTTAAGCTTCTTGATTTTGGTGTATCTCAAAACTTTTGTAATGACCCATACACTTTAGACCAAATGAACTTAACATATATTTACAGAATATTCCATCTAGTAACACCAGGATACACATTCCTATGTACATGGAACATTCTCTGTGATAGATCATATGTTAGGCCACAAAACAAGCCTTAACAAATTTAAGAAGATTAAAATGATATCAAATATCTTTTCCCAAAAAAATGGTATCTAACTAGAATTCGGAAATAGAAGCGATGTTGGAAAATTAATACATAGAAAATGAAATGATGTGCTTCTGAACAACAAATGGGACAAGAAAAATTAAAAAGTGCATTTAAAATATCTTATCACAAATGAAAACGGACACATTACATACCAAAACATCAGATGTATCAAAAGCAGTTCTGAAGGGGAAGTTTATAAAAATGAATGCCTACATCAAAAAAGAAGATCTCATACAACAAAACATCACACCTCAAAGAATTGGAAAAAAAAGTCAGAGCCCAAACTTTACAGAAGGAAGAAAATAATAAATATCACAGCAGAAATAAATGAAATAAAGACTGAAAACAATAAAAAAGATCAATGAAACTAAAAAATTGGGGTTTTTTGAAAACATCTAGCCTAACAAAAAAAGAAAAAAGATTCAAATAAAATCAGAAATGAAAGAGGAGGTCCCACTGATTACCCTCCCTTTTCATTTCTGAATGGTAGCTTGTGGGGGTTGGGGAGTTGGAGAAAGGGGAGATGTTTAAAAGGTACAAAGTTCTGGTGACAAGATAAGTTTTAGGTGCAGATGTTAATAATGAATTATAAATTTCAAAACTACTAAAAGAGTAGGTTGTAAACTTTTTTACCACAAAAAATAAATAGGTGAGGTTATGGATATGTTAATTCCCTTGATTTAACCTTTCCACAATGTATACATATATCAAAACATCACATTGTACTCCACACATGCATACAATTACTATTTGTCAATTAAAAACTTAAAATAAAACTTTTAAGTAGTAACTGGCTTGATGTCTGTAGCTCAAGCGGCTAAGGCGCCACCCACATAGACCGGAGCTGGTGGGTTCGAATTCAGCCCAGGCCTGCCAAACAACAATGACAACTACAACCAAAAAATAACCAGGCGTTGTGGTGGGCGCCTATAGTCCCAGCTACTTGGGAGGATGAGGCAAGAAAATCGCTTAAGCCCAGGAGATGGAGGTTGCTGTGACCTGTGATGCCATGGCGCTCTATCCAGGGCGACAGCTTGAGGCTCTGTCTCAAAAAAATATATATATTTTTTAATTAAATTAAAAAAAAAAAAGAAGTAGTAACCATTGGTTATCTCTAAAAAGAATTAGGTTACTGGGAGATATGCTACAAAGGAGATTTTTTCATGGCATGTCCCTTTATATTTGATTTTTTCAAACTTGTGAATTTATAATCTATTCTAAAAATAAATTATATATAAAATAAAAGTTATGTGATAAGCATGCAGTATTTTCTATTCTGCATAATGTTCTTGCCCACTGCTATTGCAAAGATGTCCTCAAAATGATTTATAATTTATACATGTAATGCAAATAAGCAAAAGTTTCTCTTCTTGTCAGGGAAATACTGAATGTGGACTATACATGGATCCCTTTGTAAAATCTATTAATATGTGGCTTGCACCTTGTGTTAATTCTGAGAGATCTGCAAAGAGCCCTTATGAGCTATGAAGCAATTTACTTTGGACTTGATCTCACAATTTTTGTAGGTTTTTTAATCACTTTTAATGGAAGGAAGTAAAAAGTACAATGCTAAAATTTTATATTTATCAGGTTTAAGGCTTTGTTTAGTTCGTGCCAATGAAGTGGTTTATAAAATGAGAGAGTATATAAATATTGCTTAATTCTTTTGGCATGTTCACAGTTTCTGAGTCTTAGTATCATGTCCATATGTGATATATGTGTTTTCTTCCAGTTGATGGGAAAATAGAAATGAAAAAGTTGAACAACAAAATTAAAGCTTTTACAGGTGGGTAAGATTAGTATAAAACTAAAAATCTCATTCTGTATTTTTTAAATGGCATTTTTTTTTTCAGTAGTACCTCATTGACTTTAATTCTGGCTTTTTACTTCTTTCTGTGGAAGTATTGCTTCTGATGCCCTACCATTTGGTGTTAGATTATCAAGTTTGTTTAGATTGATAGATTATCAGTTTTAATGTTAAAACTGTATGTGTTTTAGGGTGGCGCCTGTGGCTCAAGGAGTAGGGCGCGGACCCCATATGCTGGAGGTGGTGGGTTCAAACCCAGCCCCCACCAAAAGCTGCAAAACAAACAAAAAAACATTATGTGTTTTATCTTGGGAGCAGTTACTCTTATATTGTCTGTGGAAGCCTTTTACCAAGGTTTTACCACATTACATAATTATCTAAAACCTAGAAAAACATAACAAATGGCAAGATAAAATTCAGTAGGTTCAAAATGTTTTTGTAACTGTGAATAGAGGATCATATATTTTATAGGTCAAAGTAATAATAGTATTTTCTAGTCAACTATTTTCATGTAGGCTTCTAATTCACTGAATCATTGTGCAAGAAAATTTTTTCCTGCTACCTATGAAGTCTCAAAATTAGAAAACCTATTTTTTACTAGTAAAGAAGACAAACTTTTTATGACTCTTCCATTGATTTTACATAAATAGGCATTATTTTGAACCTTCTTTAATTTGTATACCATCCTTACAGGTGTGAATAAATATCTTTTTTTCTAATAGTCAATATTCCCATCTTCCAAAGGTGAAAAGATTGATATCAATGATCTCCAAAACACTCTAGGAAGCATGGGCATTGAGCTCACAGAAGAGGAATTCATAAACCTGCAGAAAACCCTGCCAGTTGATGGTGAGCCATAAAGATGCCACTCAAGCTTTCCAGAGAACTTGATTTAGTGGGCTGTGTTAAGAAGTTTTAAATCTTCCTATTTAATTTTCTCTACAATTTATTTGAAAGAGCAAATCTAGCTGTAAGTCTTTAGTGTTATCGAAGACTAAGCAAAGGTTTTTGTATTATATGAACAGAAACAAAATGCATATATATTTTTACACACTAGAAAACAAATTACATGTATCAGATTGTGTAGACTTACTATATACAGAAAAATTTTCCAGTTTTAAACTTTATAGTATTTATTTAAGGATGTATAGAAAAGATATCTAAGGCAAATACTGTGTTTTTAAGTTTCTTGTAATCATGGTATATGCACTACTGTCTTTGATAATATTTTTTTCTGGGATGAATTATGCCTTTTATTGTAGATGCTGGCATGGTATTTAAGAATAGATTGTTGGATGGGGTGAAAGCTCTCAAAGGTGAGTAAAAAGGTTGATAAGCATTTTAAAAATTACCATTTGGCAAACTGCACACTGTCTTGGGACCCAGCAGCACCAGGACTGGGGCATTAAAGGAAGCTTGGGCTGTTGCTTATGGTAAGAGCACTGCCCCAGGAAGGCTAGGAAGTGAGCAAGGCCTGGGCAACAGCAAACAGCAGCTAGTACCAAAAATCAAACTGTGAGAATCTAAGATGGGGATGTGAGCGGGGAACGTGTTGCTGTTAGCAATTGGTCATGAACTGAACGTGGGCTCCTGCAGAAAGGGCACGGGTGTGGCAAGCTAAGGACAAGGATGTGAAGGGGTCACATTCTCTACCTGCCAGCCCATGCTGTGGTCACCAGAATGGCCCAACCATCTCCAAAGGCAAAGCCTCAGCACAGCTTCTACTGCCTCTCACCCAAGCACTCTGGGGACTAAGCATCATCCCACCCATCATGGCTAGTGTCTACTCTCACTATTGGGAGGGGTCTGACCACAGCCCACCCAGCCTGGGTTCACTTTCCATAAGACAGAGCACATAGCCCCAAGTCCTGGGGATTGCCCAACCCAATCCATCACCTTAGGCCTTAAATTCTCAGGGACTGCAGATTGGGCCTATCATCTCAATGGGCACCTACCTGCAAACACAACCTGTGGACCTGGAGACTGGCCTGCCCAGCCCATCATAGGCACAATTAACATCAACACACACTGCTTTGGATACAGAGAATTGTCCCACACTTGTACTTCCATTGTTCATGCCATGCCAGCTTCCCAGGGACCTGAAAATTCACTTGCCTGCCAGCTCCTCCATTGCCACTATCAGCATCTGCTCAAGCCACCTGGAAGCCCAGTAATTGACTTGCTGGTAACTGCCAACACAGGTGCTAGTATGCAACACTCTGGGGCATAAAGATAGGCATAGTGAGCCCATCATTACCACCATTGGGATCTAATACTAACCTGGCATCTTAGATACTGCCTGGCATCTCGGGCTTCAGCACAACTTCAATATAAACCTCTACTAATAACTGCACCCTAACCCATCAAGGAATCACAGATACCACTAACACTGTTTACAGCCAACCTCATGGTTGATAAATTTATAACTCTAGATTAAAAATCATGTTTCTTGTTTATATACCATTTCTTTTTATGACTTTTAAAATCAATCTATAATTTACCGACCTAGTGCTCTACATCCATTTGCATAAGATAAGACCTTTTGGAATTTTCCAAATTTTACTCCAAAAGAATTATTTCAGACTTTGATATCTCAGGGAAAAATTTAAAATAAGCCTTAAAAGTTACATTTTTTAAAATTTGGCCAGCAGCATGAGTTTAGGAAACACAAGTAGTCTCATTTATTGTTCAAAAGTATGAACTTATAAAGAAAAGTTATTCAACTCCATTAAGTCATTTCCAGTGTGAGCATGACCCAACAGCAAAGTTTAGGAATACAGATTCTGTTTTTTTTTTGTTTTGTTTTGTTTTGTTTTTGTGATTTTTTTGGCCGGGGCTGGGTTTGAACCCACCACCTCTGGCATATGGGACCGGCGCCCTACTCCTTGAGCCACAGGCGCCACCCAGGAATACAGATTCTTATTCTAATTCTGTTAACCTTATCTGTTCTCTTGGATAAATCAAATTGGAGTTTTGGTATTCATATTGTGAATCAAAATAATACAAAGATATGAACTATATTGAATTTTTCATTTTAATATTAGTACATGCACTTGCCATTAAATATACCCTGTTTCCCCGAAAATAAGACAGTGTCTTATTTTAAGGTGTGCTCCCAAAGATGCTCTAGGTCTTATTTTCAGGGGATGTCTTATCTTTTCCTGTAAGTAGGTCTTATTTTCAGAGGATGTCTTATTTTCGGGGAAACAGGGTAACAATAGTATATAATCATTAAAGCAATAGTTATTGTTTTGAAATCATTCCATTTTTCATGTTCCTGACTTATATTTCTCAAAGTAGGAAAGGTTGATATCAATGGCTTGGGCACCATTTTGGAAAAAATGGAGATCAAACTGATAGATCAAGCAGAAAACCTACCAATTTATGGTAAGCATGGTAGATACCACTCTGCTTTTTTATTTCTTTACTAAGCTTCTAAACTGGTACATGAGAATTTATAAAATTGTTACTTCTAAAAGTATTTCTTATCAAAGATATTTGGGGAAAGCATAAAAAGAAGTCCTTTGACTTCATTTTTTAAATCTAAAGTCATCAACCTCTCATAAAAGAGGCATATTTTACAGTAAAACTAGAATCACTACCTGATATTTTGTGTCTAAACAGGATTCAAGGAAATTTCTCAGCCCTTTTGCAAATTAGTAATTAACCTAGATGCTTGCAAGAAGCTGTGTCACTTAATTCTGCTTCTTGAAAGCGTCTTATACAAGCTGTGATCTAGCTGACCACCTATCATAATAATTGTCAGTTTATAAATTAGTCTTTATCAATTATCTATAAACCTCTGGAAACAGAGATATTACATATTATTTTTAGTATCTGGAACCTAGAAAGTAATAATAAATAAAATGCTACTTCTCATTTATGCTTATACTGTTATATCTACTTTGAAGGACCTTTTTGAAACAATTCTGGAAAAATTTGATTTATGTTTAAGATGGCATCACAACATCTAGGAACCCTTTCTTGACATTTTAATGCTAGAGTAAATGTCCTTCTTGTTAGATATTGCCAAAATAAGGGTATATCTTATCTTCTTAAATAAGACTTAACTTTGAAAAAGATAAAAATTTAGGAGTACCAAGAGATAGAGACTAAACAAGAGTTTTCTTTTTCCTTATTCCCTGCCAAAAGTAATACTAAATAGTATTCATATAAATCCACAGTACTTATGCTCCTCTCTTGATAATGGTATTCCACACATTTGTGCAGTTCAAAACCACAGGCTGAGCTGGCATACTTGCTTATTTTGGATATCCTGGGATAGACACAGAAGGGTCTGACTCAAGTTTGTAGTATAATTTTATGAGTATGCCTAGATGATTATTTTAAATTCACTATTACTGATCCTAGGTAATGAAAATTGTTGCCTCTGGTAACACTGAATCATACTTACCTTCCCTTTTAAAGATAGGTTCAAAGGTGACATTAATTCAAACTTTGCTCCCTCATTTGAGGCACTAGAGAACAGTTATTAAAATCATTAAAAATCAAGTAAGAGCAGTTCAATAAAGAAAGAAAATAAGAAAATACCCAGAGATTAGAAATGAAGATATAAAATTTTCCCTATTTGCAGATCACATAAAAATCTATATAGAACATTCCAGGGAATCTACGAAACAAACAAAAAAAGCTCCTAGAAAAAACTGTTGAGACCACAAGAATTTGGATGGATTGCAAGGGAATTATGCTGAGTGAAAAGAGTCAATCTCAAAAGATTGCATGCTGTACCTTTTCATTTTATATAACATTCTCAAAAATGACAAAATTACAGATATGTAGAATAGATTTGTGGTTGCCAGGGTTTAAGGAGAGGGGAGTAAGATGCATAACTATAAATGAGTACATGAGTGGTCTTTACGGTGGAAGATCTTTATGTGTAGAAGTTTTGCATCTTGATTATTGTAGTTATTACACAAATCTAATCAATAATGAAATTGCGTGAAACTAAACACACAACTGCATGTAAAACTGGAGAAGTCTGAATAAGTTCCACAGAGTATATCAATGTCAATTTTTGCAAATTATTTAAGAGATTTACCTGTAAACCCTGTAAAGATTTTATTTTAATTAAAACCAAATTAATCCATTGCAAATTTCATATTAAAGAAATCTTTCATTTCACTAGTTTTCTACTTACAAAATCATTCCTTGATCCTTTGGAATTATTTTTCTTGCACTAGTATGAACTTGATAAATATCACAGATTTGAATCCCCACATTTCATCAATTTTAATTTTCCTTAATTCCTGAAGAAGTTTTTAAATGTAGAATTCTGGGTTGACGGGTTTGTTTTTCTTTAAGTAATTTGAAGATATTCTATTCTCTTCTAGACAGTGTGGTTTATGATGAGGAATATGTGGCTATTCAAATCATTGTTCCCCTAGCTTTGAATCTGTAAATTTGTGTTTTTCACTATATTTGGGACATGTTCAGCCATTATGTCTCCGAGTGTCTTTTTTTTTTCCTACCTCTGTCTCATTCTCTTCTTCTGAAACTCCAGTGACATATCCTTGTGACCTTTAGTTATTGTCCCAAAGTTCCGTAAGCCCTTGATAATAATCATTTTCTCTGTTCTTCAGATTAGATAATTTCTGTTTAACTATCTTCAAGTTTGCTGTGTCTTTCTTCTAACATTTTTATTTATTATCTGGTTCTCAATAGTTTCTATTTATCTGCAGAAAACTTGTATCTCTCCATTAATTTCAAGTCTATTTATCTTTCTGTAATGAAGCAGTCTTAGTAGCTGTTTTAAGGCCTTTAGCTGATAATGCTAACTTCTGAATTATCCCAGGGTTTGAATATATTAATTGATTTTTCACTTGAGAACTGGTTACATTTTCCTAGTTTTTTTTTCTTTTTTCTTAGAGTCTTGTTTGTCGCCCTCAGTAGAGCACTATGGCATCATAGCTCACAGCAACCTCAAACTCTTGGACACAAACTCTTGCCTCAGTTTCCCAAGTACCTGGGACTATGGCACCCACTACAATGCCTGACTCTTTTTTTAGAGACAGGGTCTCACTCTTGCTCAGGCTGGTCTCAAACCCAAGACCTCAGGCAATCCATCTACCTCAGCCTCCCAGAGTGCTAGGATTACAGGCATGAGCCACCACTCCCCGCCTTTTCCTAGCTTTTTATATGCTAAGTAATTCTGAATTATATCCTGGATGTCATGACTGCTATGTTGTGGAGACTCTGAATCTGTTATTGTTTGAAGAATGTTGAGATTTTTGTTTTGGTAAGCAATGAATTCAATGAGGTTTAGACCACAAATTCTATCTCCCCTTTCTATAGACGATTCCAATCTCAGTTCCCACTTCACAGCCTTTGCTATGCTGCTTTAGATCTGTCTTCTATGTGCCACTTGGGTTAGCCTAAAACTTTGGCCCTAGTTCTTAATTCAGTTCTCAAAGCCTTTGCTATATTTCGTTGGGCCTGTCCCATCCATGCATGATTCAAGAATGAGAATCAGTGGATCATTTTAACTGTCTCTCCTCTGTGGAATTCCCCCCAACTCCCACATAGGGAGTCCCCTTTTTCAAGTTTTTCTGTCCAAAAGGATAAGATTTCTATCAGAGTTTTAGCTTCTTGTTCTGTCTTGCAGTTCTGACTGGAGCTTATCCTTGGAACAAAGCTGTAAGAGAAAAAAGAGAGAAAAGAAAAAAACAGGAGACTTACTGCCCTTACTGGTCACTTTTGTGAGTTTTCATTCTCTTCCACATTCTAACCATATGCTGCCTAGTGGAGACTCACTTTAGTTTTAAGGACACACATAGACCAAAACCGAGGGATGGAAAATGAGACCAGTAGCACCTATACTTATATCAGATAAAGCAATCATGAAAAAAGGACAAAGAAGGTTATTATATAATAATAAAGGGGTCAGTTCATCAAGGCGATACATTTATAAATGTATATATGCACCCAACATAAGACCACCTCAATATATACATATAAAGCAAATACTAATAGATCTGAAGGGAGAAACAGGCTACCATACAATAATATTATGGGATTTCAATACCATACTTTCAACAATGGACAGATCATCCAGACAGAAAATCAGTAAATAAACATCAGAGTTAAATTAAACATTAGGCCAAATGAACCCCAAAATTTAAAGAACATTCCCCCAGAAGCAACAGAATACACATTTATCAGCTAGTCATGATGGTTCACATGCTGGGAGGTCATAGCGGGTGGATTGCTCGAGCTCAGGAGTTTGAGACTAGCCTCAGTAAGACCTTGTCTCTACTAAAAAATAGAAAAATTAGTCAGGCATTGTGTGTGTGGTGGGGTGCCTGTAGTCCCAGCTACTCAGGAGTCTGAGGCAAGAGGGTTGCTTGAACCCAGGAGTTTAAAGTTGTTGTTAACTAGATTGATACCATGGCACTTAGCATGGGGAAACAGAGTAAGATACTGCCTCAAAAACAAAACAAAAAAGAATACACATTCTTTTCAAGTACATGTGGAGCATTCTCCAGGATAGATCATCTGTTACACTGTGAAACAAATCTTAGCAAATCTAAAAGTACGGAAATCATGTCAAGTATACTTTATGATCACAACAGTACAAAATTAGAAACCAATAACCAGAGGAATTTTAAAACAGTTTCAAGTAAATGGTAATAAACATGTTCTTAAACAACCAATGGATAAAAAAGAAATAAAAAGAGAAATTTTAAAATATCTTGAGATAAACAAAAACAGATACACAACATACAAAAACTTACGGGACAGAGGAAAAGCAGTTCTAAAATTGAGGTTTATGATAATAAATATCTACATCAAATAAAAGAATGATCTCAAATAAACAACCTAATGTTACATCTCAAGGAATCAGAAAAAGAAGAAAGGCTGGTTTAAAATTATCAGAAAAAAGGAAATAATAACATCAGAGCAAAATATAATAAAGTAGAGACTAGAAAAAACAATAGGAAAGATCAAAAAACTAAGTTGGGTTTTTTTCAAATTTTATTTTCATTTTTTTTTATTGTTAAATCATAGTTGTGTGCATTTGTGCAATCAAGTGGTACAATGTGCTGGTTTCATATACAATCTGAAATATTCTCATCAAACTGTTCAACATAGCCTTCATGGCATTGTCTTAGTTATTGTATGTAGACATTTGTCTGTACCCATTCTAAGATGCACCGAAGGTGTGGCCCACCCATTAACCTCCCTCCACCCTGACCTCCCCCCTCCCTTCCCTTCCCTTGGCCCTTTCCCCATATTCTTGTGCTATGGTTGGGTTATAGCCTTCATATGAAAGCTATAAATTAGCTTCATAGGAGGGCTGAGTACATTGGATACTTTTTCTTCCATTCTTGAGATACTATGCTAAGAAGAATATGTTCCAGCTCCATCCATGTAAGCATGAAAGAGGTAAAGTCTCCATCTTTCTTTAAGGCTGCATAATATTCCATGTATACATGTACCACAATTTGCTAGTCCGTTCATGGGTCAATGGGCACTTGGGCTTCTTCCATGACTTAGCAATTATGAATTGGGCTGCAATAAACATTCTGGTACAGAAGTCTTTGTTATATTGTGATTTTTGGTCTTCTGAGTATATACCTAGTAAAGGAATAATAGGATCGAATGGCAGGTCTATTTTTAGATCTCTAAGTATTTTCCAAACATCCTTCCAAAAGGAACATATTAGTGTGCATTCCCACCAGCAGTGTAGGAGTGTGCCCTTTTCTCCGCATCCATGCCAATATCTCTGGTTTTGGGAAATTGTTATGTGGGCTACTCTTACTGGGGTTAGGTGATATCTCAAAGTAGTTTTGATTTGCATTTCTCTGATGATTAAGGATGATAAGCTTTTTTTCATGTGTTTGTAGATTGTGCGTCTGTCTTCTTTAGAGAAGTTTCTCTTCAAGTCCCTTGCCCACCCTGAGATGGGATCATGTGTTCTTTTCTTGCTTATACGTTTGAGTTCTCTGGATTCTGGTTATTAAACCTTTATCAGAGGTATAACCTGCAAATATTTTCTCCCATTCTGAGGGCTATCTGCTTGCTTTACTTACTATGTTCTTGGCTGTGTAGAAGCTTTTTAGTTTGATCGGGTCCCAGTAATGTATTTTTGATACTGCTTCAATTGCCTGGGGAGTCGTCCTCATAAAATATTCACCCAGGCCGATTCCTTCAAGAGTTTTCCCTGCACTTTCTTCAAGTATTTTTATAGTTTCATGTCTTAAGTTCAAATCTTTAATCCAGTGAGAGTCTATCTTAGTTAATGGTGAAAGGTGTGGGTCCACTTTCAGTCTTTTACACATCGCCAGCCAGTTCTCCCAGTACCATTTGTTAAACAGGGAATCTTTTCCCCACTGAATGTTTTTAACTGGCTTGTCAAAGATCAAATAATGGTAAGTAGCTGGATTCATCTCTTGGTTCTCTGTTCTGTTCCAGACATCTACTTCTCTGTTTTTGTGCCAATACCATGCTGTTTTGATCACTTTCGATTTATAGTATAGTCCCAGGTCTGGTAGCATGGTTCATCCTGCTTTGTTTTTATTTCTGAGTAATGTTTTGGCTATTCAAGGTTTTTTCTGATTCCATATAAAACGAAGTATTATTTTTTCAAGATCTTTAAAATATGACAGTGGAGCTTTGATAGGAATTGCATTAAAATTATATATTGCTTTGGGTAGTATAGACATTTTAACGATGTTGATTCTTCCCAGCCATGAGCATGGTATGTTTTTCCATTTGTTAACATATTCAGCTATTTCTTTTCTTAGAGTTTCATAGTTCTCTTTATAGAGATCTTTCACGTCCTTTGTTAGATAAACTCCCAAATAGTTCATCTTCTTCGGCACTACTGTGAAAGGAATAGAGTCCTTGACTGTTTTTTTGGCTTGGTTATTGTTGGTATATATAAAGGCTACAGATTTATGGGTGTTGATTTTGTAGCCTGAGACATGGCTGTATTCCTTGATCACTTCTAAAAGTTTTGTAGTAGAATCCCTAGTGTTTTCCAGATATACGATCATGTCATCTATGAAGATTGAAAGTTTGATCTCTTCTGACCCTATGTGGATACCCTTGATCACTTTTTCTTCCCTAACTGCAATGGCTAAAACTTCCATTACAATGTTAAAGAGCAATGGAGACAATGGGCAACCTTGCCTGGTTCCTGATCTAAGTGGAAATGATTTCAATTTAACTCTATTCAATACGATATTGGCTGTGGTTTTGCTGTACATGGCCTCTATCAGTTTAAGAAATGTCCCTTCTATACCAATTTTCTTAAGTGTTCTGATCATGAAAAGATGCTGGATATTATCAAAAGCTTTTTCTGCATCAATTGAGAGAATCATATAGTCTTTATTTTTTAGTTTGTTTATGTGCTGAATTACATTTATAGATTTACGTATATTGAACCAGCCTTGAGAGCCTGGGATAAATCCCACTTGGTCATGGTGTATAATTTTTTTGATGTGTTGTTGGATTCTATTTGTTAAGATCTTATTGAGTACTTTTGCATCAATATTGATTAGTGATATTGGTCTATAATTTTCTTTTCTTGTTGGATCTTTCCCTTGTTTAGGGATCAAGGTGATGTTTGCTTCGTAGAATGTGTTGGGTAGTATTCCTTCTTTTTCTATATTTTGGAAGAGGTTTAGTAATATAGGTACTAGTTCTTCTTTAAAGATTAGATAGAATTCTGATGTAAAGCCATCAGGCCCTGGGCTTTTCTTTTTGGGGAGATTTTGTATAGTTGATGCTATTTCAGAACTTGATATAGGCCTGTTCAACACTTCCACTTTGTTCTGGCTAAGTCTTGGTAGGTGGCGTACTTCCAAGTATTGGTCAATAATTTCTTTCAGATTTTCATATTTCTGAGAGTGAAGTTTTTTGTAATATTCATTAAAGATTTTTTGAATTTCTGAGGGGTCTGTTGTTATTTCATCTTTACCATTTCTGATTGATGAAATTAGAGATTTTTACTCTTTTTTTCCTGTTTAGGTTGGCCAAAGGTTTATCTATTTTATTTACCTTTTTGAAAAACCAACTTTTGGATTTATTAATCTGTTGTATAATTCTTTTGTTTTCAATTTCATTTAATTCTGCTATGATTTTTGTTATTTCTTTTCTTCTGCTGGGTTTGGAGTTGGAATGTTCTTCCTTCTCCAGTTGCTTGAGATATCCCATTAAGTTATTAACTTTCTCTCTTTTCGTTTTCTTGAGGAAGGCTTGCAGTGCTATAAATTTCCCTCTTAGGACTGCCTTTGCAGTATCCCAGAGGTTCTGGTAATTCGTGTCTTGATTGTTGTTTTGTTCCAAAACTTTGGTGATTTCCTTCTTAATCTCGTCTAGAACCCATCTATCCTTCAGCATAAGGTTATTTACCTTACATGTTCTTGTATGGGTATGCAGATTCCTGTTGTTACTGAGTTCAACTTTTATTCCATGATGGTCTGAGAAGATGCAAGGAATAATTTCTATTTTTTTTAATTTGCTGAGGTTAGATTTGTGGCCTAGGATGTGGTCGATTTTGGAGTATGTTCCATGGGCTGATGAGAAGAATGTGTATTCAGTTTTGTTGGGATGAAATGTTCTGTAGATGTCTGTTACGTCCAGGTGTTGAATGGTTAAGTTTAAATCTAAGATTTCTTTGCTTAGCTTCTTTTTGGAGGATCTATCCAGCACTGCTAAAGGGGTGTTCAAATCTCCAACTACTATGGAACTGGAGGAAATCAAGTTGCTCATGTCCGTTAGAGTTTCTCTTATAAATTGAGGTGCATTCTGGTTGGGTGCATAAATATTAATAATTGAAATCTCATCATATTGAGTATTACCTTTAACAAATATGAAGTGTCCATCCTTATCCTTTCTTATTTCAGTTGCATCTGTGAATAGGATTGCAACGCCTGCTTTTTTCTGCTTTCCATTTGCCTGGAGTATAGATGACCATCCCTTCACCTTGAGTCTACATTTGTCTTTTAATGTAAGATGCGATTCTTGTAGGCAGTGGACACCTGGCTTGAGTTTTTGTATCCAGGCAACTTGTGCTTCTTTAGAGGACAATTTAAACCATTCACATTAATTGAGAACATTGATAAGCCTTTCGAGAGTCCGGTGGACATTTTTAATCCTTTCGTGACTGTGGAAGTTGGAATTTGATCAAAAGTTTTTGGATGGGTTTACTTTTGTGGTGGAGGATTATGCTGGTCTTTATGGAGGACAGGTCTGAGAATATTCTAGAGAGGTGGTTTAGTTGTGGCAAATTTCTTCCACATGTGTATGTCATTAAAGTATTTAATTTCTGCATCATAAATGAAACTCAGTTCAGCTGGGTACAGAATCCTGGGTTGAAAGTTATTTTGTTTTAGGAGATTAAAAGTCGATGACCATCCTCTTCTAGCTTGAAAGGTTTCAGCAGAGAGATCTGCAGTTATTCTAATATTCTTCCCCTTGTAGGTAATGGTTTTCTTTCGTCTGGCTGCGTTCAGAATTTTCTCCTTCATATTAACTTTAGTGAAATTGATTATGATTTGTCTGGGGGATGTTTCATTCGGTTTGAGTCATGCTGGAGTTCTGAAACTGTCAGCTATCTGAAATTCAGAATCTCTTGGCATGTCTGGAAAGTTCTCTTTCATAATCTCATGGAGAAGAGACTCTGTGCCTTGTGAAGCCACTTCATCAATTTGGGGGACCCCTATAAGACGAATATTGGTTTTCTTCGAATTATCCAAGAGCTCTCTGAGAGAGTGATCTGTTTTTGCCCTCCATTTCTCTTCCTCTCTGAGAATTTGGGAGCATTCGAAAGCTTTGTCTTCAATGTCAGAAATCCTTTCTTCTGCTTGCTCCATTCTGTTGCTGAGGGATTCTTCTGTGTTTCTCAGATCTTTGAGGGCTACAACTTCTTGTCTTAATGTGTCAAAATCTTTGGTCATTTGGTCTTTGAATTTGTTGAATTCTTGAGACATCTTTTGGGTTATTGCTTGGAATTCTAATTCGATCTTATTTGCTATCCAGATTCTGAAATCGATTTCTGACATCTCAGCTATTTGTTTGTGCATGGAATCTTGTGCTGTGTTGCCCCATTGTTCCTTGGGGGAGTTAATCTACTCTGATTATTCACATTGCCAGAGTTTTTCCTTTGATTTCATCTCATGATTGTTTTTCACCATTGCCTCTGGCCATCCTCAGAGTTGGGGTGCTATCTCTTCAAATTAGACCCTGGGGGGATCACTCTATTGTTGCTTTATCTTTGTAGGGAGTGACCTTGTGTAGCTCTTCTGGGGGCTGCCCCAGCCAGGGAGTTCTGGTTGTTGGAGCAGCTCTGGAGTGTGACACACCCGGATCCAGCAACAGGGTGGGGGTGGTGCACATGGTTCTGGGAGTACCTGGTTCCCAGTGATTTTGGCACAGAGGGCCCAAGGCTCCAGCAGTCTCTGGCCAGGAGAAGGGCTCCGTGCAGAGACAGGGAGGGCTCTGGAGAGCACATGGCTACCACAGTCCTTGACCAGATGAGCGGGTGGGTGTGGAGGCAGGGAGGGTAAAGGAGGGAGGACACCGGGTTGCGCGGCTCCCAGAGTTCCTGGTCAGGGTGGGGGAGGCCCAGCAGGTTGGGGTAGTGGTCCCAGTGCAGCTCTTACCAGGGTTGTGTGGGCGCAGCTCTTATGAAGGGGAGGTTGCCTATCGCGGTCCTGATGCGGCTCTTCCGGAGATGGAAGGGTGCTGATCACGGGTCTCTGTGCAGCTCTTACTGGGGTCCAAGAGGGTGCTGATCACGGGTCCCAGCACAGCTCCTCCAGAGGTGGGAGGGTGCTGATCACACATTAACTAATGAAATCCCAGAAATAAATCCAGGCATTGCAGTCAGTTGTTTGTTGACAGCAATGCCAGGAACACACATGGGGAGAATAGAGTCTCTTCAATAAAGTGTTAAGAAAACTGAATATCACATTCAGAAGAATGAAATTAGACCTTTTCTCACACCATCTACAAAAATAAACTCAAATTAGACTAAAGATATAAGGCTTCAAACTGTAAAACTACCATAAGAAAACATAAGTGAAAAACTTCATGATGTTGTTTTGGGCGATAATGTTTTAGATAGGACTCCAAAAGCAGAAGCAACAAAAGTGAAATAGACAAATGAGATTTCATCACACTAAAAGTCTTCTGCACATCAGAGGAATCAACAGAATGAAGAGAAAACTTACAGAATAGGAGAAAATATTTGCAGACCAAGTAAACATAAGTAGAGAAACAGTTTGGAAAATGTTTCTCATACATCTGATAAGGGGTCAATATCCAAAATTTACAAGAAATTTAATTCAGTAACAAGAAAACAAATAACCTGAGTAAACAATGAACAAAGAATCTAAATAGACATTTCTCAAAAAGAAAAAAGAGACACAAATGGCCAATAGATATATGAAAAAAATTTCAACATTGCTAACAATTGGAGAAATGCAAATTAAAGGCACAATGAGGTACTATATAATGCCTGTTGTAATGGATACATTCAAAAAGCTGAAAGATAAGTGTTGGTTTGGATGTAAAGATAAGGGAACCCTTGCACAATGTTGATGGGAATGTAAGTTAGCATAGCCATTATGGAAAATCATATGGGAGCTCCTTTAAAAATTAAAATAGAAATGCCACCGGATCTAGCAATTCTACCTACTGGGTATACATCTAAAGGAAATGAAATCACTATGTTGAGAGAGATTTGCATTTCCATGTTCATTGCAGCATTATTCACAATAGCAATAACCAAACTATGGAATCAACCTAAGTGTCTATCCATGGGTGAACAGATAAAGAAAATGTGCCATATATATACAATGTAATACTATACAGCCTTTTAAAAGAAGTAAAGCCTGGCATTTGCAACAACATGGATGAACCTGGAAAACATTATGTTAAGTGAAATAAGCTAGACATAGAAAGACCAATACAGTAGTTCCCCATTATCCACAGGAGATAGGTTCTAAGACCCTCCAGTGGATGCCTGAAATGGCAGATAGTACTAGACCTATATATGAGGTATGACAATTAAGTTCATGAACTTGCCAACATGCGCTTATGTTGGTAGCACTGTACAAGTAACCTGGTAAGGTTTCATAACCTTGTTATATTAGTGTCTTACAGTTGTGTTCATGTCAACATGCGGCAGTGTCTTCCTGAGTGGCATGAATGTCAGAGCTTGAAGTAGAGCAATGGACAAACATTAAAAAAATTTTTTGAGGCAGAGTCTCACTTTGTCACCCTTAGTAGAGTGCCCTGGTGTCATAGCTCACAACAACCTCAAACTGTTGGGCTCAAGTGATCCTCTTGCCTCAGCCTTGTGAGTAGCTGGGACTACAGGTGCCCACCACAATGCCCAGCTATTTTTAGAGAGAGGGCCTCACTCTTGCTCAGGGTGGTCTCAAGCCTGTGAGCTCAGGTAATTCATCTGCCTCGGCCTCCCGGAGTGCTAGGATTACAGGCATGGGCTACTGTGCCTGGCCTTAAATTTCTTATTAAACTTTCCCAGAGTGGAAGTGAAATCAGAATCATATTA
This sequence comes from Nycticebus coucang, assembly GCF_027406575.1. Taxonomy (NCBI): domain Eukaryota; kingdom Metazoa; phylum Chordata; class Mammalia; order Primates; family Lorisidae; genus Nycticebus; species Nycticebus coucang. The sequence goes on from NC_069797.1 coordinate 62,589,689, forward strand.
GTCCAAGTTTATGAGCAAAATGCAATGAAGAAAACAGCAGTGTACAAATGGATTAAACATTTTTCTGTGGGGAGAGAAAGCATCAGTGATGAGAGATCAGGGTAGCCAGTAACAAGCAGAACTGATGAATACATTGCAAAAATTCATCAATTTGTGCATCACAGTCATTAGCTGTGAGAAGCATAGCACACCAAGTAAACATAAAAAGAGAAACAGTTTGGAAAATGTTAACTGACAATTTTGGCATGAGAAAGGTATGGCTCTTGCATCATGGCAATGCATCACCTTACACAGCACTCTCCATGAGGGAGTTTTTAGCCAGTAGACAAATAACTGTATTGGAATATCCTCTCTATTCACCTGATATGGCCCTCAATGCCTATTTTCTTTACCCAGAGATGGAAGGAAATATTGAAAGGAAGACATTTTGGTGACATTCAGGACATTGGGGGTAATACATGTACAATGATAATTCTAATGGCCATTCCAGAAAGAGTTCCAAAATTGCTTTGAAGGGTAGACTAGGCACTGGATTCATTGAATAGATTCCCAAGGGGAAGTTCTTCAAAGGTGACCATAAGAACGTTCACTAATGAGATATGTAGCACATTTTATAGGGTGAGTTCATTAACTTAATTGTCAGACTTCATATACTGTTTTTTCCTATACATACATACCTATGATAAAGTTTAATTTATAAACCAGGCACAGTAAAAAATTAACAAAAATAATAAAAATGAAACAATTATAATAATATATTGTAATAAAAGTTAGGTGAATGTGATATCTCTTTCACACACACAATCTTATTGAATTATACTCACCTAGCATATTATACTCACCACAGTTGACTATGAATAACTGAAAATGAGAAACAAAGAGGAACTACTATGCCACATGATCTCACTTACATGTGGAATCTTAAAAAAACTGAACTCATAGAAACAAAGAATGGAATGGTGGTTACTAGGGGCTGCAGAGGAAGGGTTGGAAAAAAGTTGGTCAGAAGAAATTTTCAGTTAGCTAGAAGGAATAAGTGACCCACTGTACAACATGATGACTAAAGTTAATAATGTATTATATTCTTGAAAATCTCTGAAAGGAGATTTTAAGTGTTTTCACCATAAAAAATAAGTATGTGTGGTAATACATATGTTAATTAGTTCAATTTAGCTGTTCTACAATGTATGCATATGCCAAAATATTATACTATATGTGGTAAAGATGCACTATGTTTTTTTTGAGACAGAGTCTCACTCTGTCACCCTGGGCAGAGCACCTGGCATTGTAGCTCACAGCAACCTCAAACTCTTGGGCTCAAGAGATCCTGTTACCACAGCCTCCCAAGTAACTGGGATTATAGACACCTACCACAATGCTTGGCTTATTTATTTATTTAATTTTTTGTAGAGATAGGGTCTCGCTCTTACTCAGGCTGGTCTCATACTCCTGAGCTCAGGCAATCCACCAGTGTCAGCCGCCCAAAGAGCTAGGATTACAGGCATGAGCCACCATGCCCAACCAATATGCCCAATTTTTGTCAATTTAAAAACCAATTTTTAAATTAAGAGAGTTAACTTTTTAAAATAAGTAAATTTACAAAACCTCTTAATAGAAGGTTTTGTCAAGTTGATGGGCCAGTCATAGAATAAACTGAGGCACTAAAGAGTAACTCAGAAATGACCCGGGTGATTGTATTATTGCATTCCCAAAGGATCCTATATTAGCACAGCTAAGGTGTGCTCATCAGACCTGCACAAACTGTACCCCAGAATATCTGAGAGTGTTGCAAGATGTGTTTACCAAGACGATGTGCCCAGTTTAGTTAGCTTGGAGGAATTGGCGTCAACTCTCAAACTTAATGAGCCTATAGTAAACTGTCATTTCAAATGAAGAAAGCAATGGCAAAAATATTTGGCAAAGGCTGTTACCAGGCTGTTTCCATGGAGTGAGGGACACCCACTACCCATACTGCTGAAAACATTAAGAGAAGTTTGGGAAAAGTTGGCTCTAACCAGTATGGATGACTTTGAAGATTTCACTGGAGGAAGTAACAACAGTCATATGGTAATAAGAGAACTAGAACTGAAAGTGGAGCCTAAAGATGTGACTGAATTGCTGCAACCTCATGATAAAACTTGAAGAGATGAAGAGTTGCTTCTTATGGATGAACAAAGAAAGTGGTTTCTTGAGGTGGAATCTACTGCTGGTGAAGACGCTGTCAACACTGTTAAAATGACAATAAACCATCTAGAAGATTACATAAACTTACTTGTTAAAAAAGTGGGAGTGTTTGAGAGGATTGACTTCAGTTTTGAAAGAAGTTCTGCTGTGGTTAAATTGCAATCAAATAGTACCACATGCTACAGAGAAATCTTTTGTGAAAGGAAGAGTTAATCAATGTGGCAAACTTTATTGTCTTAATTTAAGAAACTGCCACAGCTACCCCAGCCTTCAGCAACCACCACCCTAATCAATAAACAGCCATGAACACCAAGGCAAGACCTACCACCAGAAAAAAGATTAAGGCTCATGAAAAACTCAGATCATCTTTATCTCATATTAGCATCTTTCAGCAATAAAGTAATTGTTTTTGCTACAGGGTCTCATTCTGTCACCCAAGCTAGAGTGCAGTGGCATCATCATAGCTCACTGAAACCTCAAACTCCTAGATTCAAGTGAACCTCCTGCTTCAGCTTCCAAAGTAGCTGGGAGTACAAGCGTGTACTACCATGCCTGGATAATTTTTCTATTTTTTGTAGAGATGGGGTCTTACTCTTTCTCAGGCTGGTCTCAAATGCCTAACCTCAAGCAGTCCTCCACCTCCTAAAGTACTAGAATTACAGGCATGAGTCACTGAACCTGGACAGCAATAAAGTATTTTAATTAAGTATGTGCCTGTTTTTTAGACATAATGCTATCGCACATTTAGTAGACTACAGTGTAGTATAAACATAATTTTTACGTGCGTTAAGAAACCAAAATTTCACATGACTTGCTTTATTGCAATATTTGTAATAACACAGCATCCCTTAGGTATGCCTATATGGCCTGTGGGCCAATTCACCCTGCCTTCTGCACTATAAAGAATTATAAAGTTTTATTAGAACATAGCCACTCTTTTTTGTTTATGCACTCTCTGTGGCTGCTTTCTCACCACAAGGGCAGAGTAGTTGCTGCAAAGACTGTATGTCCTGCAAAGTCATATTTATAGTCCTACTCTAGACCTTTCCAGGGAACATTGTTAGAAGGTGGACTAGCAGTTCTTAAATGATAAATCTACTCCAGCATTCTGATTTCCCTATGCTTTTAGGTACCTTCCTCTCCAATACACTAGCCACTAGCCACATGTACTTCCTGAGCACTTGAAATGTGGCTAGCACAAATTAAGGAGTTTTTAAGTGTAAAATACACACTATGTGTCAAAGACCTAGCACAGGAATACATAAAATAGTTCATTAATAACATTTACCTTCTTTATATGTTGAAATAGATAATCTGTTAGACATATTGGATTATATAAAATATATTCTTAAAATTTATTTTACCTATCTTTATTTTTTAATGTGGCTGTTAGAAAATTAAAACCTATATATGTGGCTCACATATGTGGGTTATATTACATTTCTACTACACAGCACTGCTATATAGTCTATAAAAATGTTCACACATTTTAACTTTCTTTAGTATAGGTCACTTTTCATAATTTCAGTGAAATAATTATCAAGCTGTTAAGGGCCATTGCTAGCCACTTAAGCTAATGAAAAAATCTCTGCTTATAGTACACTCATATCATCCAACATTATATTTTTCCACCCTAATCCATTATTATTGGGATTCATTCTGTTTTTATAAATTAACAAAATTCTTACAATTCTATTGTAGCTCCTTACATGTCTGTATCTTACTACCAGGGGCCTGCTGGAAACTTGGGTCTGATTATGGGTCTAGAAGTAAAGGGTGGGGATTATAAAGAAAGACAGATCCTAAAGAATCAGCAGTTATCTACAAGAGCTCTCTCAGGGGAGCAATTTACATGTTTTTTAGACAAGAAACTTATCTTTCAGACAGGAAGAAGCTCTACTTCTACTGACATAGGAAGCTTGGCTTTAGAGATCCAACACCCCAAACTTATCAGAATCTGCTTATATGTTGCCATTTAAATTTCAGGGTCCCAGAGACTCTGCAAATTTAGAAATTTAGTTTGAAATATAATTCAGGATGAAACTTTGGGTTTAGTTTTTGGAAGTTGCAGTCTTATGATTATATGAAACAGCAGTTAATCCACAACTTGGTTTGGAAATGATGGAATCTGGTGAATAAGTCTATGAAACTTGTTGCCTCTATGTGTAGTGGTGAGCCTGAAGTCTCTGGAGGTAGGCAAGGCCACCAATTGGGAGAAAAAAACTGGACACAAAGTGAATGAGAAGAGGACAACCTGGAATCCCCATCTACATCTCCCCACTCCAACCCTAATGACAGAGGTGAACCTTTGCACTGGAGCTATACACATGATTGACCCAGGACTCAGAGAAACCAAAGGAAGTGATCTGGCTGGAGGTGGAAGAGCTGTAGGCCTAGCTGCCACAAATCAGAAAAGGTGAATGAGAATGTAGGCAATGACAACATCGGCAAGCCTGGCACCCTATATCACCTGTCAAAATTTACTTGATGCTGTCTCACTTCTGCTTTCCGAATCTCATACAAATTTTTCTGTGGCAAAATTCACCTCAGAACCATACAGGAAAGACAATTCTTAGAAATGTAGTTTCAACTTAGTTAATGCAGTACAAAAGTACCACAATCACTAAAAATACTAATAATATTACTCATGCAAGATTTTGGTAAAAGGTGAAAGATGGAATATACATAACAAACACACAAAAAGATTTGTGCATTTTTTTAGTTTTTTTATTTTTTCAAATTAATATGAGGGTACAATTTTTAGGTTACATTGTCCCCACTTCCAGGGTAAAGTTCCATTTGTAGAAGAGCTCCTCACCCAGGAGATGTGTTATACACCTTCACAATGTGCACATTAGGTGAGATCCTGCTTCATGCCCTCCCTCCTTCTGCCAAATGTTGTCTCCCTCCCCCCTCCCACTTCCCTCTACCCCTGAACTGGCTATACTAGTGTTTTATTGTTCTATGAGCATGTAATTGTTTATATATTGATTTCATATTACTATGGAGTACATTGGATATTTATTTTTCCATTCTTGCAATACTTTACTAAGAAGATTATGTTTCAACTGCATCTAGGTAAATGTAAAAGATGTAAAGTCTCTTTTTTAATGGCTGAATGTTATTCCATGGTATACATATACCACACTTTGTTGATCCATTCATGGGTTGATGAGCACTTAGGTTGCTTCCACAACTTGGCAATTGTGAATTGAGTTGCAAGAAACATTCTAGTGTAAATGTCTTTGTAGTAAAATGATTTTTGTTCTTTTGAGTAGATACCTAGTAATGGGTTTGCAGAGTCAAATGGAAGGTCTACTTTTTCATCTTTGAGGATTCTCCATACTTCTCTCAAAAGGGCTATATTAGTTTGCAATCCCACTAGCAGCACAGAAGTGTTTCCTTCTCTCTACATCCATGCCAGCATCTGGTGTTTTGGGACTTTGTGGTGTTGGCTAATCTTGCTAGGGTTAGGTGATATCTTAGAGTGGTTTTGACTTGCGTTTCTCTGAGGATGAAAGACGAGCATTTTTTCATGTGTGTGTTGGCCATTCATCAGTCATCCTTGGTGAAGTTTCTGTTCAAATCTCTTGCCCACTTATAGATAGTGTTGTTTGCACTTTTTATTGTTTAATTTGAGTTCTCTATAGATTCTATTTATCAGGTCTTTGTCAGATTCATAACATGCAAAAATCTCCCATTCTCTGGGCTGTCTGTTTGCTCTGTTGGTGGTACTCTTAGCTGTGAAAAAGCTTTTTAGTTTAATCAAGTCCCAGTATTTTATTTTTGGTGTTGCTGCAATTGCTAGGGAGGTCTTCCTCATAAAGTTTTTTCCCAGGCCAATATCTTCAAGTGTTTTCCCCACACTCTCTTCTAGAATTTTTATTGTTTCGTGTCTTAAATTTAAATCTTTTATCCAACAAGAATCAATTTTTGTCAATGGTGAGAGGTGCTGGTCCAATTTCAGTCTCTTCTGCATGTGGATAACCAGTTCTCTCAGCACCATTTATTAAATAAGGATTGTTTTTACATAGCACGTTTTTGTTAGGCTTATCAAAGATTAAATGATGATATGTGGCTGAGTTCATCCCTAGATTCTCTATCCTATTCCATTGATCTACATCTCTATTTTTGTGCCAGTACCATGCTGTTTTGATCACTGTAGCCTTATAGTATAACTTAAAATCTGGCAACATGATGCCTCCAGATTTGTTTTTATTTCTAAGAACTGTATTTGCTATTTGGGTTTTTCTGGTTCCATATGAATCAAAGTACTTTTTTCAAGACCTTTAAAGTATGACATTGGTGCTTTGATGGGAATGCATTAAATCTATAGATTGCTTTGGGTAGTATAGACATTTTAATGATGTTGATTCTTTCCAGTCATGAACATGGTATGTTCTTCCATTTGTGGACATCTGCTATTTTTTTTCTCAAAGTTTCATAATTCTCTTTATACAGATCTTTCACATCTTTGTTAGATATATTCCCAGGTATTTCATCTTCTTTGGTGCTTTTGTAAAAGGAAAAGAGTCTTTGATTTTGTTATCAGCTTGACAATTTGTGGTGTATATGAAGGCTACTGATTGTGGGTATTGATTTTCTAACCTGAGATGATTCTGTATTCCTTGATCACTTCTAAGAGCTTTGTAGTTGAGTCCCTGGGATTTTCCAGGTATAAGATCTTGTCATCTGTGAAAAGGAAGAGTTTGACCTCCTCTGCCCCCATTTGGATTCCTTTGATCTCCTCTTGCCTGATTGCAATGTCTGGGACTTCTAACACTATGTTAAATAGCAGTGGAGACAGTGGGCATCCTTGTCTGGTTCCAGATTTGAGTGGAAATGCTTTGAGTTTTACTCCATTCAATATGATATTGGCTGTGGCTTTGCTGTAGATAGCCTCTATCAGCTTAAGAAATGTTCCATCTAAGCCTATTTTCTTGAGGGTTTTTATCATGAAAGAATGCTGGATGTTGTCAAAAGCCTTTTCTGCATCAATTGAAAGAATTATATGGTCTTTGTTTTTTATTCTATTTAGTGATGTATTGATAGATTTTTGTGTATTAAACCAACCTGTTGTCTCTGGAATAAAACCCATTTGATCATAGTGTATAACGTTTTTAATGTGTTGTTGTATTCTGTTTGCTAATATCTTGTTGAATATTTTTGAATCAACATTCATTAATGATATTGGTCTATAGTTTTCTTTTTTTGTGGGGTCCTTTCCTGGTTTGGGGGTCAAGGTGATATTCGCTTCATAGAATGTGTTAGGGAGGATTCCTTCTTTCTCTGTATTTTGGAAACATTTATGCATTATAGGAACTAGTTCCTCTTTGAAGATTTGATAGAATTCTGGTGGGAAACCATCTGGTCCAGGGCTTTACTTTTTTGAGAGATTTTATATAATCGATGCTATTTCAATACTTGATTTGGTCTATTCAAGATTTCTAAATATTTCTGGCTGAGTTTTGGAAGTATTGTGCTTCTAGACATTGGTCCATCTCCTCTACATTTTCATATTTCCAGGAATAGAGTTTTTAGTAGTAATTGTTGAGAATCTTCTCTATTTCTGTGGCACCTGTTGTTATTTCCCCTTTATCATTTCTGACTGTAGTTATTAGAGATCTTATTTTTCTGTTTCTGGTTTGTCTACCCAAGGGTTTATCAATTTTTTTTAATCTTTTCAAAGAACCAACTTTTTTTTTCGCTGATCTTCTGAAGAGTTCTTTTGTTTTCAATTTCATTTAATTCTGCCCTAATTTTTGTTATATCTTTTCTTCTTTGGGGTTAGGGGTTAGATTGTTCTTATTTTTCCAGTTGCTTGAGATAAGATTTGTGCATGTTATAGGGTACCTTATATGCTAAACTTTGAATAGCTCCCCTATATTATAATACACTTTTTTCATATTCTTATATTGTCTTTTTTATAAGGGGAGAAATTTCATGTAAATAACCTGCAGAATACTCTGAAAAGATTGGGAATTGAGCTCACAGAAGAGGAATTTGCAAAGCTGTCAGAAAAGCTGCAGGTTGATGGTGAGCATTAAAGATATCCTCAGAGCGTCTTTTTATCTTTGCCTTATCTCTGATATGTTGAAAAATAGATTTGGTGATAGATACATGCTAGAAAACTTGGTGAAAAGTCCAATTAAGAATAAATCTTGGATCTTCATTATGGTTGTTACAAAATCGGCATCATTTTGCTCTTTTGTATACCAAGAATTGCTGAGGACTTTAACAGATCTAGATAAGTAAGAAAGAAAATTAAAGGGATATGAAATGCTGTAGAAAAGTCAACTGGCTCACTCTTTTGTCCATTTCTTTGTCTACTGAAATCTTCACTCTAAAATGAATTAAAAGATTATAATAATACACCAAATCTTCAGGTTCTATCTGCCTCTCTTATATCTTCTCTCATTTTTCCCCTTCAAGCCATTATGAACTAGTCGTAGTTTTATATATATAGTCTCATGTCCCAAGACTTTCTCTCTTTTCAGTCTCCCCTTTATATGAAGTCTCTTTTATTCCTCTGTGTCTCTTACCAATCTCTATTAATACATTAATATAATTCATGTGTTACTTCCTGCAGGAAACATCTTAGTATATATCAGGCTTAGTGATAATTAGTGGTCCCTGCCTTAGATGTATGTTGGTAAAGTTATCTTGCCAATTCCAGTGATATTTTTAACTATAGCTTATAATGCCTTCTAAAACACTGTGGAGAATACACTTTTCCGGACTCCCATTCTAACATTTAAGGAAACTTTCTAGTAGAAGATAACCTTATTCCTTGCAATCATAAAATTTAATAAGTGCAAGTAAAACTGAGATATAAGGAATTTTTATGTGATTTTTCCCATGAAATATGTATCTTAAGTTTGTTTTCTGAGCTTGTGACATTATCTTCATTGAGCCTTTTCTTATAGCAAATGGGAAGGTTGATCTGAAAGAGGTGATCGATGGAGTAAAATCTACTACAGGCAAGTGATAAATTATAAATTAAAGATTTTAGTATTTATAATAATTGCATCTCACCATTATCCCTTGATTGCCACGTTAGTTATGGCATTTCCACCTCATTTATTAAATGTTTAAAACTAATTCACAGCATTTCGCTTATTTTCTGGTATACTTTTCATTTACATAGTTTACTCCTTTCTTTTTAGAATAGTCAAACTTTATATTAGTAAAATAATAAGTGAACTAAAGCTTTGGTAAATACCCTAGATAACTTATAAAAATGACACTAACAGATCTTAACCTTAGTTGATACAATTATTTGAATAAGTTATTTATAACATTCTAATTAAATAGAGAGATATATGATGTGGATTCTACTAGAGGTAGAGTTGCCTTGATACTGTCATTATGAATGTATCTTCTTAATTCGTATTTAGAGATCAAATTGTTTTTCTGTGAATGTCACAGTGTACTTATAGAGGTCTCATTGGCCTCTACTCTCCATCTAATGCCTACTCATGCGATGTAGCCATGAATTATTTTTCCCTGTTTGTAATCATTAAATAAGCCTTTACATTCATAAATGTAATGATATCTATCTTTTTTAAGGAGGGCTGGTTGATGTCAAAGATGTAGAAACTATTCTGAGAAACATGGGAATAGAGCTCACAGATCAGGAACTCTTGACACTGATGAAAAATCTGCCTTTCAACGGTAAACCTTTCAAATACAAATGTGATCTTAAAGGGTTCTTATTCTTTTAAGCTTTTATTGACAGCGTTTAAAACTATGTTCATTTCCTCAGATGTAAGAAAATAAAAATTCATTTCTAAATAATTTGAATGTTCATTTATTCCTGATGGAAATTCCCATCTATGTTGTTTAACTTCTAATTTTGAAATAAGCTTCCACATCACTGCGAATTATGTCATCAAAGGAAAGAAATTTCTGAGGTTATCCTTACCAGTTAGACACCTATAAGTAATTGTGAGAAGTAAAAAAGGGAAAGAAGTAATGTTAAATTTGAACAGGATAAAAGATGAGAGGTGAATCATATCCACAAGTTGTAGAGTATCTTATGTACTAAATTTTAAATAGCTCTGCCATATTATAAACTTTCCCTTTAAATGTTCTCTCAAATTTTATTTTAATAAGAGAAACTTATGAGGCAACTTGTGAAAATTTTAGTTTTACTGAAATAACTTTAACAAATGCCAAATCACTTCTCTAGGACCTGAATTTTTCCTTTTTTTTTTTTTTTTTGTAGATGGTAGCAAGATCTTCAAGAATAGGTTGCTGGAAGGTCTTAAGTCTCTTAAAGGTGAGTGAGAAGCATAATGACAATGCAAATGAATATGAGACCCTCATATGTGTACTGTTTCCAGATATTGAATTTGTGGATGTTGCTGTCTCCCATATATATTAATTATAAATTTGTGCTTTTTAAGAGTTCAGTCTTTACTTCAGCAAACAAATATCCTATGTTCTATTTCGGGAGCAAAGTCCCACACCCTCTTGTGATTTTCTAAACTTTTCAGGAAAGAAAATATCATATTTCGAGTTTGCAGAGGAAAAAATTACAGCAGTGATTCAGGGAAGTTAGTCAGCAGCAAGTAAAAAACTAAATTGGAAGTGCAGTCATCTAAAGTCAACCTCATATATTGTTCAGAAATAAAGAACATTTCCCATAGCCGGGCGTTGTGGCGGGCGCCTGTAGTCCCAGCTACTCGGGAGGCTGAGGCAAGAGAATCGCGGAAGCCCAGGAGTTAGAGGTTGCTGTGAGCCGTGTGACGCCACGGCACTCTACCGGAGGGCGGTACAGTGAGACTCTGTCCCTACAAAAAAAAAAAAAAAAGAACATTTCCCACCTGAACCAGAATTCCTTCAACACTTACTGAATGCCCTTTTAAACTTTGTGTTATATAGGATAGTCCCCACAACAAGTCTCAAAGGAAATGGCCTTAATTCTAGCTTGATAATTTCTTTGTAGGCTTAAAATATTTGGTATCTGGACTGAAACTGTTGAGCATTAATTAATTAATTTTTTTTCACTTTTGAGCAAACATTCTTAACTTAAGGTTAGTGATGTTGAGGGAATCCTTGAATAGGTGTTAATGAGTAGATAAATAGATGAAATATCTAGAAATAGTATATTAGAAATACTATGTCAGAAGTAGAATGCAAACTGTGTGAGTAATGATATACTGCTTAAGAAATTCATAAAGGGATATGTGTATCAATAAAGATTAAGAACTTCTCTTCTAGAATTGTCTAATATTCTTTATGTATTATTACTTTCTTTAGGTGGGAAGGTTGATGTCAACAACCTAGACACCATTTTGAATAACCTGGGAATCAAACTTTCAGATAAGGAACTTAAGGATCTGACTCAGAATGTACATGTTGGTGGTGAGCATGATATCAGATACCATATTCCCTAGTCCATTCTGTGATGCTATAACAGAATACTACAGACTGGGTAATTTATAAAGAAATGAAATTTATTTTCTCACAGATCTGGAGGCTGAAAAGACCAAGATAAAGGCACTGGCATCTGGCAAGGGCTTTCCTGCTTAGGCAATTTTGATTCTTTTTGCCTTCCATATAGTGGAAGGTGAAGGGCAAAGAGGCAAAAAAGAGTCAAAATCGCCCTTTTATAATGACTTGTTGTGGGGACCATCCTATATAACACAAAGTTTAAAAGGGCATTCAGTAAAATTGCCTTTTTATAATGGCATTAATCCCGTTAATGAGGACAGAACCTCATGACCTAATCACCTCTTAAATGCCCCACCTCTCTATTCCGTTAGAAAGGCAATTAAATTTCAACATTAGTTTTGGATGGGACAAACATTCAAACCATAGTTTCATTCAAACCATAGTTCCACCCATGGCTCCCCCAATTTCATGTCCTCACATACAAAATGCATTCATTCTGTGCCGAATTCTAGCACCAACTGAAAAGTCTCAGACTGAGACTCATCTAAATCAGATATGGGTGAGATTCAAGATACAATTAATCCTGAAGTAAATTTTCTTCTAACTGTAAGCCTGTGAAATCAAACAAGTAATCTACTTCCTGATGTGACAGGCATAGGATGCATGGTACATAGGGTAGGCATTCCAATTCTAAAAGAGAGGAATAGGAATGAAGAAAGGAGTAACAGTCCCTAGTGAGCCAAAATGCAACAAGGCAAATAACATTAAATATTAAGTGTTCAGAATTATCTTTGTTGACTTCATGTCCCACCTCCTATGCACACTAGGGTAGGTGTTGGTCCCTAAGTATGCAGGCAGGCCTGCTGCCATGGCTTTGCTGGCTGCAGCCCATGCCACAGCTCTCATGAGTTAGAGCTACATGCCTGCAGTGCTGCCTTCCCAGGGTGATGCTGCACACTAGTGATTTTACATTTCTGGATCTCAGGGACGGCCCTGCCCCATAGCTCCACTAAGTGGGCACTCTCTGCAGTATTCTTTTAAATCTAGGTGTAGGCAGACATGCCTCCAAAACCTGTACACTCTGTGTGCCTGCAGAATGAGCACCACATGGATGCTGCCAAGGTTTATGGCTTATGCTTTCTGAAGCATTGGTCTAAGTTACGCCTAGATCCACTTGAGCCACAGCTGGAGTGACCAAGGACACTGTACTGGAATGCAGGGAACATAAGTAGACATTTGAGGCAGCCCTCCCCAGCAAGTCCCAAGGTCCCTACAGGTGCCCTGAACCTTTCCTTTGAAACTTTTCTAGCTTTAAGGCACAAGTATTGTGGGCCTGAAGGACATAGCAGCCTGGAAATAGATCTCTGAAATGCCTTTGGGGTCATTATCCCATTGACTTGATGAATAGCACCTAGCTTCCTTTTTTTCCTACTAATCTCCTTCTTAGGAAATTTCATGGCCTACATTCTTGGTTTTCTCTCCTAAACGTGCTTTTATATTCTTAACATGCCTCGACTGCAAATTGTCTGAATTTTTACATTGTTTTCCTTCTGATCATAATAAATTCTATCTTGAAATCACCCATCTTTCCTCACATTTTGCTATGCACAGTTAACAGAAGCCATGCAGCCCCTTTAATTATTGTTTGGAAATTTCTTTAGCTACATATCCTAGTTCATCACACTTAAACTCTGCTTTCCACAAAGTCCTTGGGCATGGACAGTTCCCCTAACTTCTCTGCTACTTTATAACAAGGATGACCTTTCTTCTAGTTTCCAATGCTTTATTCCTCATTACTGTCTGAGACGTCATCAAAATTGCCTTTACCACCAGTATTTCCGTCAACATTCTGATCATGACCACTGAAGTAATCTCTGAGAAATTTTAGGCTTTCCCTACAGTTCTCTTCTTCTGAAGCCTTACTAGAAATACCCTTGGTTGGTGCCCATAGCTCAGTGGTTAGAGTGCTGGCCACATAACACTGAGGCTGACGGGTTTGAACCCTGCCCATGACAGCTAAAACAATAATAATAATAACAACCCCATAAATGCATCTCAACAAAAATAGCTGGGCATTGTTGTAAACAACAACAACAAATAGCTGGGCATTGTAGCAGGTGCCTGTAGTCCCAGCTATTTGAGAGGCTGAGTCAGGAGAATTGCTTAAGCCCAAGAGTTTGAGATTTCTGTGAGCTGTGATACCACAGCACTCTACCCAGGGCAACAGCTTAAGATTCTGTCTCAAAAAAAAAAAGAAAGAAAAAGAAAGGGCGGCAGCTGTGGCTCAAAGGAGTAGGGCACCGGCCCCATATGCCGGAGGTGGCGGGTTCAAGCCCAGCCCCAGCCAAAAATCACAAAAAAGAAAAGAAAAAGAAATAACACCTTAACACCTACATTCATAGAAATACAGGCTTTTTCTGGCATTCACTACAAGATTCTTGCACCCTAACTGGGCACAGTGGTTCATGCCTGTAGTCCTAGCTACTCAAGAGGCTGAAGCAGGTGGGTTGCTTCAGCCCAGGAGTTCAAGGCCAACCTGTGCAACATAGTAAACAAACAAACAAAATACAGCCTGTTTTGGCCTCTCTACCCATTACCCAGTTCCAAAGCTGATTCCACATTCAGGGGTATTTGTTACAACAATATTCTATTCCTCTGGTACCATTTTTACCAGAGGAAAATACTTACCAACAATACATCAGTATTGTTTTGTACTGTTATAACAGTATACCACAGACTAATTTATTAAAAACAGAAGTGTATATTTTCACAGTTCTTTCTGGAGGCTAAGAAGTCTAAGGTCAAGGCCCTGACATCTGGCAAGGGCCTTCTTGCTACATCATCATATGGTGGAAGGCATAAGGGCAAAGGACAAAAGGGAGCCAAAATTGTCTTTTTATAATGGCATCTGTTACAGTGACAATTAAATTTTAACATGAGTTTTGGAAAGGACAAACATTAAAACTATAGCACCATAGGTACCCTGAAGAGAGTTTAGTTTAAAGAACCTTTGAGTGTATACATATATAGAAATGTCCTTTTCGACAGGGAAAAGGAACGCCCCCAGAGCAGTGTAGTAGATATTATACCACATCAGTAACCAAAATATAGTAAATGTCATTCAAGTATGTGAGCAACCAGTTACCAAAGTCAAAATTAAAACATTGTTCTTTGCTAGGCATGACATTTATACTCTCTACAAGTGTCATGGTTTGTAATAGAGTATTCCAAATTTTGAATGTAAGAAGGCAAACTCTTGAGATAAAGCCACTTCTGAATCACTTCCCTTTACTTTTTTTTTTTTTGGCCAGGGCTGGGTTTGAACCCGCCACCTCCGGCATATGGGACCGGCGCCCTACCCCTTGAGCCACAGGCGCCGCCCTCACTTCCCTTTACTAATCAAATAAGTTTGAGATATTAGAGGCATTATTGTCATTGTGTTTTTCTTTTATACGTTCTTTATTTTTTATTCATTTATTTATTTTTATTAATCATAAACACATAGATCATATATACATTAATGCATTTATGGGGTACAATGTGCTGATTTCATATAGAATTAGGAATGCTTACATCACACTGGTTAATATATACCTCATCTCATTTACTTAATTATTGTGTCAAAACATTTATACTCTGTACTAATAGATGCAACATGTACCCTTGCATTATGCACCATAGGTGTGATCCCACCACTCACTCTCCCTCAATCTGACCTCCCCCCTCCCTCCTTCATCTTGGGCCAATTTACAATCATAACAATTGTTGTGATCTATTCTTCATATGAAAGTGTGAGTGATTGTAAATTGGTTTCATAATAGTACTGAGTACATTGGCTATTTTTCCTTCCATTCTTGAGATACTTAATTTAAAAAAATTTTTTTATTAAGTCATACACATAGATCATGAATACATTTATATATATGTGGGGTACAATGTATTGATTTTTTTATACAATCTGACATGTTTACATCAAACCAACCAACATAGCTTGTGCCTCATTTATTTGATTATTATGTTAAGACATTTGTTCTACACTTGACAGATTTAACTTGTACCCTTGCAATATGCTCCATAGGTGTGGTCCTGTCTTTTACCCTCCCTCTATCAAACCTCCCTACTCATCTCCCTTCCCACTCCATTTCTCTCCTTCATCCTGGGCTATAGTTGTGTTCTATCATTCATAAGAAAGTGTGAGTAAATATAAGTTGGTTTCATAGAAGTATTGAGTACATTGGATACTTTTTCCTCCATTCTTGAGATAGTTTACTCAGGAGAATATGTTCCATGTCCCTCCATGTAAACATAAAAGAGGTAAAAGCTCTATCTTTTATAAGGCTGCATAGTATTCCATGGTGTACATATACCACAAATTATTAATCCATTCATGAGTCAATAGGCACTTGAGTTTCTTCCATGACTTGGCTATTATGAATTGAGCTGCAATGAATAATCTGAAAATATCTTCTTTGTGAAGTGATTTTTCGTCTTTTGGATATACTCCTAGTAGAAGAATCGCAGGATCCAATGACAGGTCAATTTTTAGATCCCTGAGTGTTCTCCACACTTCTTTCCAAAAGGAACCTATTAGTTTGCATTCCCACCAGCAGTGGAGAGGTGTTCCCTTTTCTCCACATCTATGCCAACATCTGTAGTTTGGGGATTTTGTTATGTTTGCTACTCTTAGTGAAGTTAGATGGTATCTCAAAGTGGTTTTGATTTGTATTTCTCTGATGATTAAAGATGACGAGCATTTTTTCATGTGTCTGTAGACCACGCAACTGTCTTCTTCAGAGAAGCTTCTGTTCAGGTCTCTTGCCCATAGTAAAATGAGATCACATGTTCTTTTCTTATTAATAAGTTTGAGTTCCCTGTGGATTCTGGTTATCAGACCTTTGTTAGAAACGTAACCTGCAAATATCCTCTCGCATTCTGGGGGTGGTCTACTTGCTTTACTTACTGTGTTCTTGGCAGTGCAGAAGCTTTTTAGTTTGAGCAGATCCCAATAATGTATTTTTGGTATTGCTTCAATTGCCCTGGGGGTCCTCCTCATAAAGTTTTCTCCCA
Organism: Nycticebus coucang; assembly: GCF_027406575.1. NCBI lineage: Eukaryota > Metazoa > Chordata > Mammalia > Primates > Lorisidae > Nycticebus > Nycticebus coucang. The sequence goes on from NC_069797.1 coordinate 62,606,339, forward strand.
GGCCAATTTCTTCAAGTGTTTCCCCTGCACTCTTTCCAAGAATCTTTATGGTTTCATATCTTAGGTTTAAGTCTTTTATCCAGTGAGAGTCAATTTTTGTTAGAGGTAAAAGATTTACTGAGTAGGATATGTTCCAGCTCCATCCATGTAAATATAAAAGAGTCTCCATCTTGTTTTAAGGCTGAATAGTATTCCATGGTATACATATACCACAATTTATTAATCCATTCATGGGTCGATGGGGACCCATGGGCTTCTTCCATGACTTGGATGATATGAATTGAGCTACAGTAAACAATCTGGTGCAAATATCTTTGTTAAAAAGCGATTTTGGTCTTTTGGCTATACACCTAGTAGAGGAACTGCAGGATCAAATGGCAGGTCTACTTTTAGCTCCCTGAGTATTCTCCATAACATCTTTCCAAAAGGGACATACTAGCTTGTGCTCACACTAGCAATGTGGAAGTGTTCCCTTTTCTCCACATCCATGCCAACATCTGTAGTTTCCACTCTTACAGGTGTTAGATGATATCTCAAAGTGGTTTTGATTTGCATTTCTCTGATGATTAAAGACGATGAGCATTTTTTCATGTGTCTGTAGGCTATCCACCTATCATCTTCAGAAAAGCTTCTGTTCAAGTCCCTTGCCCACAATAAAATGGGATTACTTATTCTTTTCTTATTAATAAGTTTGAGTTCTCTGTGGATTCTGGTTATCAAACTTTTGTCAGAAACATAACCTGCAAATATCCTCTCCCATTCTGAGAGCTGTCTACTTGCTTTACTTACTGTGTTCTTGGTTGTACAGAAGCTTTTTAGTTTGAATGATTCCAGTAATGTATTTTTGATGTTGCTTCAATTGCCTGGGGGTTCCTCCTCATAAAGTACTCTCCCAGGCCAATTTCTTCAAGTGTTTCTCTGGCACTCTCTCCAAGAATCTTTATAGTTTCATGTCTTAAGTTTAAATCTTTTATTTAGTGAGAGTCAATTTTTGTTAATGGTGAAAGGTGTGAGTCCAGTTTCAGTCTTCTACAAGTCGCCAGCCAATTCTCCCAGCACCATTTGTTAAATAGGGAATTTCCCCCCCAATTTATATTTTTGATAGGCTTATCAAAGATTAAATGATGATAAGTGTCTGGGTTGATCTCTTGGTTCTCAATTCTGTTCCATACGTCTACCTCTCTATTTTTGTGCCAATACCATGCTGTTTTGATCACTATAGATTTATAGTATAATTTGAAGTTTGGTAGTGTGATTCTTTCTGATTTGTTTTTATTTCTGAGTAATGTCTTGGCTCTTTAAGGTATTTTTCTGGTTCCATATAAAACAAAGTACTATTTTTTCTATATCTTCAAAGTATGACGGTGATGCTTTGATAGGCATTGCATTAAATTGGTAAATTGCTTTGGGTAATATGGACATTTTAACAATGTTGATTCTTCCTAGCAAAGAACATGATATGTTTTTCCATTTTTTTTTTTAATTTTATTATTATTATTTTTTTTTTTTGTAGAGACAGAGTCTCACTCTATGGCCCTCGGTAGAGTGCCATGGCATCACACAGCTCACAGCAACGTCCAACTCCTGGGCTTAAGCGATTCTCTTGCCTCAGCCTCCCAAGTAGCTGGGACTACAGGCGCCCGCCACAAGGCCCGGCTATTTTTTGGTTGCCGGGGCTGGGTTTGAACCCGCCGCCCTCGGTATATGGGGCCGGTGCCTTACCGACTGAGCCACAGGCGCCACCCTGTTTTTTCCATTTTTTAACATCTTCAGCTATTTCTTTTGTCAGAGTTTCATAATTCTCTTTATAGAGATCTTTCATGTCCTTTGTCAGGTAAATTCCCAAATATTTCATCTTCTTTGGCACTACTGTGAACAGAATAGAGTCCTTGACTGTTTTTTCAGCTTGACTATTATTGATATATATAAAAGCTACTGTTTGTGAGTATTGATTTTGTATCCTGAGATGCTACTGTATTCCTTGATCACTTCTAAGTGTTTTGTGGTTGAGTTCCTGGGATTTTCCAGGTATAAAATCATATCATCTGCGAAGAGTGAAAGTTTGATCTCCTCTGAACCTATTTGTATACCCGTGATTGCCTTCTCTTGCCTGATTGCTATGGCTAAGACTTCCGTTACAATGTTGAAAAGCAGTGGAGAAAATGGGCAACCTGGCCTGGTTCCTGATCTGAGTGGAAATGTTTTCAATTTTACTTCATTCAATATGATATTGGCTGTGGGTTTGCTGTAGATGGCCTCTATCAGTTTAAGAAAAATCCCTTCTATACCTGTTTTCTTAAGTGTTCTGATAATGAAAGGACGCTGGATATTGTCAAAAGCTTTTTCCGCATCTATTGAGAGAATCATATGGTCTTTGTTTTTTAGTTTGTTTATGTGATGTGTTGTATTTATAGATTTACATATATTGAGCAAACCTTGAGACCCCGAGATAAAACCCACTTGGTCATGGTGTATAATTCATTTGACGTGTTGCTGGATTCTGTTTGCTACGATCTTATTGAATATTTTTGCATCTATGTTCATTAAAGATATTGGTCTATGGTTTTCTTTTCTTGTTGGGTCTTTTCCTGGTTTGGGGATCAGGGTGATATTTGCTTCATAGTATGTGTTTGGAAGTATTCCTTCTTTTTTGATGTTTTGGAAAAGGTTAAGTAATATAGATACTAGTTCCTCTTTAAAAGATTGGTAGAATTCTGATGTGAAGCCATCTGATCCCGGACTATTCATTTTGGGGAGATTTCGTATAGTTTATTCTATTTCAGTACTTGATACATGTCTGTTCAGATTTCCAATTCTTTCTGATTAAGTCTAGGAAGTTGGCATGCTTCCAAGTATTGGTCAGTTTCTTTCAGATTTTCATATTTCTGAGAATAAAGTTTTTCGTAGTATTCATTAAGGATTTGTTGAATTTCTGAGGTGTCTGTTGTTATTTTGCCTTTGTCATTTCTGATTGATGATACTATGGACATTAATTTTCTATTTTTGATTAGGTTGGCCAAAGGTTTCTCAATTTTGTTGAATTTTTTTAAAAATCACTTTTTTGATTCATTGATCTTTTGAATAATTCTTTTGTTTTTGATTTCATTTAATTCTGCTCTAATTTTAGTTATTTCTTATCTTCTTCTGGGTTTGGGGTTAGAATATTCTTCCTTTTCCTTTTGCTTAAGATGTCCCATTAAGTTATTGACCTCTTCTCCTTCCATTCTCTTGAGGAAGGCTTGCAACATTATAAATTTCCCTCTTAGGACTGCCTTGCAGTATCCTACAGGTTCTGATAATTTGTGTCTTCATTATTATTTTGTTCCAAAAATTTGGCAATTTCCTTCTTCATCTCATCTATGATCCTGCTATCATTCAGCATAAGGATATTTAGTTTCCATGTCTTTATATGAGTGTGCAGATACCTGTTATTGGTGAGTTCAACTTTTATTGCGTGATGATCCGAGAAAATACAAGGAATAATTTCTGTACTTTTAAATTTGCTGAGGTTAGACTTGTGACCTAAGATGTGATAAATTTTGGAGGATGTTCCATGGGCTGATGAGAAGAATGTGTATTCAGTTTTGAAATGTTCTACAGATGTCTGTTAAATTCAATTGTTGTATGGTGAAGTTTAAGTCCAAAATTTATTTTCTTAGTTTCTTATTGGAGGATCTATTGAACACTGCCAAAGGGGTGTTAAAATCTCCAACTATTATGGTGCTGGAAGATATTAAATTGCTCATGTTTGTTAGGGTCTCACTTATGAATTGAGGAGCATTCTGGTTGGGCACATAAATGTTAATAGTTGACATTTCATCATATTGAGTGTTTCCCTTAACAAATATGAAGTGACCATCCTTGTCTTTCCTTACTTTTGTTGGTTTAAAGCCTAGTGTATCTGCAAAGAAAATTGCCACCTCTGCTTTTTTCTGATTTCCATTTACCTGGATTACAGATGCCCATTCCTTCACCCTGAGTCTATATTTATCCTTTAAGGTAAGATGAGATTCTTGTATGCAGTAGATATCTGACCTGAGTTTTTGTATTCACTCAGCCAACCTGTGCCTCTTAAGAGGACAGTTTAAGCTGTTCACATTAATTGAGAGTATTGATAAGTGTGGCAGTATTTTGGGTGTCAAGTTTTTCAAAATTCCAGTGCATATTTTGAATCTTTTCACCACAATGGAAATTGGATTTTGGTCAAGAATTTCAGAGTGAGTTTACTTTGGTGGTAGAGCATTGTGCTGGTCATTATGGAGGTTGGGTCTGAGGATATCCTGAAGAGCTGGTTTGGTTATGGCAAATTTCTTCAACATGTGTATGTCATTAAAGTATTTAACTTCTTCATCATAAATGAAGCTCAGTTTAGCTGGATACAGAATCCCGGGCTGAAAGTTGTTTTGTTTTAGGAGATTGAAGGTTGATGACCATCCTCTTTCGGCTTGAAAAGTTTCAGCAGAAAGATCTGCAGTCATTTTAATATTCTTCCCCTTGTAGGTTATGATTTTCTTACTGCTTGCAGGATATTCTCCTTCACATTAATTTTGGCAAAGTTAATTAAAATGTATCTAGAAGTTGCTTTATTTGGGTTGAGTTGTGCTGGGGTTCTGAAACTGTCTGCTATCTGAATTTCAGTATCTCTTGCCATACTTGGGAAGTTCTCCTCAATTATCTCTTAGAGTAGAGCAGGGGTCCTCAAACTTTTTTAACAGGGGGCCAGTTCACTGTCCCTCAGACCGTTGGACCAGGGCCAGACTATAGTTTAAAAAAAAAAAACTATGAACAAATTTCTATGCACACTGCACATATCTTATTTTGAAGTAAAAAAACAAACTGGGAACAAATACCATCACACCACCTCATGTGGCCCATGGGCCATAGTTTGAGGACCCCTAGAGTAGAGTATCTGTGCATTTTGGACCGTCCTCTTCTCCTTCAGGGATTCCTATGAGGCGAATGTTTGTTCTTTTGGAGTGGTCCCACAATTCTTTCTGGGAATTATCAGTTTTTGCTCTCCACTTCTTTTCCTCTTTGAGCGTTTGGGAGTGTTCAAAAGCTTTGTCTTCAATGTCAGGAAACATTTCTTCTACCTGCTTCATTCTGTTACTGAGGAATTCTACTGTATTTCTCAGATCTTCGAGGGCTGCAAGTTCTTGCCTCAATGTGTCAACATCTTTGGTGATTTTGTCTTTGAATTCATTGAATTCTTGAGACAACTTTTGAATCGCTCCTGAATTTCTAGTTCCATCTTTATCTCCATTCTGTTAATCTTATTTGCGATCCAAATTCTGAACTCGATTTCTGACATCTTGGCCATTTGTTTATGAATGGGATCTTCTGTTGTATCTCTTTTGTCATTCTTTGGGGGAGTTAATCTACTCTGATTATTCATATTGCCAGAGCTTTTCCACTGATTCTGCCCCATGATTATTTTTCACCATTTGGCTAGAGAAGCTGGCAAGGTGAAATTGAATTGAGGGCTCCTGGAGTTGTAATTAATCAGCCCTTTACCAAAGAACTAGAACTGGTGATTGCAGCTTTTCCCTTAGAGCTTTACAAAGGTCCCATTCAGAACTACTGCCTGAAACTCTGGGCACCTGCTTGGTGTGGTGTGGGTATCTGGCGCCGACTGGTATTCAGCTAGTCTTTGTGTAATCCTAGTGAATCAGTGGCTTTGGCCTGAAATCTCAGCTGTGGAGATATATAAGCAACTAAGACACCCCACCACCACCACAGGTGACAACTGGAAGAGGAGAATCCCACACTCCCACAACAAAACAACCTGGATACAACCTTGGTGGGTCCCCAGGTGATCGGACCAGGTCAAGAGTTCTAAGCCAATTGTCCCCATTGAAGCAAACACTGATCCGGTGGGAGAGTTCAAAAGGTCTTCAGCTTCTAGGCAGTGGGGGCCCACTGGCAGTTCAATTTGAACCCAGTGGGAGGGACCATCGAGCTGCCACCACTATCAGGGGCTGCACTGCCACTGTCAGGGGTGGTGCTAGTCTGGGGTACTGCTGTGTGCAGGTTGCAAGAGCCAGTAGGGAGCTGGAGGGCATTGCCACCAGCCACAAGTGTCACAGGAAAAGGGCTGGGAATAAGAGGGTGTAGTCGGGGGGCCCCAGGGGTCACAGGAACTGGGCAGGAGTTGCCAGCCATGAGCTGTGAGTCTTAAGAGAAGGGCTGGGAGCTGAAGGGCAGAGTTGCCAGCTGCAGGTCAAGGCCTCAGGAGCTGGGCAGGGAGCTGGTTCCAGGCTGTGGGTCACAGGAGCTGGGCGGGAGTTGCCGCCTGGTCACAGGTCATAGGAGCCCAGTGGGGAGCCGAGCGGCCACTGCAGGCTGCGGAGCCAAGAAGCTGGTGGGCTGGAGTCCCTGGTGGTCAGTAGCACAGGACCCGAGCTATGCTCTTTCCAATAAGGGGGAGTCTCTCTCCCCTTGTGATTCTCACCTGTATTAAAGTTATAGTTTCAGTGCAACTGTCCCACAGCTAATGAGGTGCCCCGCCCCAGCAAAAATCTGCCAAACACTCAGGATTTTGCAGAGGATAGTCTTCCAGACTGCCAGGAGAGGGGGAGGGGGTGGGTTGGGAGTTCAGGAAGGCAGGGAGAATACTAGATCAACTTTTGGCCCAGGCAAGAGACTGCCTGGGCTTGCAGCGGTATCTGTCTGTGGAGGGAGTCCTGGCCCTCACTTGTTCTCTCTCCTTTGGGGTGAGGGGGAGAAGGATTCCTGTCCTCTTTGGGATGTGTTTTGTACCTGAAATTTGTTTTCTTGGAGTCCCACCTTGTCGCAGCAGGGATGATACAAATCTATCGATCCTCTCTCTCAGCTCAGCTCCCTATCTTCTGCTTTATTGGGTTATTTCTGGCCATTATTTCTCCCTCTGGATGGGAGCCTCTACTGAAAGCCGGCTTTAGTCATCCATCTTGCCTCCCTCCTGCATAAGTTCTTTAATTGATAAAAAATGTATACATTATTGTGTACAGTGTGTTGTTTTGAAATTTGTATATATTGTAGAGTAGTTAAACCAAGCTAATTAACAAATCCATTAATTCGCATACTTATTTTTTGTAGTAAGAACATTTCAAGTCCACTCTCTTAGCAAATTTTCAAGAATGCAAAACACCGTTATTGACTATAGTCACTATCTTATATAGTAGATCTCTTGAATTATTCCTTTTATCTAAAATATTTTATATCATTTGTACATCTATTAAACTCTCTTGATTAATATAGATTTAGAATAAATCTTGATATCAAGTAATGTGAATCTCCTAATTTTGTTCTTTCTCAGAATTGTTTTGACTATTCTAGATCTTTTTACTTTCATATAAAATTTAGAATCCACTTACTGATTTTTGCAAAGCATACTGTGATTTTTATTGGAATTTCTTTGCATATCAAATTGGGAGAATTGACATTGTAATAATATTGATTTCTTTGATTTGCTCATCACTGCTTTTTTTAAATTTTTATTTAAATGAGGGTACATATGAGGGTACAAATGATTAGGTTACATTGTTTGCATTTGTTAGGTAAAGTCCAAGTTGTACCTGAGCCTTTCACCCAAGAAGTGTGCCATATACCCTTACATTGTGCCAGTGAGAGTACATCTATCTCCCTCCCTCCTCTACTCTCCCTTCTTCCTCCCAGCCCACTTGAATTTAATTGTATTTTTCTCTTTCTTGCATCAGCATATAGTTGTTCATCTAAATAAAATTTTGACCAACATCTCCCTGATTCCCCCACCCCCAGCACCTGGTTACGACCCCTTTACTCTTTACTTTTAAGAGTTCAACTTTCTTATATTCCACATATAAGTAAGATCGTACAATATTTGCCTTTCTTTTGCATGGCTTACTTCACTAACAAAATGTTCTCCAGATTCATCCATGTTATCACAAATGACAGAATTTCCTTCCTTTTACAGTTAAATAATATTCCATGGTCTGCATATGCCATATTTTCTTTATCCATTCATCCATTGATGAACACTTCCATATCTTGGCTTCAACAAATATGGAAATGCCGGTATCTCTTCAAATCACTAACTTCACTTCTTTTGGAAATACTCAATAATGGGAATACTAAATCATATAGTAGTCCCATTTTTAATTTTTTGAAAGACACTTATGCTATTTTTCCATAATGGTTGTACTAATTTACACTTCCACCAAAATTGTGCAAGGGTTCCCTTTTCTTCCTTATCTTCTTCAGCACTGGTTATCTTTCATCTTTTTTATAATAGCCATTCTAACAGGTGTGATTGACATCTCATTTTGGCTTTAATTTGCTTTCCTCTATTGGTTAGGGATGTTGAGCATTTTTTTCACATCCCTGTTGGCCATTCGTATGTCTTCTGTATGCCTTTTCACATTTTGAATTTTCTCCTTTTTCATGCTTATTAAAAAATTAAAAGTTGGGACACAATCATAAGAGGGGTTTTACCTAACAAATACAATCAGTGTAACCTAATTCTTTGTACCCTCAATGAATCCCAAACAATAAAAGAAAAAAAGAGAAAAACTGAACAATAAAAAAAAATTCAAAAAAAAGGAAGTAAAAGTTGGGTAAAATATTAACCTGGAGAGTGTGTTCAATAAATATCTCTAAAGAAGTTAAAGTAATTAGATTGGTGCTTGACACATAGTAAATGAAGGAATCATAGTTATCCCTATGTTTCTCCACAAAGTGTTATTGAATCTCTATTATATCTCAGTGTGATTTTTATCTTCTCTTACAGTTGATGAGAAAATGTCTCTAAAAACACTGATGGAAAAAGTCCAAGATTTTACAGGTAAGTTAAAAGTTACTGTAAAGTTAGGATTTCAATTTTCTACATTAAATTGGGTTTGCCTGATATTTCCCAGTGCTGTGTCATTGACTTGAAAATTTTGGCATTTCAGCATATTTATTAATTAAATATTTGCCTCTAATGTTCCACATGTTGATATAAAGTTGTCTAAGTTTTGGAATAAAATGATGCTATTTCTTGATTTCAAATTCTGTAATCACTATTGTTTATGCCATTAATATTATTTACTTCACTAGTGTTTAATAAACACAGTATAGAGAAGCACAGAATATCAGTGAAGCTTAGAAATGATCAAGGTAATATCTCCATCGTATTCATCATATAATTCTTAAAGAGTTAAAATAATTTTTGAAGAAAAATTTATATAAACTATTTTTAAATTAACTGATCATATTTTATTCTGCAAGTTACCTTTCACTAATTTTAGGAGAAATTATTTACATTATGGAAATAACTTAGACCTAACATATCCATTTATTTGATAGTTGAAAATGTTTTATTTTTACTTTAGTCTTCAGTCTGAAAATTAGCATAGTGTTAATCCTCATGAACTTTTTTTATTAAAAATGATTACAGTTTTCCAAAATGATAATATATACCCAATCTATTTTTAAAGGTGACAAAATTGCTTCTAGTGAACTAAAGAATGTTCTGGAAAACCTTGGTATTGACCTCACAGATAAGGAAGTAAAGAAGCTGCTGAAAACACTGCCATCTGATAGTGAGCATACAAGTAATGATAGGAGCTATGTGAAATTTTTTATTTTCTTTAGTCAGCCATCTTGATAGAAATGATAGATGAAATGATAGAAATGATACATTTAAAAAATGATAGAACATTTTTTAAAAGTAAAATTTAAGCTACACATAAAAATTGTCAGTGTTATCTCAGGTTCATATTAGAAGCCCAGCGACTCTTCTGGTATAAATTGCCATCAAGGCTAGTAAATATCTGTGGTGACTCTTCAGGCCACTAATGGCCTTCATATCGTAAGAAAGGAAAAGAGTCCAGCCACAGTGGCTCACACCTGTAATCCTAAGGAAGGTAAATTGCCTGAGCTCAGGAATTTGAGACCAGCCTGAGTGAGAGTGAGACCGTCTCTAAAAATAGCTGGGTATTGTGGCCTATAGTCCCACCTACTCGGGAGGCTGAGGCAAGACAATCTCTTGAGCCTAAGAGTTTGAGGTTGCTATAGCTATGATGCCATGGTACTCTACTGAGGGTGACAAGGTGAGACTCTGTCTCAAAAAAAAAAAAAAAGAAAGAAAGAAAAAGACATAAGACAGCAATAGAAGAAACTTAAAGACAGATGTCTCAATTTAAAAGAAAGGAAAAGATTATATTTAGGTTTTATGTAGTAGGCCCAGTGGAGGGGACAAGTTTATTGTATTGAAAAACATTTTTTAAAGATAATTTGTTACTTTTTTATTTTTTGAAGGGGAATTTAAATAATCTGAATTTTCTTGGATTGCCCTTTCATTAGAAATTTAAAATATGGGCAAAATTGAGCAAAATGCTGAATCAAATCTGTTTTAATCAGTATTTCTCTTCTTTTTCTTGTAAAACATCTGTCTTTCTTCATTTCATTGTTACATAACATGAAAAGTAAAATTTTTTTTAATGTACACAGCTATGATTTAATTAAAAAAAATTAAAAAACAACAAAAAAGAAAAGTAAAATATTTTTAACAACTTTATTGTGATTTAATTCACATATCATACAATTAATCCAATGAAAATATACAATGAAATGGATTTTAGTATGTTCACACAGTTGTGCACCCATTCCAACAATCTATTTTGAACACTCTTTCTTTAATTTTTAGAACATTTGTATAACCCCCAAAAGAAACTCCATAGCCTTTACCAGTTGTTCTCCAATTCCTCCATCTCACTTAGCCCTGGGCAACTGCTAACCTATTTTCTGTCTCCATTAATTTCCCTGTTCTGAACAATTCACATAAATAGAATTATATAACATATGCTTTTTTGTGAGTAGTAGAACAGTGTTTTTTAAGTTTACCATGTCATATTATGTATCAGTACTTCCTTTTATTGCTGAATAATATTCTATTATATAGATATAGGCTACATTTTATTTTTCCAGTCATTAGATAATGGACATTTGAGTTGTTTCCATGTTTTGGTTATTATGAATAATGCTCCTGTGTGCATTCATGTACAATTTTTGTGTGGGTGTATGTTTTCATTTATCTTGAGTATCTGAGTAGAATTCCTATGAGTGAAATTGCTAGGTCATATAGTAGTTCTAGGTTTAAACAATTGAGGAAATCAGACTGTTTTCCAAAGTGCCTGCATCTAGTTTACATTCCCAGCAGCAGAACATAAGGGTTCTAATTTTCCACATCCTCAAAAACATTTATTATAATCTATCCTTTGATTATACCTGAATGGATATGAAGTGATATCTCATTCTGGTTTTTATTTGCATTTTGCTGATGGCTAACGATAAGCATCTTTTTATGTACATATTGGCCATTTATATATCTTTTTTGGAGAAATTTCTAGTAGTAGCCTTTGTACATTTTTACTATTGAGTTGTAGAAGTTCTTTTACAAGTTCCTTACCAGATAATGATTTACAGAAATTTTCTCCCATTCTGTGGGTTATCTTCTCACTTTCTTTTTCTTTTCTTTTCTTTTTTTTTTTTGAGACAAAGTCTCACTATGTCATCCTTGGTAGAGTGCTGTGGCATCACAGCTCATAACAACCTCAAACTCTTGGGCTTAAGCAATTCTCTTGCCTCAGCCTTCTGAGTAGCTGGAATTACAGTTGCCCAGCACAACGCCAGCTATTTTTTTTTTTTGTTGTAGTTGTTGTTTGGCAGGCCTGGGCTGGGTTTGAACCTGCCAGCCCTGGTGTTTGTGGCCAAGGCCCTAGCCACTGAGTTACAGGGGCTGAGCCTCTTTTCACTTTCTTGAAGGTGTTCTTTAATGCACAATAGTTTTTAATTTCGTTAATGTCCAACTTATCTATTTTTTTATTGCTGTGCTTTTGGTGTCAAAATTGAAAATATTCATTGCCTAATCTAAGGTCACAAAAATTTATACCTATATTCTTTTCTAAGAGTTTTATTGTTTTAGCTCTTATATTTAAGTCTTTTATTCATTTTTAGTTAATCTTTGTATTGGTGTGAGGTAGGGATTTAAAAGAGTGAATTTTTTTTGCATGTGGTTATCTGGTTGTCCCACCGCCATTTGTTGAAAAGGTAATTCTTACCCCCATTGAATAATGTTGGCACCCTTGTCAAAAATCAATTTATCGTGGTTTATTTCAGGACTCAGTTATATTCCATTGATCTTTGTCTAATATTACGTCAGTACCCCACTGTCTTAATTACTTCAACTTTGTAGTAAATTTTGAAATTTTAAAATGTGAACACTTCAACTTTGTTCTTCTTTTTCAAAATTATTTTCCCTATTTGGAGTCTCTGCTTGACCATATGAATTTTAGGATAAGCCAGATGGAATTTTAACAGAATTACATTGAATCAATAGATGAACTTAGGGAGTATTACCATCTTCACAATATTAATTATTCCACTCCATAAGTATGAGCGGTCTTTTCATTTATTTAGGACTTTAAAATTTATATTCTACAGTGTTTTATAGTTTTCAGAGTACATGTTCTTACTGCTTTTTAAAAATTTATTTTTAAGCATTTTATTATTTTTGAAATTATTGTAAATGAAATTGCTTTCTTAGTTTATTTTTGGTTTGCTCATTGCTACTAATATGAAAATACGATTGATTTCTGTATATAAGTAAAAGATTGTAGATGTTATATATTTTAATTATTCAATTCATGCCATTTTTGTGAATCTCTTTAATTTTACTACTGCATGAATTATGGGTATTTTACAGCTTCTGGGAAGTTGTATCAGAACAGGTTGCTGAAGAGTATAAAGTCTCTGAAAAGTAAGTAAGAAACCAAATTATCTAAGTTTTCCAGACTTTGTATCATTCAGTTACAAATCTTGGCCCTACATAATTTATCATTTATTACTTTCTTAGCATAGCTACATTTTATCTGCTGTTATCATATATGTTTACTTGGTAGGAAGTCCAGTATATTCTTAAATTTTTGCAACTTTTTATCAAAAATAAAAATCAAACTTAGCAAAACAATATAAAGAACTGCCCATCATTAAAGAACATTGGTCTGCTACAAAGAGAGTCTATGTTAACTCAAGGATGGGCATGGTGGCTCACACCTATAATCCTAGCATTCTAGGAGGCTGAGGCAGGTGGATTGCTTGAGTTCCGGAGTTTGAGACCAGACAGAGGAATAGCAATACCCATCTCTGATGAAAATAGAAAAACTATCTGGGCATTGTGCCAGGTACATATAGTTCCCAGCTACTAGGATGCTGAGGCGAGAGGATCTCTTGAGCTTAGGAGTTTGAGATTGCTGTAAGCTATGAGGCAATGGTATTCTACCCAAAGTTACATATATATACAGAGGAATTAAGTTGGTGTCTGCAGTTGTATTTGACAAGCCTCTTAACACTACTTAATCATGTAGGCTTGTGCACCAGAATAGAATAAAGGAAATACATTCTATTGGCTTTCTATATGGGCCTTCAAGTGGATAAATCTATTTGGTGTTTGAGCCTTGTTGAAATGTAATGATGAAAAGGCATGAGATGTATTTTGTAACTGTTAATAATATGTGGTTATTACATTAATAATAATACTTTTAAACAGTTATATTTTTTATTTTGCCATTACATGACTTTTCTTTTCTTTTTTTTTTTTTTTTTGAGACAGAGTCTCACTATGTCACCTTCAGTAGAGTGCTATGGCATCACAGCTCACAGCAACCTCCAGCTCTGGGCTTAGGCGATTCTCTTGCCTCAGCCTCCCAAGTAGCTGGGACTATAGGTGCCTGCCACAACGCCTGGCTATTTTTTTGTTGCAGTTTGGCCAAGGCCAGGTTCAAACCCTCCAGCCTTGGTTTATGGGGCCAGCGCCCTACCCACTGAGCCACAGGTGCCACCCACATGACTTTTTTCAAATGCTGCTTTCCTTTCTCTTTTCTAAGATGGAAAGATTAAAAAGAATAACCTCCCTAATAGTTTGAAAAATATGGGAATCCAACTCACAGAAGAGGAACATGCTGAACTATTAGAAAACCTACATGTTGACAGTGAGTACATAGAGATTTCCTTTAGGCTTCTTTTTATCTTTATCTTATGTGATATTCTTAAAAATTATAATTAGTGCCAAAGAAATATTTAAAGCTTAGATGGGAGCCCAATATTAAGGTAAGAATAATTAAAATAAATTTAATCTAAAGTTAATATCATATTTCCCTATAGATACCAGGAATTATTGGGAGCCAGCCAGATCATTAGTAAGAAATTAGTACTAGATTAGTAAGAAAAAAAATTAAGAAAAATTTTAGAAGAATCAACATGTGTTACCTGTTATTTTTTCCTTCGTCCATTGTAATCTTCTGTCTGCCTCCGCCTTTCTGGTAAACCTATGTGGTAATCACCAAGTTAACCAAACAGTGATTTAAATTTTAAATTAATTTGAATTTTAAATCATTTGGTTCATGTGATTAGTTAATGTGAATTCATTAAAATTAAGTTATTCATTAATTGTACATTGTAATTATAAAATTCTATGGTCATAATTTAGGTCTTGTCTTATTAGATACCTGTGGTGCCTTTATTCTCTGGTAGATTCTTTCTTCTTCTTTTTTTTTTCTTTTTAATTGTTGGGGAGTCATTTGTTAGGTCCCTTTTATAACTATGTCTTGCCCCCAAAAGGTGTTACACACACCCAGACCCCCACCCCCTCCCTCCTTCCCTCTCTATGCTCTTCCCTTCTCCTACCCCCTTTCCTCCTTTCTTCTGTCTGCTCTTTCTTTCCCCCACCCTCTCCCTCCTTCACTCTCTTTCTGCTCTCCCCTTTCCCCACCCTCCACTATGTACTAGGTCATTAATTGTCCTCATATCAAAATTGAGTACATAGGATTCATGCTCCTCCATTCTTGTGATGCTTTACTAAGAATAATGTGTTCTACTTCCATCCAGGTTAATACAAAGGATGTAAAGTCTCCATTTTTTAATGGCTGAGCAGTATTCCATGGTATACATATACTACAGCTTGTTAATCCATTCCTGGGTTGGTAGGCATTTAGGCTGTTTCCACATTTTGGCGATTATACATTGAGCTGCAATAAATAGTCTAGTGCAAGTGTCATTATGATAAAAGGATTTTTTTCCTTCTGGGTAGATGCTCAGTAATGGGATTGTAGGATCAAATGGGAGGTCTAGCTTGAGTTCTTTGAGGGTTCTCCATACTTCCTTCCAAAAAGGTTGTATTAGTTTGCAGTCCCACCAGCAATGTAAAAGAGTTCCTTTCTCTCCACATCCATGCCAGAATCTGTAGTTTTGAGATTTTGTAATGTGGGCCATTCTTACTGGAGTTATATGATACCTCAGGGTGGTTTTGATTTGCATTTCTCTTATAATTAGGAACGATGAGCATTTTTTCATATGTTTGCTAACCATTCATCTGTCTTTAGAGAAGGCTCTATTCATGTCTCTTGCCCATTGATATATGGGATTGTTGGCTTTTTCCATGTGGATTGAGTTCTCTATAGATCCTGGTTATCAAGATTTTATCTGATTTGAAATATGAAAATATCCTTTGTCATTGTGTAGGTTGTCTATTAGCTTTGGTTGTTGTCTCCTTAGCTGTACAGAAGCTTTTCAGTTTAATTAAGTCCTATTTGTTTATTTTTATTGTTGTTGCAATTGCCATGGAAGTCTTCTTCATAAAGTCTTTCCCCAGGTCAATATCTTCCAATGTTTTTCCTATGCTTTCTTTGAGGATTTTTACCTTTTTATGCCTTAAATTTCAGTCTTTTACTCACCTTGAATCAATTTTTGTGAGTGGATAAAGGTGTGGGTCCAGTTTCGGTCTTTTACATGTGGATAGCCAGTTCTCCCAGCACCATTTATTGAATAGGGATTCTTTACTCCAGTGTATGTTCCTGTTTGGTTTATCGAAGATTAGATTGCTATAAGATGCTAGTTTCATATCCTGGTTTTCTATTCAGTTCCAAATGTGTATGTCTCTATTTTTGTGCCAGTACCATGCTGTTTTGACCACTGTGGCCTTGTAGTACAGCCTAAAGTATGGTAGACTGATGCCCCCAGCTTTGTTTTTATTACTAAGAAATGCCTTAGCTATACGGGGTTTTTTCTGGTTCCACATAAAATGAAGAATTATTTTTCCCAAGTCTTGAAAGTACAATGTTGATATTTTAATAGGGATAGCATTGAATCTGTAATTTGCTTTGGGAAGTATAGACTTTTTAACAACGTTGATTCTTCCCAGCCGTGAGTATGGTATGTTCTTCCATTTGTTAATATCCTCTGCTATTTCAAGATAAGACTCCAAGCATCTCTGGTTGGTGGGATCTGACCATAAACATCCATTTGAGGGATGACACAGGGAGTCATTGAGAGACTTCTGGACCCCAGGAGGAGGACAAAAGCAGTGGAAAACTGGCAAGTGGTTGCATGTGTTCATTCGGTCTAATCCCGCCGGCAGCTGTAGGTACAGAGGCAGTGAGATTGTAAACTGGAAAGGCCTTACCTATGAGCTGCTTTTGGGTTTTTTGGACTTGAAACTCAGTTGAACTACCTTGGAAGAACTTGGGCAAGAGTGCAGAGGACTTTGAGTGTTGTCTAGGGCCCCAGACTGAGCCGCTGAGGCTGACATAGCTAATAGTGTTCAGCTGTGGGCTGCGCAGAGCCATTGTGGGAGAAGTGCCCTGTCAAGTTCCACCCTCAGGGTCGCAGAGCAAGGATCAGGAGGGAGCTAGTAACCTAGTGATTGAGCAGCCTAAAGACAGGGACTGAGACACCTTATAGCCTTAGCCCTCAGGGACATAAGCAAGAACGGTTTTGGCACACTGGTTAAGTGGATAGTCACTTTAGGAGTGATCACAGCGATAAACACCCTGATGGGAAAGCTTCTGCTTAGCCAAGTTTAGCAGTTTAAAATGCCTTTTATGTGGGCTGAGGAGAGATTTAGGGTCCCCCCTTTAGGCTCTCCACCCTGCAGGGTTTGAGAAATCAGCAGAGGCCTCCAGTCTTCATCTCGTACCAGTGTATCAGCATTGTGATTAAAATCTCATACCCCAGAAGATCACCTTTTGCCTAGACAATATTCAGCAAAAGATATATACTGCTTTGTATTGGGTTTTTTTTTTTTTTTGGAGGGGGGTTTGTTACTGTTGTTGATGTTGTTTTGTTTTTTAATTTCAACATTTTCCCTATAGATTTGTCTTTTCTTTTTTTTCTTTCTTCATTTTTCTAGTCTAAATATAATTTCCCATTGTTGCCTTTTTCAACAATTAGAACTTAATTTTTGCTAGTGTTTCTACCCCTATTATTTGTTTTCCCCCCAATTTTATCATGTAAAGTTTTCTGTTTGCTTGTGTTGGTTTGATTTATAGTATTTTTGACTTTCCTCTCTACTTGGTGGAGGTGGGGTACTGTGTCTGAACAGGATAGTAAAGAGAGCCGACCAAGGGAACCACCCAACCTGGCAACCACAGAGGTTGGGGGGGTTTTAAGGTTGGGTCAAAGTACCTACTGTGCACCTATATTGCTCTGTCTCCCTCTTTCTGTGCCCCTCTTCTTTTTGTCAATATTCCCTTTTACCCACCCCCTCTCCTTTCTGTTTTTTTTTTTTCTTTCTTTTTTTCCCTTCTTCCCCCCCCACCCCCCACTGGTAAAGTCTATATAACGGCTTATCCCACAAAGAGAGAACACCAGAATAGGTTAGACTTTCTTGCTATAGCAAGCTCAAATTGTGTCAGACACTTTTGACCATCTGCCACAGAGTGTTGCTTGCAATTTTTTTCCCTTCTTGCTCTTCAACCTTCTCATCCTTCTGGTCCTGTACCAAAAGGACTCATCAAAATCCTGGTCCAGAGGCAAGGCAACTTAAAGACCAAGAGGAAGCGAAAGGAAAATTAGGGCAAGGAAACAGATAAAAGAAATCACTCATGAGGAAGAATCAGCAGAAAAATCCTGGCAACATGAAAAACCAGCCCAGAGCAACCCCCCTGCCAAGGGACCGTGAAGTAGCTACTGCAGAAGATTCCACCTATAAAGAAATGTTATAAATGACAGAAAGGGAATTTAGAATACAGATGATGAAAACAATGAAGGAAATGATGGAAATAATGAAGGAAACTGCTGATAAAGTGGAAAATAACCAAAAGGAAATCCAAAAACAGAATCAAATAAGAGATGAACAATACGAAGAATATAGAAAGGATATAGCAGAGCTGAAGGAACTGAAGCAGTCAATTAGGGAACTTAAAGATGCAATAGAAAGTATCAACAACAGATTAGACCATGCAGAAGAAAGAATCTCAGAGGTAGAGGACAAAGCTCTTGAGATAACTCAGATAGATAAAGAGGCACAAAAGAAGAGAGAGAAAGCAGAACATTCAGTGACAGAATTATGGGACTTTATGAAGTGTTCAAACATATGAGTGATAGGTAACCCAGAAGGAGAAGAATGTCCCAAGGAAATGGAAGCCATACTAGAGAATATTATAAATGAAAATTTCCCAAATATCACCAAAGATTCTGACATACTCCTTTTGGAGGGATATCAGACCCCAGGTTGCCTCAACTCTAACAGAGCTTCTCCAAGACACATTGTGATGAACCTGTCCAAAGTCAACACAAAAGAAAAGATTCTGTGAGCTGCCAGGAGTAAGCGCCAGTTGACCTACAGGGACAAATCTATCAGGGTGACTGCAGACTTCTCTAATGAAACTTTACAAGCAAGAAGACAATGGTCATCTACCTTTAATCTACTTAAATAGAATAATTTCCAGCCCAGAATTCTATATCCTGCTAAGTTAAGCTTTAAAATTGACTGAGAAATCAAATCATCTACTGATATACAAACATTGAAGAAATTCACCACAAGACCAGCTCTACAGGAAATACTTCAACCTGTTCTACACACTGACCATCTGCTTAGACCAAACTAAGCAATAACACAAAATAAGATGAATAGAACACTACCATACTTATGAATTATCTCAATAAATGTTAATGGCTTGAATTCACCACTGAAGAGGCATAGATTGGCTAACTGGATTAAAAAACACAAGCCATCCATTTGCTGTCTGCAGGAAATACACCCAGCTTCAAAAGACAAATTAAAACTCCGAGTTAAGGGTTGGAAGACAATTTTTCAGGCAAATGGAATTCAGAAGAAAAGAGGAGTTGCAATCTTATTTTCAGATACATGTGGATTTAAAGCAACTAAAGTCAAAAAAGACAAAGATGGTCATTTCATATTGGTCAAGGGAAAAATACAACAAGAAGACGTTTTAATTCTAAATATTTATGTACCCAATTTAAATGCTCCCAGATTCTTGAAACAGACCTTATTCAGTCTGAGCAATATGATATCCAATAATACCATAATAACATAGGACTTTAACACTCCTCTTACAGAGTGGACAGATCCTCTAAACAGAAATTAAACAAAGATATAAGGAACTTAAACAAGACCCTAGAACAACTGTGCTTGATTCAACAGAATCAAAAGAATTGAAATTTTACCTTATATTTTCTCAGACCACAAGGCACTAAAGGTGGAACTTAACTCCAACAAAAACGTTCAACCCCACACAAAGGCATGGAAATTAACCAACTTTCTGTTGAATGACAGATGGGTGCAGGAAGAAAAACAGGAAATCACTAACTTCCTTGAACATAACAACAATGACGACACAAGCTACCAAAACCTGTGGGATACTGCAAAAGCAGTTTTGAGAGGAAAATTTATTGCTTTAGATGCCTACATTTGAAAAACAGAAAGAGAGCACATCAACAAACTCACAAGCCATCTTATGGAATTGGAAAAAGAAGAACAATCTAAGCCTAAACTCAGTAGAAGAAAAGAAATTTCCAAAATTAAACCAGAGATCAATGAAATTAAAAACAAAAGAATCATTCAGAAAATTAATGAAACAAGGAGTTGGTTTTTTGAAAAAAATAAATAAAATAGATAAACCTTTGGCCAGACTAACTAGAAATAGAAAAGTAAAATCCCTAGTAACTTCAATCAGAAATGATAAAGGGAAAAGAACAACTGATGCCACAGATATACAAAAGATCATCTCTGAATGCTACCAGAAACTCTATGACAATGTGAAGAAAATGGATCAATATTTGGAATCACACCCTCTCCCTAGACTTAGCGAGGGAGAAATAGAGCTTCTGAACAGACCAATTTCATGCACTGAGATTAAAGAAACAATAAAAAAGCTTCCAACAAAAAAATGCCCTGGTCCAGATGGCTTCACACCAGAATTCTATCAAACCTTCAAAGAAGAGCTTATTCCTGTACTGCAGAAATTATTCCCAAAAATTGAGGAGGAAGGAATCTCCCCCAACACGTTCTATGAAGCAAACATCACCCTGATACCAAAACCAAGAAAAGACCCAACTAAAAAGGAGAATTTCAGACCAATTTCATTAATGAATATAGATGCAAAAATTCTCAATAAAATCCTAGCCAATAGATTACAGCTTATCATCCAAAAAGTCATACATTATGATCAAATAGTTTTTATCCCAGGGATGCAAGGCTAGTTTAACATACACAAGTCCATAAACTTTATCCACCATATTATCAGAAGCAAAAAGAAAGACCATATGATCCTCTCGATAGATGCAGAAAAAGCATTCTATAAAATCCAGCATCCTTTTCTAATTAGAACACTGAAGAGTATAGGCATAGGTGGCACATTTCTGAAACTGATTGAAGCTATCTATGACAAACCCTCAGCTAATATTTTATTGAATGGAGTAAAATTGAAAGCTTTTCCTCTTAGAACTGGAACCAGACAAGGTTGTCCTCTGTCGCCATTACTTTTCAACATAGTGCTGGAAGTTCTAGCCAATACAATTAGGCAAGACAAGGAAATAAAGGGAATCCAAATGGGAGCAGAGGAGGTCAAACTCTCCCTCTTTGCTGATGACATGATCTAATACTTAGAGAACCCCAAAGACTCAACCACAAGACTCCTGGAAGTCATCAAAAAATACAGTAATGTCTCAGGATATAAAATCAACATCCACGAATCAGTTGCCTTTGTATACGCCAATAACAGTCAAAATGAGAGGCTAATGAAGGACACAACTCTCTTCACCATAGCTTCAATGAAAATGAAATACCTAGGAATATACGTAACAAAGGAGGTGAAGGACCTCTATAAAGAAAATTATGAAATCCTAAGAAAGGAAGTAGCAGAGGATATTAACAAATGGAAAACCATACCATGCTCATGGCTGGAAAGCATCAACATTGTTAAAATGTCTGTACTTCCCAAAGCAATCTACCTATTCAATGCCATTCCTATTAAAATACCAACATCATACTTTCAAGATTTGGAAAAAATGATTCTGCATTTTGTATGGAACCAGAAAAAAACCCATATAGCTAAGGCAGTTCTTGGTAATAAAAGTAAAGCTGGGGGCATCACCATACCAGATTTTAGGCTGTACTACAAAGCCATAGTGGTCAAAACAGCATGGCACTGGCACAAAAATAGAGACATAGACTTTGGAATCAAATAGAAGACCAGGAAATGAAACTAACATCTTACAACCACCTAATCTTTGATAAACCTAGCTAGATCATACCTTGGGGGAAAGATTCCCTATTCAATAAGTGGTGCTAATTTTCCTTTCACTTCCTCTTGCTCTTTAAGTTATCGTGCCTCTGGCCTAAGATTTTGATGAGTCCTTTTGGTACAGGACTAAAAGGATGAGAAGATTGAAGAGCAAGAAGGGAAAAAAGGATTTTAAAAAAAGGAAAAAAGAGAAAGGAGTGGGGGTGAGTAAAAGGTAATATTGACAAAAAGAAGAGGCACAGAAAAAGGGAGACAGGAGTAATAAAGGTGTACAGTAGGGTACTTTGACCCACACCTTAGAAACCCTCAACCTCTAGGGGTGCTGGGTAGGGTGGTTCTCTAGAGGTCAGCAGCTCTTTGCCAGCCTGAGCAGAGACAGTACACCACCTTCACCAAATAGAGGGGAAAGACAAAAATACTATAAATCAAACCAAAGTAAACAAACAGAAAACTTTACAGGATAAAACTAAGGGAAAAACCAAATAACAGGGGCATAAACAATAGCAAAAATGAAGTTATTATTATTAAAGAAAGCAATAATGGGAAATTATATTTAAACTAAAAAAATGAAGAAAGAAAAAAGGAGGAAAATATTGAAAAAACATCAAAACCAAAACAAAGCAGTATATTTATCTTGCTGAATATTGTCTTGGCAGCAGGTGATCTTCTGGGGTATGAGATGCTAATAACAATGTTGATACAGCTATATGAGATGGAGACTGGAGGCCTCAGCTGACTTTTTTGCCCTCAAACCCCACAGGGTTGAAAGCATGAATCTCTCCTCAGCCCACTTAAAAGACACTTTAAGTCATTAACCTTGGCTAAGCAGAAGCTTCCCAGGAAAGCAGTTGTTGCTGGGATCTCTCCTGAAGTGGCTGCCCGCTTATCTGATGCATCAAAACTGGCCTCACTCTATGCCCCTGAGGGCCGAGGCTGCAAGGCAGCCCTCATATTGCCAAACACTGAAAGCTCTGCTCTTCCCCGGTGTCTCAGTCCTGGCCTTTGGCACTGCTCAGTCACTAGATCACTTGCCCAAGGTCTCCCAGCCCTAGCCTACCTCTGCGACCCTGACGTTGGAGCCTGCAGGGCAGTTCTCCCACAATGGCTGTGTGCACAGGCCACAGCCAAACAATATTAGCTCTGTTCAGGCCCAGCAGCTCAGTCCCGTACCCTGAACAACACTTAAAGTCACCTGCACTCTTACTCAAGTTCTCTCAAGGTAATTCAACCAAGTGCCCAAGTCCAAAAAAAAAACCCAAAACAACCCACAGGGAACACCTTTCCTATGTGCAATCTTGCTGCTGTTGTAGTTAAAGCTGCAGCAGCCTCAGACTCATGGCAACAACTGTCCAGTTCTCCTCTGCTTTTGTCCTCCTCCTGGGGTCTAGAAGTCTCTCGCTGACCCCTTATATCCCCAAAGGCATGTTTCTGAGTAGAGCCCACAAGCCAGAGATGCCTGGAGTTTTCTCGCCCCAATCTCACTGTGCCCAGTTGCAAAGAAGCTGTTACTCCAGGACAGAGAATTTTGATTTACAGTCTCACCAAGACTTCACTCGGTGGAGAGCAGGAATTCCACAAATGGAAACCAGGAAGCCTCAGGGGATGTCAACTGTGGGCTCCATTAGTCGCCCACTGAGGGGATCCTTATCTTGTACTCAGCAGTGTCTTTCTCTTCCTTCCCTCCAGTACATTCCCTCAGTTTGCTGCGCTATCTCAAAGCCTGCTTCTGGTCCTGGGGTGTAAAGCCACAGCCTGGAGCAACCTTTCTGCTATATGCAGCCCTGCACTGGAATGAAGCCAGATTCTTCCTTCTTGAAACTTTCACCTCTCTCTTCTCTTCACTCCTCTCTCTTCACTTGTATATGGTTCACTATGGACCACATTCCTATATGACTGTTTCTTCTTTGATTCAATAGATTCTCTTTTTTCAATAGCTTCTTAAAAGCTTAGATTCTCAGTCCTTCCTCAGCTCAATATTCATTGCATTTTTATACATTCTATGAAAGATTTCATCCACTTTCATTGTTATCAATTACTCTTACATAATGAAGGTTCCCAAATCTAATCTTTAGGTCCACCTCTCACGTTAGGCATCTGCATTTAGATTTACCTTTAGGAATTTTTAAAAAAATTTAAGGTCCACCCCCAAAATTTTCTTCCTCAATAAATTAAATTCTACTTCCACATTTTGTATTGCAGTATCATCAACCCAGTTATCTATTCTTATAACCTAGTTTGTATTTCTTTTCCTTAAGCCTTTTTTGGGGGTCCTTTGTTCCTCATTATAAAACTTGGTAATTTTTGAATCCTAAAGATTTCTAAATTCACCAATGCTGCTTAACACGTGATTTTACTGCCTGAGTCCAGATCCTTTTCCTCTCTAGCTTGAAAGTTACATTCTGATTTGTCTCTTGCCAAAATTAATTCTTTTGGGCAGCGCCTGTGGCTCAAGGGAGTAGGGCGCCAGCCCCATATGCCAGAGGTGGCAGGTTCATACCCAGCCCTGGCCAAAAACTGCAAAAAAGAAACAAAAAAAACCACAAAATTAATTCTTTTATTTAGCTGGCAAAATGGTCCATCAAATTAAATTCTGATCAAATCACTTACTCCTTAGAAATCTATTTATTTCCACAATCCAAAAGATGAACACTAATATCATTATAACAATTTATAAGACTCTCCATCTCAAACTTCCTCTCTGGTCTGATCATTCTTCTCCTCACATTTCATTTTATCATCCAGTCATGTTAAATTGCTCATAAAAGGCTGTTATCCTTATACTCTGGTTTTTCTTAAGCTAGTTGTTCTAAACCTTGAGTGTACATCACACTCGCACAGAGGCCTTGTTAAATCACACATTAGAAACCATTTCTAGAATTTCTAATTCAATAGGTCTGAGATGGGGCCCTAGAATTTGCATTTCTAACAAGTTCCCAAGTGATGCTAATACAGCTGGTCAGGGAACCCACTCTGAACATCACTGTCTTAATTCATATCCTCCATGTTGAAAACTCTTTTTCTCCCTGTTCTTTTGATTAACTCCTACTAATACTTTCCCTCATCTTAGCTAATGACCTACATGATGTCTTCATTGAATGCTCTAAGCTAGATTAGAGCCTCATTCTGAGCTCTTTAGTAGTACCAGAATATCTGATAAACATCAAGGGAAACATCAACTTCAATTGTAAGGGAGAAAGTCTTCCAGAAGCATGAGCTGAGTACATTTTCTTTCCAACAGACCTTCTTGTTAATATGGCATAAATTTTTGAAATCCAAAAAGTTAAAGAGGTGTCAATTAAAAATGTGATGTAAGTCAAATTTAGATGGACTTTTAAAAACTATATGAATAATTTACATTGGCTTTCTGAGTTCATGTTATTGATTATGTGTCTTTATTGGATCTTTACTTACAGAAAATGGGAATGTTGATTTGCATGGTGTTATGAAAGGCGTGAAAGACATTACAGGTGAGTACAAAGGTACCATAAACCTAAGAATTTTATTGGCACAATAATTATATTTTACCATTAACCATAATTACCGTGTTAATTCTGTTACTTTACTCATTTAAATATTTAACTAGAGTTGGACTTTATAATAAAACTGGACTCTTGTTAATAAAATTTTAGTGTTAAATATTGGTAGAAAGACCCTTATTCTCTACAGTAATGCTCATAAATGTTTTATCTTGGTTAGTACAATAAAGGTGAAGTAAAGCTTTGTTAAAAATTCACATAATTGGACACTCAACTGCCCCTGAAATTGTAGGCTCATGAAAGGGCCCTCAGGTTAACTAGAGGATAGACACAGAGTTTCTTTCCCCAGAATGATACAGAAACCTCAACTCAAGGCAAATGCCTTGAAAGGCAGTACTTTCCTTTCTTCATTTCCCTTCCTGGCTATTAGACCTACTAACTAGATTTGAGTCTCAGTATCAACCAGCTAGTAATATGCTGCCCCTGCTAAGGGAGGAAAAAGATTATTCATAGAAAAGCTACAATATTTAGTTAATATGTATTGGCAAGAACTATGAGATCATGTCTGCAGAGGGATATCAAGGATGCTGAACCACAGTGAAGTGTGGAATGGAAGAGTTTGTTGATGTGGTAGCGTATTCCTGTAACTCAGTTTTAAATGTTCCGTCAAGTATCTCTGGTGGTCAGATATACTGCTATGGTAGCTCCTGGGAGCTTGAAAAACAATGATCCGTGTTAAATTAAGTGGAATTCCAGCACTGCCTTGGCAGCATGCTGAGGAGAAAACAAAGAGTTTAGAGAAATTAGGTGTGCTGGAATGAGTCTTAAGTATAAGACTTCAGGAATCACCAGATAACTGTGTTCCTCAAGAAGGCCCATGGAAAGCTGCCTTTACTAAGGAGACAAGTGTACCTATCCAGACATTCCCACTTCAGGTCTCAGGGTTCCATTCCCTATCGAAGCCATGACTTTGGTGTAGAAGACTTGCTGCAACTGAAAATTCAACTTTCTCTGAAGTTCTTCTGTTCTTACAATCTAATCCTAATCTTGGTTTTCAGCAAATAGGAGATGAGAGCCTCTTTAAATGCTGCCATGGCAGACTTCTGATGTTTATGGCCATGCCTCCAGTTGCTAAGCAATAGCCACCAATTCTGCAGTTCAAATTACAATTTTCTTACATCTCTCAAACATTAGAGGATATTGCCTGAATCAGTGCATTTCTTTCCCCCTGTATCCCTTTATAAATAATTCACCACAGGTGAACATCTCAGCGATTTTAATGATATAGCATGTGAGGGATTATCACTACTTCACTTACCATCAATGGAATATTTGTTACTATCTGTACAGCAAGGCGTACACAACCCAAGTCTAATTCCTGAGCCAGCAGTCTAGGACTGATCCAGTTCTCAGAAGCAGACCCTGAGACTAGAATTCATGTGCAAATGGATTATTATAAAAGTGCTCCAAAGGAACTTGTTAGGGGGTGGGAAAAGCATAACAGAAAAGGGAATAAACCAAGTAAAAGTTCAGTCTCAAAGTTCTGATAATCTACTGATGGATACTACTGAGGATCTCTGTAAATTACACTTCAGAGTTATCCTAACTGAAGCAAGGCTGCTAGGCCTTCTTACATTACCACCCATTGGTCATTGGCTGATCTGGGCTTACTTTCTTTGCCTTCTGTACAGTATATGTGGGCAAAGTTGTCTTGAATAACAAAATTTGTCTTACAAATAAAGGCTACATGCTAACTTTTTTTTTTTTTTTTTTTTAGAGACAGAATCTCACTCTGTTGCCCTTGGTAGAGTGCTGTGGTGTCACAGCTCACAGCAACCTCCAACTCCTGGGCTTAGGCAATTCTCTTGCCTCAATCTCCCAAGTGGCTGGGACTACAGGTGCCCACCACAACTAGCCCAACTATTTTTTTGTTGCACTTTGGCCGGGGCCGGGTTTGAACCCGCCACTCTCCGTATACCCACTGAGCCACAGGTGCCACCCCCAGATGCTAACTATTAAGACAAACCACACCAAAGCTGGGAGTGCTGGAAATGGTAAATAAGGATCTGTGGGAATCTACACAGAGCACAGGGATTACAAAGCCTAAGAATTATCTACATTTGCCTTGTATTCAAGTGGGAAACCTATGGGGTAAGTCAGGAGATAGTAAGAGCAAAAAATTACGATGGTTATATAGCAGAAGAAAGAAGGAGAAATTCGGTAGGAAAATTGGAAAGGAATGAGGTGGATACATTTCATATTGATAAAGTGCCAATATGTTCATAGATTTGCTACAATTAACTCTTACAATTTAATCTAAAAATATTTTCTAACTTAAGAGTAGAGTGGGCACACTTTTAGGGCAAATCATTAAAGTTTGTCTGTTTTTGCTATCTTAGTGGATCATTACATCATTTTGTCTATGACCGACATTGAAGGATTTCTTAAAGCTGGCAGAAAGTTCAATACAAAATTGGGTGTTTCTTGGTTATTTATATTAACGCACATAATCTCCAGGATATATTGTTAAGTGACAGGAGCAAAATGTAGAATCATCAATATAGAAGGCTGAATTTTATGTAAGGAAGAAGGAGAAATAAGAGTATATATGCATGTAGGAGATAAGTATATATTTCCTTATTTTTGTAAAATCTAACTGAAACCTCTATAAACTAATTTTTTAGAATAGTTTATTCATAGGAATCTAGGGAAATAGGGTGAAGGTAATGGAGGCAAAACTTCTGAGTATATTTATTAGTGTTACCTTTTGAACCATGAAAGTGTTTAAACATTTTAAAATTAAATATATATAAAGAAAACAAACTCTAAATTGAAAATAAACTATCTATCAGATCATTAATAGAAAAAATGATTGTTCAAGTGACTTTTTTTTTTTGAGACAGAGTTGTATTATGTCGCCCTTGGTAGAGTGCTGTGATGTCATAGCTCACAGCAACCTCAAACTCTTGGGCTTAAACAATTCTCTTGCCTCAGCCTCCCAAGTAGCTGGAACTACAGGTGCCCGCCACAATGCCCGGCTATTTTTTTTGTTGTTGTTGCAGTTGTCATCGTTATTTAGCTGGCCTGGGCTGGGTTCGAACCCACCACCCTTGGTGTATGTGGCTGGTGCCCTACCCACTGAGCTATGGGTGCTGCCCTGTTCATGTGACTTTTGAATGTAATACTATGATTAAACTTATAGAAATATATTAAGTACAAAAAGAACTTCAAAGGAATTTTAAATTTTATTCAATAGTTTTATAATTATTAATATTAGAATTTAACATTGTGATGATTACATGAAATTACAGAATAAAAAATAAATATTAAAAATTGATCAAAAAAATAATATGTTTTTATGTTAGGAGCCAAGATATTTCAGGGTTTTTTTTCCCAAGATATTTTAGCTATGGAGAAAAGAGATACAAATATAAAAATCAAGGGCGGCGCCTGTGGCTCAGTCGGTAAGGCGCCGGCCCCATATACCGAGGGTGGCAGGTTCAAACCTGGCCCCGGCTGAACTGCAACTAAAAAAATAGCTGGACGTTGTGGCGGGCGCCTGTGGTCCCAGCTACTCGGGAGGCTGAGGCAGGAGAATCGCTTAAGCCCAGGAGTTGGAGGTTGCTGTGAGCTGTGTGAGGCCACGGCACTCTACCGAGGGCCATAAAGTGAGACTCTGTCTCTACAAAAAAAATCAAGGACATTAGGAAAAACCCATAGTAGTGAAATTTGGAACACAGTTATCCCTAAGAATTCATAATAGTTTGCATGTTTACCTATTTGTTTTAAATGTGAATCTTCTATACTTTCCTAGAAAGGGTTTGAAAGGACCTTACGACAATGGCAGCTTAGTTTCAAATGAGCGCAAGAAGTCCTCAAATTGTAGCTTCTAAATAACTTCCTCACAAAAAGTGGCCTCAGAGCTCCTTTTAGAAGGGCTGCTTCTGGGTCTGAGGTAAGGAAAGTACAAAGCGAAGTGTGGGATATCTTATTTCAAAAGGCAAGGTAATATTCCAATATTGAAGTGTGCATGTCAAAAGGAAACAGGAGTTGGCTTAGATATATCACATTTGGGATAATTCAAGCATCAAAAACAAGGATGGAAGGAAGGAAGGAGGATGGCAGAGAGACAGAAAGAAATGCATGCAGTCGTCTATAAAGACACCAAAACAGAAATTCACAACACTGTAATGATTAAATATGTAGAATAAAAGAACAAGTTAAATAATACCAGAAAGAAAAAAAAATGATTCCAGAATGTGAGGCAGTCTAGAAGAAAACTAGCAAGGGTCTTTTTAAAAAGTAGGGAGACTTCCAGCTTTAAATAGTTTAAAAAGAATAACCAAATGCAATTTGTGCACCTTTGACAGAAACAACTACAATAGACATTTTGGAGATAATTAAGGAAATTTAAATACAAACTAGATGTGAAATACTACTAAAGGATTATTGTTAATTTCTCTCAGGTATAACTATGCTGTCTATGTATGACAGTGTTACATAGGAGAGTATGCTTTTTCTTAGAAGATGCATTGGATGCTACAATGTTTAAGGATAATGCATTATGATGCCCATAACTTACTTTCAAATAAA
This sequence comes from Nycticebus coucang, assembly GCF_027406575.1. NCBI lineage: Eukaryota > Metazoa > Chordata > Mammalia > Primates > Lorisidae > Nycticebus > Nycticebus coucang. The sequence goes on from NC_069797.1 coordinate 62,635,947, forward strand.
AACTATATTTATGTTTATACTCATACTATATTAGTATCAACATATATGTATGAGTATATATATCAGTATCAGTATATAAGTATAAGTATACACAAACTAGGGCAAAATGTTAACTATAATATCATGTAAGTGGTGAAGATTCATTGTACTCTTCCTTTGACTTTTCTCTGTTTGAAATTTTTAATTATAAAATATTGGAAAAATTTAGAGCTGAGTAGTGTGAAGTACCTTAAATGTGAGTGAGATGTAAGAAGAAGACATGAATATAAGGTCTTCATTTGGCCTTACATCATTCTCTAAAAATTTCATTGTGAATCCTGCAACCCCTCAAATACTGTATATAGATTCCATGTGACTTTTTAAAACAAATTTACCTTTATTTAACCAGATAATCAAATGTTGTTTAGAAATGTGTCGAGTTTTCAGAGAGTCTTTCTGCTGAGCTAGGAGACCTGTGGTTAGGTTCTTGGAGTTTCCTGGCAGCATGGCCCCCAAACGCCAGTCTCCGCTCCTGCCTCAGAAGAAGAAACCAAGACTGCCCACTGCTCCCAGACTGGAGGACACCTCAGGCTCTCAGGGATTGCCGAAAAAGAAAGAAAAAGAATAGCAGGAAGCAATTGAACATATTGGTGAAGTACAAAATGAAATAGACAGACTTAATGAACAAGCCAGTGAGGAGATTTTGAAAGTAGAACAGAAATATAACAAACTCCACGAACCATTTCTTCAGAAGAGGTCAGAATTGAGTGCCCAAATCCCAAATTTTGGGGTAACAACATTTGTCAACCATCCACAGATGTCTGCGCTGCTTGGGGAGGAGGATGAAGAGGCACTGCATTATTTGACTAGGGTTGAAGTGACAGAATTTGAAGATATTAAATCAGGTTACAGAATAGATTTTTATTTTGATGAAAACCCTTACTTTGAAAATAAAGTTCTCTCCAAAGAATTTCATCTGAATGAGAGTGGTGATCCATCTTCAAAGTCCACTGAAATCAAATGGAAATCTGGAAAGGATTTGATGAACTGTTCCAGTCAGACACAGAATAAAGCCAGCGGGAAAAGGCAACATGAGGAACCAGAGAGCTTCTTTACCTGGTTTACTGACCATTCTGATGCAGGTGCAGATGGATTAGGGGAGGTTGTCAAAGATGATATTTGGACAAATCCATTACAGTACTACTTGGTTCCTGATATGGATGATGAAGAAGGAGAAGAAGAAGATGATGATGATGAAGAAGGAGGTTTGGAAGATATTGATGAAGAAGGGGATGAGGATGAAGGTGAAAAAGATGGAGATGATGATGAAGGGGAGGAAGGAGAGGAGGATGAAGGAGAAGATGACTAACAGAACACTGATGGATTCCAACCTTTTTTAAAATTTTCTCCAGTCCCTGGGAGCAAGTTGCAGTCTTTTTTTTTTTCCTCTTGTGCTCAGTCGCCCTGTTCTTGAGGTCTCTTTTCTCTACACCATGGTTCTCAACTTATTTGGGGGGTAAATACCTTGAGCAGAATACAATGGGAAAAGAATCTCTACTCGTTTCTGTTCCAAATTCATTTTTATCCCTTCCTGTCTCAACAACAACTGTATGGAAGCAACACCACCGAGCTCTGTGGGAAAAAAGAAAAACCTGCTCCCTTCGCTCTGGAAGGAACCTACTGGAAGCTGGAGGGTGCTTGACCCCTGTGTAGTAATGCATAGAATTCTAGCTTTTTTCCTCCTTTCTTTGTATATTGGGCTCAGAGAGTACACTGTGTCTCTATGTGAATATGGACAGTTAGCATTTACCAACATGTATCTGACTACTTTCTCTTGTTTAAAAAAAGAAAAAAAAACTTTTAAAAATGGGGTATAGAAGGTCAGCAGAGGGTGGGTTTGAGATGTTTGGGTGGGTTAAGTGGCCGTTTTGACAACATGGCTTCTCCTTTGGCATGTTTTATTGTGATGCTTAACAGACATACTTGCAGTTTAAGATAACACTTTTAAAATAAATTCTCTCTTAACAATGACTTGAGCCCTACCACTCAAATGGGAGAATCAGCAGAACCTGTAGGATCTTATTTGGAATTGACATTCTCTATTGTAATTTTGTTTCTGTTTATTTTTAAATTTTCTTTTTGTTTCACTGGAAAGGAAAAATGATGCTCAGTTTTAAATGTTAAAAGTATACAAGTTGCTTTGTTACAATAAAACTAAATGTGTACACACACACACAAAAATAGAAATGTGTCCCATATTCTCTTAGAGTTTGTAAACTTCAGGGGAAAGATATAATAACATGCAAAAAAAAGGTCAAGGAAAAGATGAGCAAAAAATATATTGGTGATTATATGGAGAAAAGAGAACGCTTGCACACTGTTGGTGGGAATGTAAATTAACATTTACATTATCTGTTATCTGATAACTCTGAGATTAAATGACAAAATAGAAATAAAATATATGGAATAATGTATGGTACAAAAAAAAATTCAGCACATATTAGCTACTGGCCAGGCACTGTGTCTTATATCTATAATTCTAGTACTCTGGGAGACTGAAGCAAGAGGATCCCTGGAGCTCAGGAGTCCAAGACCAGCCAGAATAAGAATGAACCCTGTGTCTACTAAAAATAGAAATAAAATGAGCTGAGCATTATGGCAGATGCTTGTAGTCCTAGCTACTCGGGAGGCTGAGGCAGGAGGATCACTTGATCCCAGGAATTTGAGGTTGCTGTGAGCTAGGCTGATGCCACAGCACTCTAGCCTGGGTGACAGCATGCAATTTTTTTCTTAAATAAATAAATATTAGCTATCATTATCACTATATTTAGTAGTATTGAGCAATTATTTTTTGATCCTATGTACTGATTAAAAATGTTTATTATTGTGTCCAAAATTTTGTATTCACCGATCAGTTATTTCGATTCCCTCCCCAAAATTGGTCCAAAGAAAGAGATCCTAATTTTAATTCCTTTGTCAATTTCCTTTATATATTTGACTCAATGAATTTTTGCTCTGTATGTTGAAAGATATAATCATGATTCTTAAGAATTAACTTTTTCAGGATGGAACAGATATTTTAAAGGTAAATTTCATAAACACTTGTAAGGTCCATGGATGGGCTTTAGGTCATCCTCGAAAATTTTAAGGCAATTCATAAATACAGGTATGCATATGTGCACTTTGCAGAGATAGAAGATCCATAGGTATTCTCAGATTATCAATCCTGTGTCTCAAAAAAAATTGGAAATCATGTTTTTGGAATTACTAAATTTTCCTCACATGCCTGTTTCTTTCTGATTTAGGGAAAGTTGATATCAAAAACCTGGAAACCATTCTAGACAACATGGGAATAAAGCTTACAAATAAGGAACTTGAATATCTGATGCAAAACCTGCCAGTGAGTGGTGAGCATATTAGATATCGTTAGCTTTTGAGCCTGTGTTTTGTATATCTTTAGAATTGGAAAGAAAGGAATGAGAGAACTTTCTAAAGGGAAGATAGTAAGTTTGAAAAAGAAAATGAGAGTGATAAAGAAGTTAGGAGTGGAGTATTCTGGGCAAGAGTGCATGGTCATTGGAAGAGTCTTCCAAATTCTAGGACAAGAAAGCTGACCTCTAGGAAATAGCCACTTTTAAATACCATCTTTTCATTATCAAATAAAAGATTTGCTATTTTATGGGGTAGAAATTCAAACTTACAATTTTTAAATACATTTATTTTCAATATTTATAACTTTTTCTTTACTTTATGCTCTTGAAATATTCTGAGGGAATGACTCTGTGTTTACAGAATGACTATTTAAAGTGCTTAACAGAATGCCCAATACATTTAACTAAGCACTGTTACCTGGTGTGTGACACTCATAGGAGAAGGAGGAGTATTCTCATGCTGTTTTACATTTTATGAGCTTTGAGTTATGTTTTTGTGTTACAGTTGATAATAAAGTGGCTCTGGAAACTTTGGAAGATGAGGTGAAAAGTTTTACTGGTAAGAATTTGTTATAATTTGTAATAAATCATGATTTGTACTCAAATTTTTAATAATATTTTCCCAATATTCTATTAGTGGCTTTTAAATTCACATGTGTTCAATATTTATTTTCATAAAATATTTGCATCTCCTGATTAACAGACTAACATTATCTGGGTTTTATCTGTAAAACAAAAGGACTATCTCTTGAGAACAACTCTTACATTCTTTCATGCTTTTTTTTGCAAGAAAATGATTTCACCAGTATTTACAGACCCCAAAACTAGATTGACACAGTAATAGCAGGGCAAAGCATTAAAAGTATCAAGGTAATAGGTTCATTGCAAATAGCTAATCACATAGTTTTATCAAGATAAAAGAAAGTATGTCATATTTTGTTGTCTCTTTTATTATACTAAACATGTTAATCTCCAAATAATTACATGAACAGATTTTCTTCTGTGCTGTCTGGTGTTATTCCTAGTATTAGGAATATATTCCATTTACTAAGATTAGGAAAGAAATTCTGTTTTCAATTTACTACTTGACCATTTTAATCAGAAAATCTCACATTCTCTTTCCACTTCATTCTTGTACTAGAGAAAAGACTCTAATAGCACAAGTATATATTTAGATAATTTGAAATAATTAGATTATTCCTTAATATTTTACCTATATATATTCCATCTTTTTAAAGGAGAAAAGATTGATATTGACGATGTACAAAATGTTCTTGAGGACTTGGGGATTGAGCTTACAGATAGGGAGCATACGCAGCTGCTGGAAACACTGCCCATCGATGGTAAGTCACACGCCTTCCAGGGAACTTGGTTTAATGGGCCCGTTTGAGCAATTCTCAATCTTTCAACAGTGTAATTTCAACTAAAAATGTGTAAATTAATAGAAAGTCACTTTTGACTTGATAAGACTTTCTGTCATTACCCCTTTAAATACAAATTGGGAATTATCACTATGTTGCCATATAGTTATCTAGGTGACAAATATTACTACTTCATATTGACTTACATTATGAGCAATGAAAAAGAGAGGAGTAGAACAGTGGAAATAAAAAGAAGTATTATGATATATTTTTTAGTATTGCAACATGGAAGAGATAAGCTAATGTCTCTAATACAAAAGAATGGATAGGCTTGTCATTGTGGCAAATATTTCCATTCTTAAATAAGTACTGAGTGACTATAAAATAGATTAATTTTTAAAGCAAATTATTAAAATGTATCTTCCTGCAATCATACAATTTATACTGTTTTGATGAATATCCATATCAATTTCCCAGTGATCTCAATTATGCCCTTTCTTACAGATAATGGAAAAGTGTTTAAAAACAGATTGCTGAAAGATGTGAAGGATAATGAAAGTGAGTAGGCACAGTCAGAACGCATATGAAATATCTTCAAGTGTTAAATTTATACTAATATTAATAGAATATAGAACTTTATTTTGCTTCTTATAGCACATCTGTATTTTTCCTGGTAATAACCTTTATTTTAGAAAGTTTTTTATTGGCTTATAATTTTCAGCTTTCTCTGAAAAAAATATCCATATGAGCCTGAATAAAAGAAAGGCATATAGTCAGAAAGAAGGAAAGAACAAAAGATAGGAAAAGAGGGGGAAGAGCAGGGAGGAAAAAGTTTGGCATTTATTACAAAATCTGACCAGGAATGGTGAAAACAATCTGAGAGCAAGAGTTTAGGAAACACACAATCTCTCCTTCTTTGTGAAGATTATTGAGTAGTGCTCTCCAGATACAGTTAACCCTTAACCTGCCTAACTTTTTCATGAATAGGTATGTTTAAGGTTTGAGACATGAGTTCTAATTCTCTCTCTGCTTTTAGCCTTCAGAAAAGTTGGTGCATACCCAGAAACAAGATTGGAAAATAGGAGAGGTTCAGGCCAGGATTAATGAAAGGGATAGAAACCTGTTTGGGCAGGGCCAGAGATTGCGTCTATCCAGAGGACAGTTGGAGACTTTTCTATATGGGGCTGTAGGATATGGATAGATTCCACTGCTTGTTGAAGGATCCTGGTGGGCTCCTGGTCTTTTGTTCCAGGAGGGGAGAAAGATGAGGAGTGTTCGTGTGGGGCCACATTAGGCCCCTAGCTTTCCCAACTCTTGTTAATAGTGGTGATGGGGACCATGGTCAGTCTTCTGAAACTGCTTCTGGCTGAGTAGGGTCATAGTTGTCCTCAGTGGAATAAGTCAGGTATTGGTAGGATTGCACCAGTTGGAGGGTTTATTGGGAGAGGGTTTAGGGAGTAGTAGGAATTGGGTTGCAACTGTGGTTAACACCTGTTTTTACCTTGTCTTGAATAATGAGAACCAAAGTTGAATGACCTAAGGGGCAATGGTTAACAACAGGATGATGACAGCGAGTGGGCGTGAAAAGGGTAAGACTCAGTATCCCCATGATCTATCTAGCTAAGATCCCTTATTTTGAGATTGCAGGTGGGTAGCTTGTTCCTGAAGCCAGGTGATGCCCTCTCTGACCAGACCAGACCTGTTAGTGTAAAAACAGCACATCTTCTGTAAGAAAATGTAAAGGCCCCTTTCTCCTGCCATGAGTAGATCTAAGCCTTTGTGGTTTTGAAGGACCTCAAGATGTCCACTTGGTCTTACAGGAGTTGTAACTGATCAGAGACCTCCTGGAGGCCTTTGGCCAGCTTGGTGGACATTAGTTGGAACTGGTGAGTAGCAACCTCTAGGCCAGCAGTCTTGGTGGAAACTCCTACAGTGATGTCTAGTCTGACTAGCACAGGAATTAGTTAGATTGCACCCTTAGATCTAAATATGGTGTAAAGGGGCCCAAGACTTATTCATTGCCTGGAAAGAGGGATATATTTGGGGAAAGGACAAGAGTGTAGGTAACAGTCCAGTTTGTTGGGAGGTATAGATAAGTAGAGGTTCCATGTAGAAAAAGAAGCGGTGTCATCAAGGCAAGTAGAAAAGTTAATGGAAAGGAGAAGTTCTCTGTTCTCCTATTCTTCCAAAAGTTAATGGAAAGGAGAAGTTCTCTATTTCTTATATATGTCTTGGGACCCCTTCAGTATCTCAGTTGGAAAGGGTTCCAATCAGAGTTGCTCCAGTGAGAGGTTGTACATGTGGGGATGTTAACAGAGTGTATGTTAGGGATGAGGACTAGGTGATTATGGTTGAGGAGCATAACTGGAAAGTAATAAAAGAATGAACAAAGTAATCTTATCTCCCAGCAAACTGAGAAACCATGGGATTATATTTTACCTTTTACTTTAGTAATGGAGATAGGAGAGGGAAACAGAGGTCTGTAAAATTTAGGAAGAGTAGAGAACATGGCTTCAGTATTTATTAGAATTAATTTGCTTGCCTGTGTCAGTTGAGCAAATCTAGAGGGTAACCCAAAAGTTGCCCATAAAGTTGCTATACAGAGGAGAAAAATGGGATATTCTAACTAAATGTACTTTATTTATAAAATATTCATCACAAAATGCTCTCTACGTGTTGACCACCTCTTTGTAAAATTTTGTAGTAAATATTTTGTAAAGGTACATTTAACTACAATTTCCTACGTATAATGACTTTATGGGTGACTTTTGGGATACCTTGTATTATAGTTTTATACTTTTCTTGATAATATTAGTAAATTATAGTAGGTTATAAATTCTTTTTTATCAGCGTATCTTCATTTAAAAGTAACACTTGTCAGTTGAAGATAATAATAGTATACATTTATGAATATATGTTTACTATTTTAGAATTTTACAATCTAAAATAATGTGTGAGGATCACTGAAAAATTAATCTGAGCATGTGATACTTGGTCATTGAATATTTTTTTAATTAAATATTGTAAATTTAGATTTAGATCTTGTCTAGGAAAGGATCTTTTGTTTCCTTGTTTTAATGTATCAAATGCTGAGTTATGCAGCCAGGCACAGTGGCTCACACCTATAATCCCAGCACTCTGGGAGTCAGAGGTGGGTGGATTGTCAGAGCTCCCAGGTTCAAGACCAGCCTGAGCAAGAGCAAGACTTATGATTTTAGAATTTTACAGTCTAAAATAGTTAATATTTTAGAACTACTCATTTTTTCCCCCTTTTTCATGTTCACCAGGAGGGAGGGTTAATGTTAATAATCTGGACACTCTTTTGGAAGTCCTGAATGTCAAGCTTACAGAAGAAGAACTTGATATGCTACATGATCTTCTAAGTGATGGTGAGCATTATGGAAAGTGTGCTTTTAAACAGAGGCTAAGGCTTGGTGCCTGTAGCTCAGTGAGTAAGGTGCCAGCCACATACACTGAAACTGGCAGGTTTGAGTCCAGCTGGGCCTGCTAAACAACAGTGACAACTGCAACAAAAAAATGGCCAGGCATTGTGGCAGGCACCTATAGTCCCAGCTACTTGGGAGGCTGAGACAAGAGAACTGCTTAAGCCCGAGTTTGAGGTTGCTGTGAGCTGTGACACTACAGCACTCTACCAAGAGTGACACAGTGAGACTCTGTCTCAAAAAAATAAAATAAAATAGAGGCTGAGCTTTCAAAATTAATTATGACTATTTCAAAGGTTTAATTTACTTATTGCCCAAAATACATTTAAATAGCTGTCATAAGTATCCACAACAAAACAAACAAGGCTGTTTATTTTATTCCTTTAAAACATGTGTTCTTTTTCTTTAGTCTTTATCTTAAGGTAGGGTACAGGTACTCGTGAGAAATGGAAGAATTATTATTGTCTGACTTTATAAAAATAATCTCTACCATCTGTTTTAAATCACTGATCCATATATTACTGATATTACTCAAAGGTATAAACCAATTTGCTAAAAGAATTCTCATTCCTCCATTTATGAATACTGAGGTACTTTCTTTTTCTTTCTTATTGCTTTAATAGACAAATTACAGAACAATATGTCTAATATTATTGATTTTTAAAAGATCTATTGTATACTTTTATAAACAAAAGAAATGTCTGGAAGGATATATACCAAACTGTTAATAATGGTCGAGTGTGGTAACAAAGGTGAGAAGAGGTAGAAGTAGGAAGCAATTGCTTTTTCTTTGTATGTTTGTGTATTTTTTAAAATTTATTATACAAAGTTAGCTTTAAGGTGGCGCCTGTGGCTCAAGGAGTAGGGCACCTGTCCCATATGCCAGAGGTGGTGGGTTCAAACCCAGACCTGGCCAAAAACCAAAAAAAAAAACAAAGTTAGCTTTAAATTATAATTTTTTAACTTGATTTATTTTGTCTTAAATTTAAAATAGATACAAATGATGTAAAATGATTGGACCTCAGCTGACTTCTTATTTACTGTTTGGTTCAGGGAATCAATTGAATAATTTGCCCCTAATAAGCATTTCTCATTGCTTAACACTAGTCCCTACTCATTCGTTGTATCAACACATGGCAATGTAAGATAAGTCTTTACAAATATTAAGAAAGATACATAATTTCAAGAAGTAAGTGAAAGTAAAGTAGGAAGACTGCTGGAATCACACACAAAGCAACTAAAAATACGGACCTGGCAGAATTAAATCATTTAATAATTGAAGAAGAAATATCTTATACAAATAATGACAAGACCACTCAAAATAGCATGATTTATACTTCAAAGGATTTAGAAGAACCCCAGGGAAAAACGTCCATCATATTTGCAAAAGTTACTTTTTATATGTCTTGTTTTGATATTCAAAAGGATGCTGTAGTCTGCAATAGTATAATTTTGCCAGAAATTATATGCTTTTTAATTTTTATTTTATTTTGTTTTATTAATTTATTTATTTTCGAACAGGGTCTTGCTCCATCATCCAGGATAGAGTGCAGTGGCATCATGATAGCTCACTGCAGCCTCAAACTCCTGGGCTCAACCAATCCTCTTGCTTCAGCCTTCCCAGTAGCTGGAACTATAGGCACATACCACCATGCCTGGCTAATTTTTTCTGTTTTTTTGTGGAGATGGGGGTCTCACTTTTGCTTAGGCTATTCTCAAACTCTTGACCTCAAGCAGTCCTCCTGCTTGAGCCTCCCAAATTGCTAGCGTTACAAGAGCTAACATGTCCAGCTTCAGTCCTCCTGCCTGAGCCGGATTGCTAGGATTAGCATGAGCTAACATACCCAGCTTCAATATACTTTTTGAAGTCAGCATTTATTCATTGCTTATTTTGGAAATTATGGAATAGCTATAATTGTAACCTGAATTTTCTTAAATGTAAGATAATATAAACTTATTTATAAATTTTTCATTTTATTCTCCAGTCAAACATTTTAGATAATTTTTATCCGTTATTTATTATTAAATCTTGGGCCTCATTTTAACCAATTTTATTTTCATTAGTTATCTACTTAACAATCAATGTTTGATAAAAAGAACTTCCTGTACTATTTATCTTTTTTCAGAGTCCATGTTATTGTTTTCCCCTGATTAAACTTTCTCTTACAGAGCATGAGAAAGTTGATATGAAAAAACTGATGGATAAAGTAGGTGCTATTACAGGTGAGAAGTTACCAATACATATGATTCTTGTTCGTTTTGTCAACTCATTTTATTTTCCTTAAATTAAATATTTTAAGAGAACAATAACAAGTAATAAAGATATGCTTAGCTTAATATAAACAAAGACAAAAGCAAGTTATTTTTAAAACTGAAGTTGGACTTTTAAAATCTGAAGGAATAAAAATGTATCTGAATGAGAAAGTAATTTATATTTTAAAAGCTATTTGAGGCAAATGAAAACATACCTCATTTAGGAAGGTCAAAGAAGAATTATATATTTTAAAACACTAAGAATTTCATAGACACAATTATAACCTGACTAAAACTGTAATACATGTAGTCAAAATATTTGTGCCCTGTAACATTCTGAAATTTTAAAAAGTATGTGTCAGAGAGTTTCTTCAACTTGTTTTGTTAGAGGTCCAAATTCATTCTCATCTAGCCTTGTAATTATTTTCAGGCAGGAATATTAAGAAAATTGGCAATGAAAACACCATCTGACACTTGAGAGTATAGTTTTCCACATTTGTTCAGCTGTTTGCTGATCACATATAAAATAAATATTATTTATAAATGAAATATAAATAAATACCAAATGTATATGATTCTGATTCTTTACATATATTTTTTCTTTTTTGTTTCTTTTTAAATTAAGCTATGTTTTTCTTTTTCTTTTTTTAATTAAATCATAGCTGTGTACATTAATGCAATCATGGGGTACAATGTGCTGGTTTTATATACAATTGGAAATACTTTCATCACATTGGTTAACATAGCCTTTCTGGCTTTTTCTTAGTTATTATGTTAAAACATTTATATTCTACATTTACTAAGTTTCACATGTACCCTTGTAAGATGCACCATACGTCTGGTCCCACCAATTATCCTCCCTCCACCCATCCTTCCTCCTCCCCTCCCCTCCTTTTCCCCTTTCCCCATATTCTTAGGCTATAATTGGGTTATAGCTTTCTTAGGAAAGCTATAAATTAGTTTCATAGTAGGCCAAGTACATTGGATACATTTTCTTTCATTCTTGAGATGCTTTGCTAAGAAGAATATGTTTCAGTTCCATCCATGTAAACATGAAAGAGGTAAAGTCTCCATCTTTCTTTAAAGCTACATAATATTCCATGGTGTACATATACCACAATTTATTAACCATTCATGGGTCAATGGGCACTTGGACTTCTTCCGTGATTTAGCAATTATGAATTGGGCTGCAATAAACATTCTGGTACAAATATCTTTGTTATAATGTGATTTTTGGTCTTCTGGATATATGCCTAGTAGAGGAATTACAGGAGCGAATGGAAGGTCTATTTTTAGATCTCTAAGTGTTCTCTAAACATCTTTACAAAAGGAACATACTAGTTTGCATTCCCACCAGCAATGTAGAAGTGTTCCCTTTTCTCCACATGCACGCCAACATCTCTGGTCTTAGAATTTTGTGATATGAGCTAATCTTACTGGAGTTAGATGATATCTCAAAGTAGTTTTGATTTGCATTTCTCTGATGATTAAGGATGATGAGCATTTTTTCATATGTCTCTAGGCCATGTGCCTGTCTTCTTCAGAGAAGTTTCTCTTCAAGTCCCTTGCCCCCCTGAGATGGGATCATTTGTTCTTTTCTTGCTAATAAGTTTGAGTTCTCTGTGGACTCTGGTTATTAAACCTTTATCAGAGACGTAACCCACAAATATCTTCTCCCATTCTGAGGGCTGTCTGCTTGCTTTACTTACTGTGTTCTTGGCTGTGTTGAAACTTTTTAGTTTGATCAGGTCCCAGTAGTGTACTTTTGATGCTGTTTCAATTGCCCGGGGAGTCCTCATAGAATATTCACCCAAGCTGATTCCGTCAAGAGTTTTTCCTGCACTTTCTTCTAGTATTTTTATAGTTTCATGTCTTAAGTTTAAATCTTTAATCCAGTGAGAGTCTATCTTAGTTAATGGTGAAAGGTGTGGGTCCAGTTTCAATCTTCTACAGGTTGCCAGCCAGTTCACCCAGCACCATTTGTTAAATAGGGAATCTTTTCACCACTGAATGTTTTTAATTGGTTTGTCAAAGATCAAATAATGGTAAGTAACTGGGTTCATCTCTTGGTTCACTATTCTGTTCCATACATCTACCTCTCTGTTTTTGTGCCAATACCATGCTGTTTTGATCACTATCGATTTATAGTATAGTCAGTTCTGGTAGCATGATTCCTCCTGCTTTGTTTTTATTTCTGAGTAATGTCTTGGCTATTCGAGATTTTTTTCTGATTGATTATAAAATGAAGTATTATTTTTTCAAGATCTTCAAAGTATGGCAGTGGAGCTTTAATAGGAATTGCATTAAAATTTTATTTTGCTTTGGGTAGTATGGACATTTTAACAATGTTGATTCTTCCCAGCCATGAGCATGGTATGTTTTTCCATTTGTTAACATCTTCAGCTATTTCTTTTCTTAGAGTTTCATAGTTGTCTTTATAGAGATCTTTCACATCCTTTGTTAGATAAACTCCCAAATATTTCATCTTCTTTGGCACTGCTATGAAAGGAATAGTCCTTGACTGTTTTTTCAGCTTGACTACTGTTGGTATATATAAAGGCTACCAATTTATGAGTGTTGATTTTATAACCTGAGACGAAATTAAGCTGTTTTTCAATTGTGTTCCAATTTCTTAAAGTTTAACTTTGGCTTATCAATGTTTTTGCAACAAAACATAGTCCACATTTTGTTAACTAGCCCTATAACCTCATTTTCCCTAGGCTACTCAAAGATAATTTACTAAAACTATGTGCTAGTACAATAAAAGGGCCATCATTACTAGAGTTAAAAACTAAACACTTTAATTTTCTGCCATAACTACAATCGAACAAGACTCATCTGACTTTATCATTGAGTAAATCATCAAGTAGTTGAAGCTAGTAAATAAACAGTAATACAAGATTAATTATTATTTAGAATAATTAGATGATTCTTTAAAATCTTATGTGTTATCATTTCTATCTGTCTGAAGGAGAGGAAGTTGATATTGATGACATAGAAACAGTTCTAGGAAACATGGGAATAGTGCTTACAAATAAAGAACTTTCAGAACTGGTAAATAATCTGCCAGTTGATGGTGAGTACTTTAAATAAAACTGTAGTCTTCTAGGAAGTTTTCTTATTAAATTGTGAAAACCTCTAGAATTATTTGCAACTAGTTGCTTGCCAAAAATAATCTGTGACCCATGTTACATAATTTTAAGTGATCCTATTATATCTTAAAAGATTACTTGTGCTACTTAATTGTTAGTTTGAGAATCAACAATGATATCATTATGATTTCTATCACCAGAGTTAAATTACTTTTATTACTTTTGATTCTATGAAAGACATAAAATTCAATTCAGAATAAATGAGAAAAACAAAGAAAAGATAGTGATCTAACAGAGGGATAACAGAAATGTCACAAAAGAAAAAGAAAAAATGTGTTTTAGCAAGGTAGAACGTCCATATTAACTGCCTGTATTACTAAAGTTAAAACTTCCCCTACACTCTATATAACTTTATTATTTGTAAGTCAGAAAATATCTAGGCAATTGACAAAATACATCTTTCTGAAATTACTGGTTTTGTATTGTCTGTGAAACTCCACATTACTATTCTGCAATCTTAATAGCGCTTTTTGTTACAGATGGAAAGGTCTATCAGAAAAGGTTGCTGGATGGTATGAAGTTTCTTAAAGGTGAGGGAAGCTTAGTAAAGTGCTAATGAAACTGAGATCATCATTTTTGGCATTTACATTATATCCGTGTGATTAAATTGTGACTCCTGCTACCTAAAACTTATAACCCACTTTTGTTTCTTTTATATGTCAGCCTTTGAAAATCATTTCTTGTGTAACTTGGAAAGAATTACCATGCTTTCTTGAGATTTTCCAAACTTTGATAGAGCAAGAAATTATCAGAGAGTGAAAAAATAAAGGGAAAATTAGCATATCTTCAGTTATATTTATTTAGCAGCAGAGGCTACTAATCTGAAATTCAGGCCAAAAAGAAAAAAGGTTAAAAGGCTCTAAGACAGTGGAGGGACATAAGATTAATGAGATATACAGGAAGCAGGCCAGGAAGGGAGGAAGGGAATGTCACATCTGTGATGGATTCCCACTCTTCTATCAGTTCATGATGGTTGCCAAATCCACACACCATTTGTACTACTTATTAACATTTTTATTTAAATTTACTTACTTTTTAACTTTAATAAAATGTTTTTTAAAAGAAAATGGGAACAGAAAACTGACATCCCTTGGCATAACTAGAAGTTATTTGTACAAATAATCACAATGGAAACCAGACAGAATTAGAAAAATTGGATTTATTGTCACCTTTTTGGAATTCTACAAGAATTTAAATTTTATATTGAGTATATACAAGCTCTAATTCTAATTCTGTTATTGACTCTTTTTGTATTCCTGTAAATATCTTGTTAGAATTTGGTGTTTTGGAGCGGTGCCTGTGGCTCAGTGAGGAGGGCCCCAGCCCCATACACTGAGGATGGTGGGTTCAAACCCGGCCCCGGCCAAACTGCAACAAAAAATAGCCGGGCGTTGTGGAGGGCTCCTATGCTCCCAGCTACTCGGGAGGTTGAGGAAAGAGAATCGCCTAAGTCCAGGAGTTGGAGGTTGCTGTGAGATGTGATGCCACAGCACTCTACCGAGGGTGACTAAGTGAAACTCTGTCTCAAAAAAAAAAAAAAAAAAAAAGAATTTGGTGTTTTGATGAAAATGATAATCATAATCCTCAGGAATTAAAGAGTTTCCCCCATATTAGGGTCATTAACTTTTGCTTTTTTTTAATAAGGAGGGAAGATTGACTCCAGTAAAGTGGATACAGTTTTGGGAAACATGGGCATAAATCTCACGGAAGAGGAACTTAAAGATCTAATGCAAAACCTGCCAGTTGATGGTGAGAATTTCAGATGTTTGTTTGAAGCATATTTCCTAAAACATCACATAGCTGGCGGTAGTGTGGGAACTCATGCCTCAGGCCTGAGGAAAATATTCCTCACAAAGATTAGAATAGTTTTTTTTTTTTTAATTACACCATAGCTGTGTACATTAGTGCAGTCAAGGGGTACAATGTGCTGGTTTCATATACAATCTGAAATATTTTCATCGAACTGTTTAACATAGCCTGCATGGCATTTTCTTAGTTATTGTATGTAGACATTTGTATTCTGCATTAGTAAGGTTTGCCTGTACCCATTCTAAGATGCACCATAGGTGTGGCCCACCCATTACCCTCCTTCCACCCCAACATCTCCCCTCCCCTCCCTTGGCCCATGCACAAGATTAGAATAGTTTTATAGAAAGAGAGTTTATTTTACTTCCCTAATGTGGGGAAAGGACATATCATGATAGAATAAAAGAAGTGATTCAAGGCTTTTATTAGGGGAGCAAAAAGAAAGGAAAAAGTGATTGTTGCCAACTGAGAGTAAAAAGAGCTGTGAAGTTGTTGTGTCAGTTTTTTTTATTTTTTACTTCTTTCTTTTCGGTGAGGCCAGTTTATCAGGATCCTTGAAGTGTGATCTGGCAAGAGCTGAAGCTGGGAGTTCACACCCCCGCTGTCTGCTTAGGGCTTTTCAAGGCTGTGAAACAAACTCTTAGAGATCTAAGTTAAACTTCAGGATAATTAGTTGAACCCTACTGTGTTTAATCAAACAAAACAAAGAGGGAAGTTTTTCTTCAAAGGGGCAATCATGTGTTGTGAGTTTATTACTCTTACTTTCTGTTTAATAGTTTATCTTTCTCTATTAGGGAGTTTTAGCAAAGTCATCCTTTTAGCTGTTTTGTTTTGTTTTTTTTAAACCCATCCATTATATTATATTTCCCGTTATAATGGGAAATTTCAGTTTTTTCAGACATGGTATAATACTAGATACATGTATACTTAATTTTATTTCTGTCAACTTATTTTATGTTTATTATTTATTTTCTACTATTTTCTTTTCTTCTTATGCTTATTATTAATGGTTTGTTCAAGTTGACATTCATTATATTTGTTTTCTTGCTAATTGATTTTAAAGTTCCAGAGGAGGTTCTAAATTCTCATTCCTTTAATTCTTACATTTTCTTTATTTTCATTCACTATCATACTTACTTAGTAATATACTATTATGGGCAACTAAATAGTGCATTATTCCCCATCAAGATATCCTTCTTCATCAAGTATTTCTTTCACCTCTATCTCATCCCCCACCATACACAATCCCAAGAGACTGATACTTTTAGCATACTCTTATTCCTCCCGCCACTTCCCCCACTCCCCACGATGAGATTTTTGAATGTCTTTACTTCCTCAACTGTACATTCCCAACTCTCGTAAACAATCAGCTCCCAAATTTTGCTGGGGTAATTTAGTTCTTGTTAGAATTTCTCTTATGTCATCTCTCTTCTATGTGAAGAGTCTTTACTATTTAATATTACACATTCCGTGACAGATTATTTTGTAATTTATAGAGATAAAAGAAGCTTGTTTTCTGGCATCCTTGTATTTTCACTACCTCAAGGAGCATAAATATTTCTGCCAACTTTCTTGGCCTTCGTAAGAGTCTTTAGGATTTTAAGTGCCAACCTCTTCTCAAGATCTACTGCTTCCCATTTCTGGTTCCTGTGCTCTGACACTTTTCTTATGCTTCCCTAGTCTGTGGAGGAGAGAGAGTTCCATGGCCATTCTTTTTTCCAGGACACAATCAGAGCACAAAACCCACTAGCATCCTGTAAAGACCAGTCACATTTTACTCTCAAAAGACAGCAAACAGTTTAAAGATGATAATAAAAGAGACATGATCCATTTTCAGGGCTCCATGTTTGTAGATCCTTTCAAAAATTTTGATTAAAGTAAACATAAAAGAATAATATTAACATTAGAAGTAAAGGAAAATTACCCTTGTCACACAGAATGTTTTAATTCCTGTTAATAGACTCCTTATTTGCAATAGTTTTGGGATATTTTAATGAAAGAAAATTCATTTAGGACCTAATTCTCAATGGAAATCCCTAACTAAATGGCCTATGGCAGAGAGTCCTTTTATCTTGGGTCAAAATTTACCCAGTTATAGCAGTTGGGCAAACAAAACAACCAAAGGAATTCTGTTGAATCCTTACCATTGCAACCCATATTCAAAGCCAGACGAAAAAATGGTGATCCCCTTCAAAGATCCCAACTTTTCTCCATAAGGGGATTGGTAATCCTCAGTAGTTCAGCTGAACAAACACACATTTCCATGGTGTTCTAACCAGTAGATGGTGTTGGCATAGAAATTATTAGTGGCCAGGTATACATGAATAGATGCAGCTTGGTCAAAAATTCTTGGCGAAATTCTTCTCACCACAAGATTAGCAACATCATTAACAATTGATACACTTCCCTGGCCATTCTACTGGTACTTTGTGGGTACTCACAAAGAAAGTTGTTGAATTCATTAAATAACTACATTTTTATTCTTCCATGATTATAGCTAGATTTTCTCATCTACATGGAGTATTATTTTGCTACCAGGAGGGAAAAAGTATTTTCAGAAACTAAATGGCAGGAATTAATAAGTTTTCTTCCCTAAAGCATAATACATCAGAGTTGTTGGAATATTAATAGTATTCAGAAAATAATTGTATTTATTATTATTTGAGCTTCCTTTTCTTTTTTTTTTTTTTTTTTTGCAGTTTTTGGCTTGGGCCAGGTTTGAACCTGAAACCTCCAATATATGGGGCCAGCGCCCTTTTCTTTTCAGTCACAGGTGCCACCCAGCTTCCATCTTTCTTTTTCCACTTTCTTATGAAGGATGTAGCAAAAGGTTAAATTTTCTAGATCAAGTAAATACTGCTGATGGTGTGCAACACCGTTTTCAAAGTTTCATTGTCATGTTTCTGTCTAATATATTCCTGTCTTACAGTTGATGGTAAAGTTGATCTGAAAAAGGTGATGAATGATATGAAATCTTATACAGGTAAGATATTACTAAAAGATTTTTACTTCAATCTTCTGTTATATTTTTCTTAGTATTTTTTTCCAGTATTACATCATGAATGTATTAGTGCTAATATTTTACATCTTTATAGTGAAATATTTACATACAACTTTTCTTCTGCCTTTGACTATTAATTATTTAAGGTTCAGCTATAAAAATAAATAGTGATATTTGAGTAATAAATTATATTTTCTGTGATTTCTGACAATGATGTGCTGATCTGAACCAGGGTTTTAACCAAAGGTCACAAGTTGGCCACCCATGAGTTGAATCCAAACTGCCGTCAGGTTTTGTAAGCCTGGCAACACTGGCTGTACATTTCCTCACAATAATAAGCCTGTTTTTGTCTCTTTGAACCAGGCTACTGCAGCCAATTTTATTTCTTCCACCTCCTGACTTTTGTGAACTTTTGAGTAGATAACTTAGTGGTTTAAAAGGTCAAAATCTATGTAGACATAGAGAATAGGAAGATGAATATTTTAAATGCTTAAATAATAATTACATGATTCGGCATTAAAAAGAAAAAAGCCTAACCCTAAATTACTAGCCAATTGTATAATCTTATTTTCTTTAATACTAAAATGTCTTGCTGCTAGATTTAGGATATTATCTCCCTTTTTATAAAGAATGAAGAATTAAGTCCTGCCCCACTCATCCTTAAACAATGTTGGATACTATGTTAAAATATAAAAGTGAGGATGACATTATATGGACAAGCTTTTTCATTATTTCGGATCATTATAATATCTTAAAATTGCCATGGGTCAACAATTCTTTTTTCTTTCAAAGGAGACAAAGTTGATACAAATAAACTTGAAAGTGTTTTAGAAAACTTGGGGATTGAGTTTACTACACCCAGGGAACACTTGAACCTGGTGAAGACACTGCCAGTTAATGGTAAGTCTTTTGGATGCCATTGGGTTTTTTAGGTAATCTGGTTTGTGGCTATGTAAAATATTCCAAAATAAGTTGAAAATGCTTGGAAAATGTTCAAAGCTAATGCTAACACTAAGAAAATTTTCATCACATACATTTTAAGTTGTTGAACTTTTCAGCTCTAAGTTGCTGTCAAATTTAAAATTAATTACTCACAACCTCAGGTTCCAGATCAGCTGGATTTGCAAAAACAGATTAAAATAAAGGGACAAGAAAGTAGAGAGAGAGAAAATGAGAGGAACAGAGTAGAGAGATGAAAAAAGAAACAAAGTAATGTAGCTGTGTGTGTTTCTGCAGAACATAATATGTAATTTATCAACAAGTGAATAATATTGTACATTGAAAAAAGGCTACATTTCTTAACTTCATTGTGAGGCAAGATAAAATGAAAAAAATCAAAAAAATGGTTTTAATTTTATAGCTCAGAGGTAACCAGTGTTAATATTTTAGTGCATTTCCTTTTAGTGCTTTTAGAATATAAATGTTTGTTAGAGAGATAATAGATAATTTTATAGATATTATAATATGTAATAGATGTTAGATAATATGTATGGATATTAATTTATTTGTAATTTGTATCTCTTTACAATGTTAATGGGTGTATCTATCATAGAAAACCTTGGTAGACCAGATAAGCAAAAATAAAAACATCTCTATTTCTACCTCAAAGCAATAACTTCTGTCAAAATCTTGAGATGTGTATTTGCAGTTTCCTATCTGTGAATATATATCTATATATATTTTTTTTAATTTAGCAACTTTGTGGATAAATCTTTGCAAACATCCTAAAATTTCTCAAGGTTAATTCCTTTAAGTAAGGTTGCCAAATGGAAGATATTTCATTTATTTTGTCAAATTTCCTTCCAGAAAAATTATTATAATTTGAATTTATGAAAACAGCAATTGAGAATGTTATTTTTTTCTACATTCCTAATACAGAAAAAAGGGGCGGGGTGCATGTAATTGTTATACTTGTATTTTACTCATGTACCACTGAGAGTGAACATTTTGTCAGTATATTATGTATTGCATTTGAAATATTCCTTAGGCAAAGATTCTTAAATTATTTTTCTCAGAAATTAAGATATGTAAATCTTTTGACTATTATTTTCAAAATGTTTCCTTTTTTATAGCTGATGGGAAGGTACATCAGAAAAGGTTGATGAAAGGCATAAAGTCACAGAAAAGTGAGTAAAAAGCACAATAAAAACTTAGCCTTAAACTCTTTATTTGTACTGTTAAAATATAAGTCTTTCTTTCCTGAGTCCTTATTTATGCCTCCTTCAGTAGATCTGCAATTTACCAAATAATTTCCTATACTATGATTTAGCAGAAAGTATTAGACTTTCTTAGATTTTTCTTCATTCAGCTCCAAACAAACAAACAAAAAATTTAAAAATACAAAACAGAGGGAGGCACCTGTGGCTCAGTGAGTAGGGCGCCGGCCCCATATGCCGAGGGTGGTGAGTTCGAGCTCAGCCCCGGCCAAACTGCAACAAAAAAAAAATAGCCGGGCATTGTGGCTGGCGCCTGTAGTCCCAGCTGCTGCGGAGGCTGAGGCAAGAGAATCACGTAAGCCCAAGAGTAGAGGTTGCTGTGAGCCATGTGATGCCATGGCACTCTACCCGAGGGCAGTACAGTGAGACTCTGTCTCTACAAAAAAAAAAAAAAAAAGAATACAAAACAGAAAGTAAAGAGTGAAGGCTGTCAGATAAGAATTTCAGTCAAAAGCAGAGATAAATAATATGCAAGTACAGGCAACAAAGATACCTCCTATTTTACAGAATACATGTCTTACATTGGTCATCTTTAGAGCTAGCTTTTCAACTTTGTTTAAGAATATTTTGGTCTATAGGCTTGTTCCCAACATCATATTTGAGAGAATCCATTCTAATTTTTATTCTTCTGTTTGGTGGACAAGATCAAAGTTTTGGTGTTTGTCTTAAAATCTTAATAATATTAAGTAAGAGATAAATTTATGTTGTAATAAAACACATACTCAGTAAAGAAGAAAAGTAATACAGCAGCATGAATGTCTAATCCTATTTTAGAATCATTCATTTTACTATATTCCCTTTGTTTTTTACTTAGGAGGCAATGTTCATGTCAATAAGCTGGACACTCTTTTAGAAAACATGGGGATTAAGATCACAGATGAAGAGTTCATGGATCTAACAGAAAGACTACCAGTTGACTGTGAGTACTGTAATCACCCCTATAACCATTCCTATACTTTTTAAGGGGTACTTATTCTTTTAGGCTTGAAAATAAGAATTTCTCAAACCATACATAAACTTTTGACTTTTCAAAAGCTTAGAGTAGAACTCAGTCTTAAGGAAAAAATCCTATTTCCATTAATCTAAAATCCAGTTTCTTCCCCTCTGTATACTAAACACTGCAAAAAACAAACCCCAGACTTTGTATAGCTGGAGAATGATCAGGAAGTAGAATTCAAAATGGAAGGGGAGGGTTTACTGGAAGGAGGATCACCTCACATTTACTTCCCCAATATTCACCACTCTATTAAAGATACTCTTACTTTGGTGACCACAGCATCTTAGTAGAAAAATCCAATGTGCACCCCTCATCTTTTTCTAACCAGAGCTCTCTGACTCAATTTTAATAATAAATAAAATAAATATTCAGTAATAAACTAATATTTTTTACTATTAAATT
The DNA here is from genome assembly GCF_027406575.1 of Nycticebus coucang. Classification (NCBI taxonomy): domain Eukaryota; kingdom Metazoa; phylum Chordata; class Mammalia; order Primates; family Lorisidae; genus Nycticebus; species Nycticebus coucang. The sequence goes on from NC_069797.1 coordinate 62,657,988, forward strand.
TTTTTCTTTTATCGAAATTCTCTATAATCCCGGATGCTGTAATTCATACTCTCCAGATTATCTTCTCCTTTGCCTTTTCTAAGGCTAATTTTTTTGTGTGTTCTTTTTGTTTTGTTTTGTTTTTTGAGATGGAGTCTCATGCTATTGCCCCAGGCTAGAGTGCCCTAGCACTCTTGAACTTCAGTGCTCCAGGGATCCTCCTACCTCACCCTCCCAGGTAGCTGGAACTACAGACATGTACCTGTCTAGTTTTTCTGTTTTTAGAGGGTCTCACTCTTGCTCAGGCTGCTCTCCAACTTCTGAGATCCACCCACCTCAGCCTCCCAGAGTGCTAAATTACAGGTGCAAGCCACCAGCCAGGCCTCCTAAGGCTAATGTTTTTATGGTCTTCTCCTTTTCCGCTCAAAGTGGTGAGTTAAGTGAGTATTATTTGATTGAATAGTATAAGATAGAAAATATAAGAGCATGTGTCACATGGGAAGGCTAGATATTGTTTTATTGAAACCTTTTGATCAGTTTTTTTGTGTGTACATAATAAATATGCATGTGTGTGGGTGTGTGTGGCTTATAATCAAAAATTGTGAAAACCACTGGCTTAAATGATAGTAATACCATAATAATTCAATTCTCAGTCTATTGTTCTTTCCATAACCATACTTCTGGATGATATCATTTACCTATATATCTTTCAGATTTCAAATCTCTTATCTCAAACCTAGACTTATCAAATGAGTTTCAGCCTAGATCAGTAAAGTTCTTTTATCTAACATAACTGTAGTAGTTGGTCAGATAGTTTAACCTGAGTGAAGAAAAAAAAAAGGCCCAAGGCCATTTTCATTTAATGTAGGCATGATTTTTTGAGGATTTTTTCAAATTTTCTTGCATAAATATATTTATATTTACTATCTACACTCCCACTTTCCTTTCCTTTTCTTTTTTTTCCCTTTGAGACATAGTTTCACTCTGTCACCCTTGGTAGAGTGCAATGACATCATAGCTCACAGCAACCTCAAACTCTTGGACTTAAGTGATCCTTTTGCCTCAGCCTCCTGAGTAGCTGGGATTACAGGCACCTGCCATAATGCCCAGCTACTTTTAGCTATTTTTTTTTTTTTTTTTTTTGTAGAGACAGAGTTTCACTTTATGGCCCTCGGTAGAATGCCGTGGCCTCACACAGCTCACAGCAACCTCCAACTCCTGGGCTTAAGGGATTCTCTTGCCTCAGCCTCCCAAGTAGCTGGGACTACAGGCGCCCGCCACAACGCCCGGCTATGCCCAGCTACTTTTAGAGACAGGGTCTCACTCTACCTCAGGCTGGTCTTGGATTCCTGAGCTCAAGCAATCCACCTGCCTCAGCCTCCCAGAGTGCTAGGATTATAGGTGTGAGCCACCACACCCAGCCTAATTTTAATTTCTTCTGGGAGGAACAAAGGCTTTAAAAAAAAGGTCAACCGGAAATTTCAGTCACTCTGTCTAGATTTTATTTATTTCTCTAATAATTTTATAGTTACCTTATCCATACAATTTCTACAGAAATTTTTAGCAATTCACCTTTACCAGAACTTTTCTTTCTTTCTTTTTTTTTTTTATTAAATCATAGCTGTGTACATTAATGCAATCATGGGGCACCATACACTGGTTTTATAGACTGTTTGACACATTTTCATCACACTGGTTAACATAGCCTTCCTGGCATTTTCTTAGTTATTGTGTTAAGACAATTACATTCTACATTTACTAAGTTTCACATATACCCTTGTAAGATGCACCGCAGGTGTAATCCCACCAATCACCCTCCCTCCGCCCACCTCCCACCTCCCTCCCCTCCTTTCCCCCTTCCCCCTATTCTTAGGTTATAACTGGGTTATAGCTTTCATGTGAAAGCCATAAATTAGTTTCATAGTAGGGCTGAGTACATTGGACACTTTTTCTTCCATTCTTGAGATACTTTACTAAGAAGAATATGTTGCAGCTCCATCCATGTAAACGTGAAAGAGGTAACGTCTCCATCTTTCTTTAAGGCTGCATAATATTCCATAGTGTACATATACCACAATTTATTAATCCATTCATGGATCGATGGGCACTTGGGCTTTTTCCATGACTTAGCAATTATGAATTGGGCTGCAATAAACATTCTGGTACAAATATCTTTGTTATGATGTGATTTTTGGTCTTCTGGGTATATGCCTAGTAGAGGAATTATAGGATTGAATGGCAGATCTATTTTTTTTTTTTTTGGCAGATCTATTTTTAGATCTCTAAGTGTTCTCCAAACATCTTTCCAAAAGGAATGTATTAATTTGCATTCCCACCAGCAGTGTAGAAGTGTTCCCTTTTCTCCACATCCACGCCAACATCTCTGGTCTTGGGATTTTGTGATATGGGCTAATCTTCGTGGAGTTAGATGATATCTCAAAGTAGTTTTGATTTGCATTTCTCTGATGATTAAAGATGATGAGCATTTTTTTATATGTCTGTAGGCCGTGCGCCTGTCTTCTTCAGAGAAGTTTCTCTTCAAGTCCCTTGCCCAGCCTGCGATGGGATCACTTGTTCTTTTCCTACTTATACGTTTTACCAGAACTTTTCAAATCATTCAAATCTGTTCGTATGGGGAAAACTCTCCCTTTTCTATTTATAATTCATCGGTTTATATAACGATTAAGTTACAGCATTTTACTGAAAAGTGGAACTATTTATAAACAAATCTAGAAACAAACTCAACAGGAGAACATAAATGCACTGGCTTAAAATTAAAGTTTAACATCAGTCTGAATGTAGGAATCACAGCAGGAATGAAAAATGAAATTTAGGTCATCAGGTTTGTTAAATTGAGATCAGTTAAGTGATCTTTTCTTATATCAACAAATCCCTGTTGAGACATATATTTTTCACTGGTAATCCAAACTCAGCATATACAAAAGTAAATTAATTCACTCTTAATTCTTGATTTTTTAAAATTTCTATGTCACCATTATCCAACCATAGTTACCCATGCAATAATTCACAAATTACATTTGGCTTCTCATACTTCCTCATTGTTTCCCTCTTAAAAATATACAGTTCTCTTTCTATCTTTGCTACTCAGCTCTTAATTCAGATTCTCATCATCTCTGGCTCAGGCTACTACAAAACTGGTAGTTTTCTTAACTGGTCTAACAGCCATATTACTGCCTTAAATTCAAATTCATTGTGCATAAAGTATCCAGGATTATTTAGATGAAATGAAAACCTTAAAATCTTTCAAAGACCCTTCATAACTTATATGCATTGAGTCTTACAACATGTCAGACACAGTGCTAAGCATTTTTTATGATTTTTCCCATCTAATTAATTAATTTATTGTTTATTGATATAAATATCTATTGAACAGATATTTAACACCTGACTATGTACTAATCTTTGTTACAGTTTAGGAATATAGCTATGAATAAAACAACTTGATGTAAACTTTACGTAACCAGGATCTTTATCTTTTAATGCATTAGACCGTCAGATCCAGGTAGTCTAAAGTCAGAGTCTAAACTATTCATCTTTATAGGGTACTACTAACTCCATGAGCTTTTTTGGCTATCTTTCCATTCCCTGTATGTCATTTTTCCTTCAAGAAAGATTTTAAAGCTTTAGTTCACTACCTACTATGCTCTTCATTGCTCCTTTTCCTAAGATTGTTTCATTGTCTTTCTCCAATGATTAAAAATAACAATATCATAAAAACAATGACCTTTATTTATATCAGTATGTGTTAGCCATTCTAAGAGAAGCATGAAATGAGAAACAGAGTGTGTCCAAAAGACTTTAAAGTATTAGGTAAGATAAACTTTATGGTTCAAGTACTTTTAGTCCTTGTTGTAGATAATGGAGCTATGCATTGAAGTCCAAAATATATAAATTTTTAAAGGACAAAATATAGTAATAGTCTTCATCTAGGCTTTACTTCATAATTTAACTTCTTCGTGCTTTATGGGGCGGGGGTCTAAGTTCTGAATTTGGCTTTATCAGTGCCTGAATTTTGCCTTGTCTTACAGCTGAAGAGAAAGTTCAACTAAATATGTTGATGAAAGAATTGGATGCTGTTTTAGGTAAATGAAAAATCACTTCATTCTTTACACTATTTTAATGATTTTTAATGATTTTCCTACCATCCCTTTACTTTCTTGTTAGTTTCGCCATCTTGCTCTTTTAGTAATTAAACATTTTTATCTGCCTGCTTTGGATCATCTATATTTTTGCAACAAACAAAGGTACCAGGTCCTTGCACAAGACATAGGATATTTTGAGTTTTAGGTAATAACTGAGATACTCTCTGCAGACATATTATTTTAATAGATTAACAACAATATAATGATTTTATGGGCAGTTATATTAGCTTCATATTATGTAGTATTAACGTTTTTTCCTACTATGAGGACATAACTGTTATTATAAATAGAAGACAGCATTATGTTTCTGTGTCTAATATTTACTCTGCATAATACAACAGGTGTCCTTATAAGTTTGTTGCTCATCTAGCAATAGACGATGCTGCTATACAAGGAAATGTTTTATTTTTCATAATTTGAATCATTTGCTATTATTTTATAGCCATGATAACATATTTCTCTTCATAATATGGGAATGTTTTTACTCCTAATTCCACCTGTTGGTCCTCCCTCAACCAAAGCCACAGAGAAACCATTAGCAATTGTCCAGACTTTCTCCACTATTGCTAATTCTCAAGAGGAGCTGATGTCTCTAAGCCAGTCAAGATTGTTTCACCCTGTTTTTGTTTTTGAATTATTTGTAATTCTTTAAATTGGTTCATTTGTTTGCTTTAAAAAAAAAACCTGAGTTATACAGTTAAATTTTTATGTATTTAAAAAAATTCATAATATTATGGGGGTATACACATTTTTATTACATAATTTGCTTTTGTACATTTTAAGTCAAAGTTATAAGTGTGCCCTTCACCAAGAATATGTACATTGTACAGTTAAGTGTGAATTTACCCAACCTATCCTTCCCCCTCCCACCCACTTGATTTCTCTTGAGTTTACTTCCATGTGTGCATGTAAGTATTGTCTGACTAGTTCCACTTTTTTTTTTTTGAGACAGAGTCTCATTTTTTCACCCTCAGTAGAGTGCCATGGCATCACAGCTCACAGCAACCTCAAACTCTTGAGCTCAAGTGATTCTCTTGCCTCAGCCTACCAAGTAGCTGGGACTACAGGTGCCTACCAACTCACCCAGCTATTTTTATAGATGGGGTCTTGCTCTTGCTCAGGCTGGTCTCCAACTTCTGAGCTCAAGCAATCCACCTTCCTCGGCCTCCCAGGGTGTTAGGATTACAGGCTGGAGCCACCATGCCCAGCCCAAAGTAAGAGCGAGTTTGTTGTCCCCTTTAGTATTGAGTACATGTAGTGTTTGTTTTTCCATTCTTGCAATACTTCACTTAAAAAAAATGGTGCCCATTTCCATCCAGATTATTATAAAAGATACTAGATCACCATTTTTTTATGGCTGAGTAGTTATAAAATTAAATTTTTCCTAACTTTATAGAGTGATAGTAGTAAAACTTAAACTTCAAGAAGTCATTATTAATACTAATAGAGATAATGACAGGCTAAATCAGTAAAAAGGAAAAACACGACCAAAAGAATAAGAATAAATGTAAAGAATATACAAAACACTGACAATAGGTCTTTTCTTATTCTGATGGTCTTGGTGGTTTTCCTCTTGTTCTGAGGGTCTTACATTGGGGTCTTACAGTTAGCAGATGATTTCCATTTACCACTTTTGCAAGAAATGGCCAAAATTCATGTTTAAATCCTTAACTCCCAATGTATAATAGGAAGGGAGACCTTTATTAGGTGATTAGGTGAATAAGATTAGTGTCTTTATAAAGAGACCTCAGAGAGCTCCCTCATCCTTTGCACCACATGAGGGCGCAGCAAGAAGATGGCCATCTAAGAACCAGAAAGAAGAGTGAACCTATAGGTACCTCGATCTTGGACTTCCCAGCCTGTAAAACTGTGAAAAATAATTTCTTTTTTTCTATGAGCCACCCAGTTGATGGTACTTTGTCAGAACAGTCCAAACAGACTATGATAAAAATTGGAGCCAGGAGTGGGGGTTCTACTGTAACAAATTCCTTAAAATGTGGGAGTGGCTTTGGAACAAGGTTACAGATGGAGGGTGGAAGAATTTTGAGGTGCATGCTAGAAAAAGCCTACATTGCCATACATGAATCTTTAAATGGGATTCTGGTGAGGGCTCAGAAAGAAAAAGAGAGCTGTAGAGAAAGCGTCCATCTTCTTAGAGAATGCCTAGGTAGCCATGAACAAAATGTTGGTAGAAATGTTGAGAGTAAAGGTGATTCTGATGAGGTCTTAAATGGAAATGAGGTCCATGTTATTAGAAACTGGAGAAAAGTCAATCCTTGTTACACAGTGTCACAGAACTTGGCTGAATTGTGCTCTTGTTTTTGTGGTCTGTGGAAGGTAGAACTGTGAGCAATGAAATTGGATATTTAGCTGAAATAATTTCTAAGCAAAGTGTCGAAGGTACAGCTTGGACCCTACCTGCTTGTAGTAAAATACAAGAGAAGAAAATGACTTACAGATGAAATTGTAAAGAAAAAAACTGAACTTAAAAATTTGGAAAATCTCATTCTATCTATATTGAAAAGAATGAGAAAACCTGTTCAGGAGAAAACACAAAGGATGTGGCCAATGACCATTTTGTAAGATCAGCCATCTCAATAGAAGCTAGAAGCTATTGTTCAAAACAATCGGAGAGTGACCCTAAAGACATTTCAGAGATCATCAGGGCTGCCTCCTTTATTTCAAAAAAGAGGACCATCACCTCACTTCCAATAGGCCAGATGGCCTCCACCCAAACTATGAGAGTGGAGCTTCCCAGAGCCTTGGGGGCCCAGCCCCTTCCAAGCAAAGCTGCAGAGGCAAGACTACCACTCCAGTAAGAACTAAAAGTGAGACCTCCATCCCAGTGAGCCCAAAAGGTAGGACCTATGCCCAATGGGTTTAGAAGATGGACCTCTTATTCCAGTGGCCCAGAGGGCACAGCATCAAGCCAAAGAGATTCTCAAGCCTTAAGATCTCATGAAATTCACCTTGCAGTTTGGATTGATTTAAGATCAGTTACTCCTTCAGAGGTGGTGAAACCTGCAGCCTTAAGGTTACATGTGGCCTTCTGTATTCTTAAGTGCAGCCTTTTGGCTGAATCTAAATTTTAATTTTTAAAAAGGAATTTGTTCTATAAAATTTGGAAAGATAGAGACTTTACATCCTTTACATTTACCTGGATGGAATTGAAATACATTCTTCTTAGTAAAGTATCTCAAGAATGGAAAAATAAATATCCAGTGTACTCCATAATAATATAAAATCAATATATATACAAGTCCATGTTCATAAGAACAATAAAACACTATTATAGTCCAGTTCAGGGGTAGGGGTTGGGGGAGAATATATGACAGAAGGAGGGAGGGCATGAGGCGGGATCTCACCTAATGTGCACATTGTGAGGGTGTATACCATGCCCCCTGGGTGAGGGGCTCTTCTACAAATGGAACTTTACCCTGGAAGTGAGAACAATGTAACCTAAATATTGCACCCTCATATTAATTTGAATAAATTTAAAAAAAAATTGGATTCAGTCAAAAGGCTGCACTTAAGGATCTAGAAGGCTACATGTGGCCTTAAGGTCGTAGGCTCCTCATTCCTAGTTGGAATAGTGTGGCCTTTTTCACTTTTAAGATAACAAACAAGCAATAGCTGGGCGTTGTGGCGGGCGCCTGTAGTCCCAGTTACTCGGGAGGCTGAGGCAAAAGAATCGCTTAAACCCAGGAGTTGGAGGTTGCTGTGAGCTGTGATGCCACTGCACTCTACCGAGGGCCATAAAGTGAGACTCTGTCTCTACAAAAAAAAAAAAAAAAAAAGATAACAAACAAGCAATTTTAAGTCAGAATTTGATATGAAGGGCCCAAAAGGTCTGTTTGGGGCATGGATACTTCTTGAACTGCAAAAATATAATTATAGAAATTATAATTATAGAGACATAAATCTGTATAAAGTAAAGGAAATAGTAGCTGAATTAGGAGTGTTATACCAATGGATAGTAATGAGAAGAAAGTAATAATACACAGTCTTATTACCAAAATTGTCTTATTAGTAATAAGACTAAAATTAGTCTTCTACAATTAGTCTTATTACTTAATTTATTAAATAAATTACAGTACAGATTACTACATTGTCTTATTACTAAATTTATTAAATAAATTACAGTCTTATTACTAAAAAATTGTGTATGTTTATTATTAGAACATTGTATTTTACTATTATTGGCAATATTTCGTGATGAGTTAACCAACTAATCCAACTAATCAAAAAATACTCAGTATTTTCAGTTAGCTCTTGTAACTATAGTCCTAATATGAGATCTGACAATGCTTTGACTAATTTTAGAAGCTGAAATTGCTCTAAAGCAAGAAGAATATAGACAAAGCTAGGATAAGCTGTAATAAACAGTAGGTATTTTATGTATGCTATTGATTTGCTGTTAACAGCCCTGAAGCATGGCCTAAACTTTTAGGTACTCATAAAACAAAAGATTTATGATTATCTGGGAAGAATCAATCTGGATTCTTTTGGACTCTGATTCAATTATTTTGCCTCATCAGTGAAATCTTTTGCTTTCGGGGATTTTGGGACAAGGCTAGTTCTGTGGTTATTTCTTGAATCATTAAAGTATAGTTTTATTAATGTCTGGGTCAAAAGTAGATCCTTACCAATAAAATTTGTAGGGGTGTATTGCAGAAAAGAAGTGTGTTTTTCTGATAATAATCAAGAGTAATTGATATAGGATGGGTCTTAGAAAAGGAATGAGTATTGTTTGGTATTTTAGTAAATAAAATTTATATCCTTTCAAGAATCTTACAGTTCAATGTGCATCAAAGTTTGTCTTTTACTATCTTCTTTCATATTCTGACACAATCAGAAATTATTTTAAGATAAAACTACTTTATTTCGGGCGGCGCCTGTGGCTCAGTGAGTAGGGCGCCGGCCCCATATGCTGAGGGTGGCGGGTTCGGACCCAGCCCCGGCCAAACTGCAACAGAAAAATAGCCGGGCGTTGTGGCATGCGCCTGTAGTCTCAGCTGCTCGGGAGGCTGAGGCAAGAGAATCGCATAAGCCCAAGAGTTAGAGGTTGCTGTGAGCCGTGTGACGCCACGGCACTCTACCAGAGGGCAGTACAGTGAGACTCTGTCTCTACAAAAAAATAAAAAACTACTTTATTTCTCACAAGTATATACATGCACACATATACGCTTTCTGTGTGTATCTGACTCCTAATCAATTTGCCTTCTTCCTTGCATTTCAAGCATTTACTTTAAGATAGCAGTTCTCAACCTGTGGGTCACGACCGCTTTGTAACAATGAAAATACATCCTGCATATCAGATATTTACATTACAATTCATAACAGTAGCAAAATTACAGTAATGAAGTAGCAACAAAATAATTTTATGGTTGGGGTTCACCACAACATGAGAAACTGTATTAAAGGGTTGTAGCTTTAGGAGGCATTAGGAAGGTTGAGAACCACTTCTCTAAGGGATTTGATGTCTAACAGTAATGGGATTAATGACATATAGTGGCACCTGTAACAATAAGAAACAATGTTACTGCTCATTTGTATCAAACCAAAGAATAGGAAATTTCCAGATGACATATCTCCATTGGACCAATATCATTGCATAGATTTTGAATTGTCCTCTGTTTCTTAGCCGATATGGTTAAGTATTGTTTTGTTTTGTTTTTTAACAGTCTTTCTGCTTGGGAAGCGTGTCCTCATTCACAAGTTCCCACTTGCGTGTGAACAGATGAGTTTTTGATCTTGTTTATATTTGGAAGACTAGCTATTGGTAATTTTACATTTCAATTTATTTTTTCTCTTCCTGAATTCAGGTCTGAATCCATCTGTACAAAAAACGGACAAAGTTTCCTTTACATTAGCTATCAGGCCTATCCCAGAATATTTTTTAGAAATTGCCTGACGTCTATTTTTAACCTTCATTGTGTTTACAATTTTGAATCTGTATCCAATCTGCACTTGACAGAAAGACTTCTGAAATGGTCTTTGTAATACTCTCTCAATGTCAAGTTTGGAATTAGGAAGAGCTGATTTATTTAAATTTTCTCCTGTCTTTTTTTTTTTTTTTTTTTTTTTTGAGAGAGAGAGTCTTACTTTGGCACCCCAGTAGAGTGCCACGGCGTCACAGCTCGCAGCAGCCTCAAACTCTTGGGTTTAAGTGATCCTCTTGCTTACAGGTGCCTGCCACATCACCTGGCTATTTTTTCTATTTTTAGTAGAGAAAGTGTCTCAGTCTTGCTCAGGCTGGTCTTGAACTCTTGAGCTCAAGCAATCCCCCACCTCAGCTTCCCAGAATGCTAGGATTACAGGCATGAGCCTCCGCTCCCCAACCTCTCCTGGCTTTTACACTCTGCTGCTTTCAACTATTTTCTCTGCTTTAGAAACTATTAAGTAAATTAGTCGGTGTATAGTTCCGGTAGTCCAGAACAATAAGCATCTAACAAAAACTTCAATAATGCAATGAATTTCTAACACCCTGAAGCTTAAGGAAATCCAGAATTATAATTAAGTCAGCTCTATGCCAAGGTTTAAATTTAAGTTTTGTAGAACTGATTTCTAGTCTACTAATTATAGGGAGATAATTGCAATTTGAGAAAATTCGTGAGGAAGGTTCCTTGTTGTAGAGATCAGAGAAGATGAAAGAGTAGAAGTATTAGCAAGAAGTGTGGATAAAGCTTAGAGAGAGAGAGTAATGAAAGAAGGGTAGGTTTCAGAAGCTTAGAGACACTATTTGGGAGATAGCATTTTGTTTTGTGTCTGGTATACAAACCAATTAAAGAATCTATTTCCAAGGTGAGTTTTTTTCCTAATTTTTAGACACCTTCTCCCATGTATTAATTTTTTTAATTCTTACATGTCAAAAGTGTTTCAAAGTAGCCATTGTAAAGTAAAAAGTGTTGTCATTTACTAATGTAAATAAAAGTTGATTCATGAATGAGCCCATGATGAACCAGAAAGAGTCACTAAAGTCAGTCAAAAGTAAGCGCTTATAAATGGCAATTAGGTTCCCCAGGTAAGCAATGGTTATGAAGGGCTATACTATCAATAACCTAAAAATCATTGACCCTAGAATACAGAAGTATAAAAGTGACTGTCTTTCACAAATGAACAGATAGGGGATACTTTCACATAGTTTTTGTTTGTTTTGTTTCATTTCTTTCTTTTTTTTTTAATTAACAAGGCAAAAATTGTGTATGTTTATTGTTACAACATGAAGTTTGGGGGTAGTGCCTGTGGCTCAGTGAGTAGGGCACCAGCTCCATATACCGAGGGTGGCGGGTTCGAACTCAGCCCCAGCCAAACTGCACCAAAAAATAGCTGGTCTTTGTGGCAGGCACCTGTAATCCCAGCTACTCAGGAAGCTCAGGCAAGAGAATCTCCTAAGCCCAAGAGCTGAAGGTTACTGTGAGCTGTGACACCATAGTACTCTACCAAGGGTGACAAAGTAAGCCTATCTCTAAAAAAGAAACCAACATGAACTTTGGATATTTGCGTACATTGTAAAATGGCTTACATTGAACTGATAAACACATCCATCAGCTCGCTTACTTATTTGTTGTGGTAAGGCAATTATACTCTTTTCTTAATAGTTTTGAAATGTACCATTGCACATTAGGTGAGGTCCCCCCAAGTACCTTCCCTCTTCCCACCTCCCGCATACCTTCCCCTCTTTCTCCTCTCCCCTTCTACTTTCCAGACTATAGTTATGTTTTACCTTTCATATGAGTGTGTAGGTGGTTATATATTGATTTCATAGTAGTATTGAGTACATTGGATACTTTTTTTCATTCTTGAGATACTTTACTAAGAAGAATATTCCAGCTCCATCCAGGTAAACACAAAGGATGTGAAGTCTCCATTCTTTTTTATGCCTGCATAGTATTCCATGGTGTACATATATCACAATTTGTTAATCCATTCGTGGGTCAATGGGCACTTGGGCTGTTTCCATGTCTTGGCAATTATGAATTGGGCTGCAGTAAACATTCTGGTGCAAATATCTTTGTTGTAAAATTATTTTTGATCACCTGGGTATATACCTAGTACAGGAATTGCAGGATCAAATGGTAGCTCTACTTTTAGTTCCTTGAGTATTCTCTAAACTTCTTTCCAAAAGGGTCATATTAGCTTGCATTCCCACGAGCAGTGTAGAAGTGTTCCCTTCACTCCACATCCACGCCAACATGGGATTAGAATTTGGGATTTTGTGATGTGGGCTAATCTTACTGGAGTTGGATGATATCTCAAAGTGGTTTTGATTTGCATTTCTCTGTTGATTAAAGATGATGAGCGTTTTTTCATGTGTTTGTAGGCCATGTGCCTGTCTTCTTCAGAGAAGTTTCTGTTCAAGTCTCTTGCCCACATAGAAATGGGGTTATGTGTTCTTTTCTTATTGATTAGTTTGATTTTTCTGTGGATTCTAGTTATCAGACATTTGTCAGAAGCATAACCTGCAAAAATCTTCTATTATTATGAAGGTTGTCTGTTTGCTTTACTTACTGTGCTCTTGGCTGTGCAAAAGCTTTTTAGTTTGATCAGATCACACTAATGGATTTTTGGTGTTGCTTCAATTGCCCAGGGGGTCCTTCTCATAAAATATTCTCCAGCCCAATTTCTTTAAGTGTTTTCCCTGCACTCTCTTCTAGTATTTTTATAGTTTCATGTTTTAAGTTTAAATCTTTTATCCAGTGAGAATCAATTTTTGTTAATGGTGAAAGGTGTGGGTCCAGTTTCAATCTTCTACAGGTTGCCAGCCAGTTCACCCAGAACCATTTGTTAAATAGGGAGTCTTTCCCTCACCAATTATTTTTGATAGGCTTGTCAAAGGTCAAATGATGATAAGTAGCTGGGTTCATCTCTCGGTTCTCTATTCTGTTCCATAAATCTACTTCTCTGTTTTTGTGCCAGTACCATGCTGTTTTGATCAGTATAGATTTATAATATAGCCTGAAGTCTGGTAATGTGATATCTCTTGAATTGTTTTTATTTCTGAGTAATGTATTAGCTATTTGAAGTTTTTTTCTAATTCCATATAAAACGAAGCACTATTTTTTCAAGCTCTTTAAAGTATGACAATGGTGCTTTAACAGGGATTGCATTAAATCTGTAGGTTGCTTGGGTAATATGGACATTTTAACAATGTTGATTCTTCCCAGCCATGAGCCTGGTATGTTTTTCCATTTGTTAACATCTTCAGCTATTTCTTTTCTTAGAGTTTCATAATTCTCTTTATAGAGATCTTTCACGTCCTTTGTTAGGTAAATTCCCAGATATTTCATCTTCTTTGGCATGACTGTAAAAGGAATAGAATCCTGGACTATATTTTTAGCTTAACTATTGTTGGCATATATAAATGCTACTGATTTATAAGTATTGATTTTGTGTTCTGAGATGCTGCTGTATTCTTTGATAATTTCTAAGAGTTTTATATTTGAGTCCCTGGGATTTTCCAGGTATTGGATCATATCATCTGCGAGAGTGAGAGTTTGATCTCCTCTGACTCTATTTGGATACCCTTGATAGCCTTCTCCTGCCTGATTGTGATGGCTAAACCTTCCATTACTATGTTGAATAGCAGTGTCAAACACTCCAGACTCTATGGGGAGCAGTCGTTCCAGCAACTAGGGTGGGAGAAGGGCAATCTGGGTGCTCAGGATTGCAGGAAAAATACCTGGTCTTTTGTGCCAGACAGAATGGGGCCTAGTCTCAGTGGTGGAACCTCAATAATGAAGAAGGATCAGGAACCCAATTCACAGGCTGACTGATTGCCCACCACAGAGCTCCCATTTGGGGAGAGGGGTCTGGGAGCTGGGCTTATACCTATTGTTTTCCTTCTACTTTCTTGTTTCTGCCACTTGTTTCAGCCTGAGTGATGTGTACCTCACATAGTCCTCTCAATGCGAACCTCCTCTCATTTGCCTTCCAGCCACTTCAGTGCAATATCTCTCCCTTTGGACACCAGCCTCTGGCAAAAGCTGCTTCTAGTCAGCCATTTCCCCACAATTCCCTGAATTGTGGAATCTTATGTTAGTTCTACTTTTAATTTTTTAAAGGAGGCTCCATACTGTTTTCCATGATGGCTATCCATATATTCCCATAAATAGTATGCAAAGATTCACTTTTCTCTACATCTTCACCAACACTTTTTATCTTTTTTTTTTTTTTTTTTTTTGACAATAGTAATTCTAACAGTTGTGAGGTGATATCCCATTGTGGTTTTAGCTTGCATTTCACTGATAAATAGTGATGTTGAGCATTCTTTTCAAATACCTGCTGGCCATTTGTATGACTTCTTTTGAGAAATGTCTATTCAGATCCTTTGCTCATTTTTATCAGGTTATTGGTTTTTCTTACTATTAAATTGTTTGAGTTCCTCATATATTTTGGATATTAGCATCTTATCAGATATATGGCTCAAAAATATTTTCTCTTAATCTATGGGTTGCCTCTTTTCTCTCTTGTTTCCTTTGCTGTATAGAAGCTTTTTACTTCAGTGCAATACATATACCATTCATCTGTTGTTGTTTTTGTTGCCTGTGCTTTTAGGGTCCTATCCAAGAACATCCTTGCCCAGACCAAAATTGTAGAGCTTTTCCCTTATGCTTTCTTTTAGTAGTTTCATAATGTCTGGTCTTACATTTAAGTCTTTAACGCACTTTGAATTGATTTTTGCAAATGGGTGAGATAAAGGTCTAAAATATTTTTCTGCCTATGGATATTTAGTTTTCTCAATTTATTGAAGAGACAATACTTTCCCCTTTTTGTGTTCTTGGTACCTTGATCTAAAAACAATTGACAGTAAAGGTATGGATTTATTTATGGACTCTCTATTCTGTTCAATTGTCCGGTGTGTCTGTTTTTTATGTCAGTACCATACTATTTTGATTACTGTGGCTTTGTAGTAGATTTTCAGATCTGGTAGTATGATACCTCCAGCTTTGTTCTTTTTGCTCAAGATTGTTTTGGCTATTAGGGGTCTCTTTTGTTTCCATGTGAATTTTAGGATTGTTTTTCTATTTTTGTGAAAAATACAATTGGAAATTTGGAAGCAATTACATTGAATATATAGATCACTTTCGGTAGTATCTACATTTTAATAATATTAATTCTCTCAAGCCATGAACACAGGATATCTTTCCATTTATCTGTGTCTCCTTCAATTTCTTTCATCAATGTCTTATAATTTGCAGGCTACAGATCTTCCCTTGATTAAATTTATTCCTAAGTAATTTATTTGTAGCTATTGTAAATGAGATTGTATTCTTAATTTCTTTTTCAGGTAGTTCACTGTCACTTGGAGAAACATTATTGATTTTTCTGTCGATTTTGTATCCTGCACCCATACTAACTTGGTTTATTAATTCTCACAGTTTTTTGGTGGAGTCTTTGGGATTTTTTTTTATAGAAGATCGTGTCATCAAACAGGTCATGCAGACAATTTAACTTCTTACTTTTCAACTTGGATGCCTTTTATTTTTTTCTGTTGCCTAATTGCTCTGCCTAGAACTTCCAGTACTAAGTAAAATAAAAGTGATGAGACTAGGCTTCCTGTCTTGCTCTTGATCTTAGGGGAAAAGTTTCAATTTTTCACCATTGAACATGAGGTTAGCTATGAGTTTGTCAGATATGAGCTTTATTGTGTTGAAATACATTCCCTCTATACCTAATTTATTGAGAGTTTTTATGATGAAATGATAAAATTTGAGATTTATTCAGTGCCTTTTCTGAGATGGTTATTATATTGATGATGATTATACTGATGATGATGATGATGATGATGATGATGATTATAGTTTTTGTCCTTCATTTTGTTAATGTGTTATATCACAATTATTGATTTGCATATGTTGAGCCATCCTTGCATGCCTGTGATAAATCCCACTTAATCATGGTAAATGACCTTTCAATGTGCTGCTGAATTATGTTTGCTAGAATTTTTTATGACTTTTGCATTTATGTTCATCAGATATATTGGCCTATAATTTTTCTTTCTTGTAGTTCCCTTGTCTGGCTTTGCTATCAGGATAATACTTGCTGAGGTCTCATTTTTGAAATGTGCTTTTTTGGTTTGTTTGTTTGAGACAGGGTTTCACTATGTTGCCCTTGGTAGAGTGCCGTGGCATCACAGCTCACAGCAACCTCAAACTCCTGGGCTTAAGCGATTCTCTTGCCTCAGCTGCCTGAGTAGCTGGGAATACAGGCACCTGCCACAATGCCCGGCTATTTTTTGGTTGCTTTTTTTTCTTTTATTGTTGGGGATTCATTGAGGGTACAATGAGCCAGGTGACACTGATTGCATTTGTTAAGTAAAGTCCCTCTTGCAATCATATCTTGCCCCCAGCAGGCCTGGGGTAGGCTTGAATTCACCACCTCAGTGTATGTGGCCGGTGCCCTACTCACTGAGCTACAGGTGCTGAGCCTGAAGTATGCTTTTTAAAAGCATTTATTATGTGTAATTTTTATGTACCTTGTATTACTTAATAATTAATATGAAGCATGTAATTTATGTATCTTTCCAGATAAAATTTATGTACCTCACATTGTACTACTTCAAACATAATGATCATTTCAAAACGAACAGGAGAAACACTTAAATTTCTCTTTTCTACAAAAGAAGCCAAATTATTTATTTTAACTGTTTATATAATTAATCCAGGTTTTTATAAATCTGAACATTTTGTTATGCAATATATTATTTTTAAGTATCCATGAAATTATCTTAAGGGTGCTGAGTGAAAATATTAGATAGCAGCATTTGAATGTAAAAGTCACTAACTTGCGTTCTCAAATTCTTTTTTATTACAATTTCTATCTTTTTTCTAGGAAAACAGGTAGATATCAGTGACCTAGAAAATGTTCTAAAAGACATGAAAGTAGAAGTTACAGACAAGGAATATGTGGATTTGCTAAAAACTTTACCACTTGATGGTAAGATTTTCTTCTAAAATGGTGTCAAATTGTTATCAGATTCTTTTTAATCATTTTCCTCTAGAATTACTAGATTTTTGCTTTTAAAAATCTAGATTACTTGATTTTTATTATGATAGCAACTATTTCAATTATTTGTGCCAATAAGAAATGTGTATTTTCCTTGATTACACTAATATGACAGAATATATATGAGAACTGCAAAATGGAAGAGTAAAGAATGTAAGGAAAGAGATAGAAATAAACCAATGGGATATATGTTTCTAAATTTAAAGCCAATAATTGTTGCTTTGGTGTAAGAATGAACAGTTTTGCCTCATTAAAGTCTTTCTCTAAATGATCTTTGTTACTAATTGAGAGATAATTAGGTTAATTTCAGAGAAAATCATTAGTTTATTTTTTTTTAATAACGGAATTAGAGGAAGAATTGTAGAATTTTTTTATCATTTAGTCAAATATCCCTATTGTTCTATCATGTGTGATGTTTTTCTTTTCTTACAGCTGAAGGAAAGGTGCATCAAAAAAGGTTGAAGGATGGTATAAAGACTCTTAAAAGTGAGTGCAAAGTATGATGAGAAAGCAGATAAATTTGAGATATTCTCCTATTTTTCATTTATATAGATTCATTTTTGTTAAATTAAAAGAAATATATATTTTCCAAATATTTGTGGATATGTTAGCTATTTTATGCAATAGTTACTTGAAAATTTATCTGGCAGCCTATAGAATATGCTCGGTGTTGATATAAACAAAAGATGTAGTCAAGGATGCACTCCTACTTCTAGTTTTAATGTTGACCCTATCTGTACCCTTGGCTGGGCTTTATTGGACTTGTGTCTTCATGAATAAAGAGATAACATAACACATATGAATTAAGAAAGAATTTTTTTCACATCTTGTTATCTTTTTTTTATGATACTTTGTCTCTCCTAAGGAGGAAAGATTAAAAAAAATAACCTGGATGCATTTCTGAAAAATATGGGGATTGAGCTCTCACCAAAAGAACTCGAAGATTTTTTACAAAACCTGCCCATAGATGGTGAGTATTGTTGATAAAATATAGTCTTTAACACAGCTCAGGTTGAGACCCTCCATATACCAATGGTAGTGATTATTTGCTATCAACAGGGCATTTTGACATGTTTGCAGCTGAATTTGGGTCTCAATGAAAATATATCCTCTCCCTTTATTAATTCAAGTCCAGCAAACGTCTTCCACTATGAAAATTGGTGAGGGTGCTAATAGACCATTCTTAGGTCAAAGAATAAAGAAGAGAGGAAAACAAAACAAGAAAGATTTAAAATAAACATCAAACGAAATGTGAGAGAAAAGGGAAACTGCCTATGATGAGGAATGATTAAAACTGATTAATGGGGCAGCACCTGTGGCTCAAAGGAGTAGGGTGCCAGCCCCATATGCTGGAGGTGGTGGTTTCAAACCCAGCCCCGGCCAAAAACTGCAAAAAAAAAAACTGATTAATGATTATTTCTAGTAAATATGTCTCAACTATTCTGAAATAGATTAACATGGGATACAAAGAAACATATTAGGAATTTTTGACAAGATGTAACTAAGGATAGTGAGCATAATACCATTACAATAGACTATTATGTGTGACATGAAATTGCAATTTTAATGATATTAACAAAGTGGAATTTTTCCAGAAGAAAAAAATAAATTGCCAATATTGATTTAAGAAGATGTGAAAATATGGATAGATCAGTAACAATAGTGGAAAAATACAAATAATTACACCTATAAACTCTCCACCACAGTCCATCACTCCAACAAAAAGTGACAGGCCCAGATAGTTTTAAGAGTATCTTCCTTCCATTTTTTAAGGAGCTGTTCATTTTAATGCTATCTAAACTGGTCCAGAGGAGTCAGCTAGAGATGACAAAAAAGGCAAAATCTGTCTAGTTTTCTTTTCCTCTAAATATCTAACGAAGTGAACAACACTAGCCAATGCAATCAGTCAAGAGAAAGAAATAAAGGGCATCCAAATGGGAGCAGAGGAGGTCAAACTCTCGCTCTTTGCTGATGATATGATCTTATACTTAGAGAACCCCAAAGACTCAACCACAAGACTCCTGGAAGTGATCAAAAAATACAGTAATGTCTCAGGATATAAAATCAATGTCCACAAATCAATAGCCTTTGTTCATGCCAATAACAGCCAAGATGAGAAGTTAATCAAGGACAAAATTCCCTTCACAGTAGGGAATTCAAAAAAAATGAAATACCTAGGCATATACCTAACAAAAGAGATGAAGAACCCCTACAAAGAAAATTATGAAACCCTAAGAAAAGAAATAGCAGAAGATATTAACAAATGGAAGAACGTAACCATGCTCATGGCTGAGAAGAATCAACATTGTCAAAATGTCTGTACTACCCAAAGCAATCTACAGATTAAATGCAATCCCCATTAAAATGCCATCATCATACTTTCAAGATGTGGAAAAACTAATTCTTTGTTTCGTATGGAACCAGAAGAAACCCTGTATAGCTAAGGCAATTCTAAGTAATAAAAACAAAGCCAGGTGTATCACCCTATCAGACTTTCGGCTATATTATAAGGCTATAGTGATCAAAATAGCATGGTATTGCCACAAAAATAGAGACAATGGTATTTGTAACCAAATAGAAAACCATGAGATGAAACTTAACTTCTTATAGCCACCTGATCTCTGATAAACCAAACAAGAATATACACTAGGGAAAAGAATCCCTATTTAATAAGTGGTGCTGAGAGAACTGGATAACCACATGTAAAAGACTGAAACTGGACCTGCACCTCACACCACTTACGAAAATTGATTCAAGACAGATAAAAGATTTAAATCTAAGGCATGAAACAATAAAAACCCTCAAAGAATACTTGAAGAGACTGGACTGGGGAAAGATTTTATGAAAAAAAACTTCCATGGCAATTGCAACAACAAAAATAAACAAATGAGACTTAAGCTGAAAAGCTTCTGTACAGCTAAGGAAACAACAACCAAAGCAAAAAGACAACCTTCAAAAAGGGATAAGATATTTGCATATTATGAATAGGACAACAACTTGATAACTAGGATCTATAGAGAACTCAAATTAATCAAAAAAAAGACCCAAGAATCCCATATATCACTGGGCAAGAGAGATGAACAGTTTTCTCTAAAGAAGACAGACAAATGGCTAACATGAAAAAATGCACATCATCCCTAATCATCCCTAATTGAGAAATGCAATTCAAAACTACTCTGAGATATCACCTAACCCCAGTGAGAATGGCCCACATCACTAAGTCTCAAAGCTGCAGATGCTGGAATGGATATGGAAAGAAGGGAACACTTTTACACTGCTGGTGGGGCTGCAAACTAATACAACCTTTTTGGAAGGAAGTATGGAGAACACATTATTCTTAGTAAAGCATCACAAGAATGGAATGACCTACTACACAGTGGGGCATGGGGGAAGGGGAGAATAGAGAGAGAGAGAGAGAGAAGGAGGGAGGGGAGCAGGGGAAAGGAAGAACAGAGATAGGGAAGGAAAGAGGGGATGGGGGTCTATGTATGTGACACACCTTTTGTGGGTAAGACACAGTTTTAAGAGGGACTATACCTAACAAATGCAATAGGTGTAACCTCGTTTCTTGTACCCTCAATCAATTCCCAAAAATTAAAAAGATTTTTTTAAAAAATTATTATGCAAAATTTTAAAAATGTAAATAAAAAAATTTTAAAAAATACTAGTAGATATGGATAATTCACAAAGTGATCCAACATAAGAATATCAAATGGCTCTAGAGTAGAGACTATAACAAGTAAAAAATTTTCAATCAACTATACTTTAAAGGAAAACAATTTATTAAAATAAAGACAAGCATGAAAACTAATCAAAACACTACACCAGGTTCCAGAAAATGTTACTCCAGAATGCTCTACTGAGTACTCAATTTTCTAGTTTACTTTTTGAACTACTACAAGGAAAAACAAAGAATTCTTCAGATATACGGAGGATTAAAAGCACATGACAGATGGGGAAGTATTAGGTTGCTAAAGCAGCATTTATTCCATGAAAATGAAGGAATGTCTACAAAGTTGAAAAAGAAAGTGTGACAAAACAGGTAATATGTGTATAATTCAGGCTTTCATGAACATAGGAAGTGTTCAGTGTTTCATGAACAAAGTGAATTCAGTGCCTCTTGAAAAAAATGTGTTAAAATACACTTGAAGAGATATGTATATCAGAAACAACCTAAATGCCCACCAATCCAGGAATAGATTAACAAGATGGGGTATATGTATACCATGGAATACTATACAGTCACTAAAAAAGATGGTGACTTTACATCTTTTGTATTAATTTGAATGAAGTTGAAATACATTCTTCTTAGTAAATCATCACAAGAATGGAGAAGCAAGAATCCAATGTACTCAATTCTGACATGAGGACAATTGATGCTAGTACATGGTGGGGGGAGGGAGAAAACGGGAGGTGAGAAAGGGAACGGGGGAAGGAGGGGACACTATTAATAGAGGGACTTCACCCAGCAAATGCAAGCAGTATAACCTGGTTCATTGTACCCACAATGATTCCCCAACAATAAAAAAAGCAGAAAAATAAAAAAAAAAGGAAAAAAAAGAGAGATGTATATCATTTAAAAAAAAAAAAATACTTCGTGGCCACATGCAGCAGCTCATTCCTGTAGGCTGAGGTGGGAGGATCACTTGAGGCCAGGAATTTGAGACCAGCCTGGGCAACACATTATGACCCCATCTCTACAAAAAAGAAATTACAAGTTAGCCAGATACGGTTTTGGTGCCTATAGTCCTGGCTAATTGGGAGGCTGAGGCAAGAGGATCCCTTGAGCCCAAGAATTTAGTTACAGTGAGTTATGATTATACCCTTGCACTCTAGCCTGGGTGAGAGTAAGATGCTATCCCTAAGGAAAAATAATAATAATAAAATATATAAATTCTTATCTACCATATATAGATGAATAAATTTTATGTCTCATTTAATGTTTAGGGCATCTTTAATTCTCTTGGTAATATTTTATGATATTATATATAAAAGTGTTGTACTTATTTCAATGGATTTATTACTAGGTATTTTTATACTATTGTTAAGTGATACCTTTTAAATATTATATTTCTTTTTCTGTTTGTTGCTAATACATCAAAATATTATTGATTTTCATGTAATGACATTGTACCCTTTCTATACTCTTTTCATATATTGCGATCTGAATATTCTCATGGATTTATTGCATATACTGTATAATTGTATCTATAAACAATACCAGTTCTGTTTCTTTTCCATATAATACCTTTCCTTTTTCTTTCTCATATCTAGTTATACCAATTAGGATTTTTAGTATAATTTCTATAAATGCTTATGTAATAGGCATCCTAATCTAGTTTCTAATCTCAAAGGGAAATATTTCCATATATCACCATTAAGTATGACCTTGGTGAAGATTTTGCCTCCCTCCATCCCTCCCTTCCTTCCTTCCTCTTTTCCTTCCTTCCTCTCTCTCTCTTTCTTTTATTCAAACTTTCTTTTTTTTTTTATATGCAATTTTTGGCTGGGGCTGGGCCTGAACTCACCACCTCCAGCATATGGGGCCTGCGCCCTACTCCTTTGAGCCATAGACTCCATCCCTCAAACTTACTTTTTGAATAAAAGAAGTTCCCTTCTATTCCTTTGTTGTTAATAATTTTTATTATAGATGTTGACATTTATCTAATTCTTTTTCTACTGATCATTGCATATAATTATTGAAGTGATCATACAATTTTTTTCTTTATTCTCTTAATCTAGGTTTGTTGATTGATTTTCACATATTAAACCAATTTCACTAAAATGTATTATTATGATATATTATCACTTTTGTATATTGCTGAATTCAGACTGCTAGTATCTTCTTTAGGATTTTTGCATCCATGTTTATAAAAGAGATTGGCCTGTTGTTGTTCCTTTTTGTCTTGTGCATTCAAGGTTATGATAACATCATAATACAAGTTGGAGAATATTTCCCTTTTTAAATTCTTTGGGAAGGGTGGCGCCTGTGGCTCAGTCGGTAAGGCGCCGGCCCCACATACCGAGGGTGGCGGGTTCAAGCCCGGCCCCGGCCAAACTGCAACAACAACCAAAAAATAAAAAATAAAAAAATAAATTCTTTGGGAAAATTGTGTAAGGTGGCATGAGTGCTAGGTAGAATTTTTGTTGTAGTTGTTGGGTAGAATTAACCAATAAAGACATCTGGGGCTGATGTCTTTGTTGTTTGTGTTATTTTTGTTGTTCGAAAAACTTTTAACTAAAAATTGGGCCAGGTGGGCGGCGCCTGTGGCTCAGTGAGTAGGGCGCCGGCCCCATATGCCGAGGGTAGCGGGTTCAAACCCAGCCCCGGCCAAACTGCAACAAAAAATAGCCGGGCATTGTGGCGGGCGCCTGTAGTCCCAGCTGCTCAGGCGGCTGAGGCAAGAGAATCACGTAAGCCCAAGAGTTAGAGGTTGCTGTGAGCCGTGTGACGCCACGGCACTCTACCCAAGGGCGGTACAGTGAGACTGTGTCTCTACAAAAAAAAAAAGAGTTAACAGGAGGAAAAAAACAGGCTGTGGCTTGGCACCTATAGCTCAGGGGCTAGGGCGCCAGCCACATACACCAGAGCTGGCAGGTTCGAATCCAGCCCACACCTGCCAAACAACGATGACAACTACAACAACAACAACAAACAAATAGCCGGGCATTGTGGCAGGCCCCTGTAGTCCCAGCTACTTGGGAGGCAGAGGCAAGAAAATCACGTAAGCCCAAGAGTTTAAGGGTGCTATGAGCTGTGACACCATGGCACTCTACCCAGGGCCACATAATGAGACTGTGTCTCAAAAAAAACAAAAGAAAGAAGAAAATAGGCTACACAACAGAACAAAAGAGTCTGATTTATATTAGCAACTTGGATTCAGGAGGAAATTGGAAAATATTATCTTCAACATACTAGATCAAAATAGTGTTGAACACCTAATATTTAAGGATAAGAGTAAAACAGACAGTGTCAGATATACAAGAACACAAAAATTCAGTAGCCATTAATTTTTTCTAAACAAATTACTAAAAGATGTATTCTAATAAAAAGAAAAATTAATACAGGAGGAAGTAGTGAGATGATGAATGGAAGGAAGAATTCTAATATATAAGTAATTATTGAAAATATGAAAATGTAATGTTCTAGAACTAAAATTCAAGATGATATCAACTTTCTAGTTGGGGGCAATTATCTCAGGAAAGCCAAAAGAATAGTTTCATTGTTGTTCTGTGACTACTCTTTGTCTTACAGCTGATGAGACTATTGACCTGAAAAATGTGATACCAAAAATGAAAGATTTTACAGGTGGGTGTCTATAATTCTGAAACCTGATGCTTTACAACAAATTATATTTATATGCTATTTTCACAATAATCTATCATTGATATTAATTTTGCCATTTCATCCAGTTATTGTAAAATTTTTCTATGTGATAAAATCCATTAAATCTTGGCTAATCTGTGTTTTTTAAAATAAACCACAGGACTCAGTTTTGATAACAAGTCCAATGTACAGAGAAAATATTTTTCACTTATTTATGTTTTTTGATGAATGTAAGCTAAATTTCAGATAAGCGCATTAATAAATAAGATAAAGTTTTGGAGAACTCAAGATATATGTTTTTTTTTTTAACTATCAATTATATAAGTCAGTATACTTGCCAGAATTATTTCTGTTGGCGGTTCATTATCCAATTTGTTATCTAAATTTCATTCTGCACATTATCCCCAACATTAAGAGAGCTTTCATTCTGTTGGTATGATTATAGGAACAGGTTTGCTTTGACATCTGTTGACAAACCGCGTTTGCATGTCCCATTCAGCCTTTGCACTTTAACTCCTAATTGAGAGTAATGCCATATAAACCATTATATATATAAGAAAACCATCAAAGCTTATATATGTTAATAAGAACCTCTTTAAAATTATTATTTTTAAGTTATTTCTAAAATGTTCACTTATAAACACTATCTTTTTAAAGGAGAAAAGATTGATGCCAGTGATCTGAAAAATGTTCTTGGAAAGATGGGGATAGAAGTCAATGAGAAAGAATGTGGGGAACTTCTGAAATTACTACCTACTGATGGTGAGCTGCCTGTGTTTTAGTTACTGTGACCTCCAGAGAGTCCCATTTTATGGTTCTTCTTTTGAAATTTATATTTTAAAGTGATACATGTTCAGATATGATGTCTACTCATTATCCAGCTCTTGTTTCCATATGAACAGCTTTCTATTACTCTGGGAAAATGCTGCTGCATAATTCAACCTCTCAAAAGAATCCTCTTTCATAAAATCATTGTTGAAGAGGAAAGATGTTACTGATGATTTTGCAAGGAAAACAGGGGTTTACATCTGATATCTCTCAGTAAAGATTGCAAAAGTCCTCATGAGAAATTCTTGTCCTCTCCCGGAGTCATTTTTCCATATATTGTCGACAGGGATTCATTTTTCCTGATCTTTATCCCTCAAAGAGCTGAACACTGAAAACATTTCCCTCCTGTTCTCAATTTCTAGGATGACAATTTTCCCTCCCCTCTCTCTTATCAATGTTGATTCTTTTTCCCTTTAAACACAGAGGCTCAACATCTTCCCAAAATGAGATTAAGCCTACAAGGAATTCTTATACAAGTTGCTAGTAAATTAAATTTTTCCATATTGTGATACCAATTTGGAAGTTAGCAAAACCTTCAAATATGAATTTTGCCAGCAAATCCCTCCTGATATCCATTAGGCCACTGACATATCAAATTTTAGGAGTAAAAGGAAATAAAAGAAACAGAATGAAACTGTGATAGAAATAAGGGAGGGAAAAAAAGAAATAAGGGAGGAGATAAATCAAAAATAAAACAGAAAAAGATGGTACATCTATGTGAGTTTCAGTTCTGTAGTATATAAACAAACAGTTGCCGTGGGTGTAAAAGTGTAAGTAGATCCATTAATAATAACATCTAGCATTTATTAAGTCCTAATGAGATCAGGTACTATCCTCACCACAGGCAACGGTGACACATCATCCCCCTTTTGCAGTGGAGGAAACAGAGGGGAGAAAGAGCAAGTAATTTGCTTAAGGCCACAAAGCTAGTTAGTAGCAGAGCAAGAATTTAACCCCAGGTTCTTGACCTCTACACCACACTACTGCTTCATACCATAATGTGAGCTTTGTTTGTTGCCTAATTTCATCATGATTTGAAGGTGAAATAAGATCAATTTCTAAGGTCAGTTATACATAGAAAGTCTGACCCTTACATTCTCTTTTTGAGTCCTTCTCTGTCCTGAACTGTGCCTTTTCTTACAGGTAACAATAAACTGTTTCTGAATAGATTGCTAACAGGTTTGAAGTCTTTCAAAGGTGAGTAATAAAGGTGATGAAAAAGTATAAGATTGAGATTCTCAATTTTTGCATTTTTCTTTTTTCCTAGTTATTAAGGCATGATTCCTCTGTCACCTCTTCTATGTGTTGATTATATTTTGATCTTACAGTCTTTGTGTGTATGATATGTAAGCTTGATCCAGGATCGGACTCAAAGAAACCAGTTATGAGAATCTCCACATTTATCTTTCTGTGTAACCTGAGATAGATCTAATTAAAGTTTTGGCCTTCACAGTGCTGAAAATAGCCATCATCATGCTCAAACTGTGAACTGTTAGTTTTATTTTGTTCAATAAAATGTGTTACATGGCCATTAAATATATAAAATTTTTAAAACCACTCATAGTCGATACAATTATAAACAGTCAATATTTTGAAGTCCTATATAGTAAAAGTATTCAAACTCTTATAGTCAAAATTACTCTGAATTCCTATTGGAAGATCACATTAAAGACATCATATACTAGTCTTGATAAGTCCAACATTGTTACTTTTTCCTCCAATGAGGGAATAGTTATTCTCCCACAGCTGAACAATAAGATGAAGTAGTTGGTTTGAATAAGAGCCATGATACATAAAAATATATCTAATACTAGAATCACATTGAGTTGAGATGTTCACAGTATGTCAGGTATGGGGGAAGTCAGTTCATCATGGAGTAATAAATTGATGATGTCTGTTTGTGGCTCACTATAATTATATGCTTGCTGTCTTCAGAATGGCAGAGAAAATCACATGCATTATCTACTTTGTTCATTTTATGTTAATTTTTACCAGGCATAATGATTTTTATTCATAAGTTAAATGATCATATCACTCTGTTTAAAAAAGCATTTTTTCTGTGGCAGCCATTCTTTATAATGGCTACTATGTAATTACACAGTAATTTTCTTTGGAATGAAAATATATTGATTTACTTCATAATACCCTGTTGTTAGATATTTAGATTTGGGGGAGTTCTCTTTTTTCCCTTACTTATGATAAGAAAGACTATAATGAACACTTGCCCTCTCCCTTGGCATAAGCTTTTTCTGTATTCCCAAAAGTAGAATTATTGGGCTGAGAGTTATGAGCATTTTAAAGGATCATGATAGTTATTGCCAACCACTTTCTAATTAGGTAAGTCTAATTAACTATCACCAGCAGTCAGGCTACTGAAATTTAATTTAATTCATCAGCACAAGACACATTTTGTCTTCATTGGATTTTTCTCATCTGTCTCTATCTAAGGAGGAAAGGTTAATATTGGTAACCTGAACACAGTTCTGAGAAACATGGGAGTCAAGCTCAAAAATAAGGAGCTTAAAAGTATGATACAAAATCAACCTATTAATGGTGAGTACTGTAAATAACTATTTTGCCTTTTAGGGGAGAACTTAGAATCTTGGAATCATGTATAAGAATTTCTAAAACTAGATTGATTTGAGGCATTTAAGACTTTTTAAGAATTATGGAGCAGAAATTGGTGTGAAAATAAGAAGAAATCCTACCTTTTGTTAATTTTATTCATCTCAGGTTATCATCTTGCTCAACTATAGGCAATGCTAAGAGGACATTTATAACTGTTACCATGCCAGAGAATAGTAGTGAGAAACAAACATGGGGGCCAGAGGGAATGAATGAATAAATAATAAAGAGGGCCAGAATAATTGAGAGAAAAATATCCATAATAAAGAGTATTAGAACATCATTAATATGTCCTCAAGTATCTAATAACCACATGTCACACCATTTTGAGATTGATACAGAAATTGAAAACATTAGAGAAAAGCATGTTGGAAATATATAGCTGGAAGATGAGAAGCCCCTAGCTCAGTATCTGTGTTAAGTATAAAGTTCACACACCCCACACACAAAAAAATTGTGAATGGTATATCCTTTACCATGTTTATTGGAAAGTATCTGAAATCCCAAGAACTGAAGACAGCACATTTCTTATGGTCAAACCTTTTGTTTAAGGGACATGAGCTGAACACCATGGTCCTTCTTATGAAGACTCAGGCACTCAAATCTGGAAATATAAATTTAGACTCGACACAAATAACTTATTAAAATACATAGTCTTTCATTGGGACCTAGTTTACAATTTTTCTAAGTTCTGTGTCACTGTCCAAAAATGTTTATGCTTTATATTGCAGCTAATGGAAATGTTCCTCTGGAAAAGGTGATGGATGATGTGGAAGAAGTTAGAGGCAAGTTAAAGGTTATTGTAAACATTAAAATCGTAATTCTTTAATAATATTTTCCCATCTTTTCAGTTAATACATATATTTATGAGCATAGTATTAATACCCATGAATTCAACGATCAAGAGAATAACTAGAATATTTCATTGCATCAACTCAAGATTACTCCACTATTCCATTACACTCCCCTCCTCACTCCTGGAGATAACACTATCCTGAATTTTATTGTTTATTCTCCTTTTAAAAAATAATAGTTTTATCACCTATGTGATTACAACAGTCTTTCATTTTGTTTGGTTTGACTATATTAAAACGCTATTATAAACAATGTATAGTTTTCTGTAAGTTGCTTTAAGATAATTCTGTCACTTCAGATTTTGTAGTTTATTGTCTAAGTTTATTCTTTTTCACTTCTATATGCCTATGTATAAGAATTCTCTCATTCAATGTGCCATAATTTATTCATCTACTTGCCTGTATATATATATATATATTTACATTGTTCTAGTTTTTAATATTCTTTTATATATAATTATTATAATTTTATTATAAATAGTCCCTATTCACATTGTAAGAGTTCTACTATTAAAACTGAAGACTGGGGTGTAGTTAAGAATGGAATGTCTTCATCGTAGTGTATATGAATATTCAACTTATTAAAGTAATGCCAACTTGTACCAAAACTAGTTGTCCCATGAGCAAACTACAGGAATTACTGTTGAGCCACACCCTTGCTTATATGAGTTACTACCAAGTTTGCTTGCTAGTCTGGTAGATACAAAAATATATCTCATTGAGGCTTAAATTTACATTTCCTTCATTACTACTGAAGTTGAATATCTTTTTATATATTTATTGGCCATTTGTGTTTTAGTGTCGATAAAATGCCAATTCATGCCTTTTGCCTATTTTCCTATTAGGTTGTGTTTCTTTTAAATAGTTCTTTATGTGTGGTACTAGATGTTAGTCCTTTGTGAATATACGTGTTGTGAATATTTTCTCCCAAAGTGTGTCTTACCTTTTCGCTTTCTCTGTGGTGCAGAAGTTCATAATTTTAATGTAAGCACTCTTTTTTTTTCTTTCAGGGTTAGCATATTGTGGGACTTGTCTAATAAACTTTTCCTTGCCTCCCATTGTCATGAATGGGACAACCTAATAGGAAAATAGGCAAAAGGGATGAATTGGCATTTTATCGACAATAAAACACAAATGGCCAATAAATATATAAAAAGATATTCAACTTTCAATTTTCTGTCTGTTATTTTCTTAAAGTTGAAAATACTTTCAAATTTAAGTTTTTTATTTACCTGGAACTGATTTTTTTAAATGAAATTGGAGTTCTAATTTTGATCTTTTATTTATAGATAAACAGTTGTTTCAGCATTATTTATTGAACAATCTTTCCTTTCCCCAGTGATTATAATATTCACTTTGTTATAAATCAATTCTTGATCATACTTGAGTGTGTTTCTTGGCTATCCATTCAATTAATAATTACTTCTGGGTTTATAATAAATCTTTCGATCAGTTAGATCAAGAGGTCTTACTTTATCTTTTAGGAATGTCTTGTCATTCGTGGCCCTCGACTCTTCCCTATAAATTTTATTATCGCTTGTCAAATTCCTTTTTAAAAATCTCTGTGGGGATTTTAATGTTGGAATTGCATTGAATCTATAGATCAGTTTGGTGAGAATGAAAAGATTTATGATCCACGTAAATTCATTTTCTAAGCATATGGTATAGATCTCCATTTATTTAGTTTGTTTTAATGTCTTTTAATAAACATCCTCTTAGCTTCATTTCTAAGCATCTTAATATTCTACTAATAAGAATTCTGTTTTTTTTTAATTACCTTTTCTTTTTTTAGTTAACGTATGGAAATGCAACTGATTTTTCTGTGCTGATCTTTAATCTCACTGCTTGCAAAACTCTCATTAATTCCATTAGTCTGCCTGTAGGTGCTAATAAATTCATTTAAAAACATTAAGTTCTGGCCAGGTGTGTTGGCTCATACCCCTAATCCTTACACTTTGGGAGGTGAAGGCAGTAAGATCAATTGAAACCAGGAGCTTAAGACCTTCCTGGATAACATAGAAAGACCCCAAGTCTCTACAAAAAAAGAAACAAATTAACTGGGCATGGTGGTATATGCCTGCAGTATTAGCCACTCAGGAGGCTGAGGTGGGAAGATCATGTGAGTCCAGCAATTTGAGGTTGCTGTGAGCTATAATCATACAACTGTACTCCAACCTGGGTGATAGAGTGAGACCCTGTCTCTGAAAAAATAAAATAAATAAAAATACATAAATTCTTATGTATCATATGTAGAGTCATAAATTTTTTTGTTTAATATGTGGATACATAAATTCTTTATGTAGATTCTTTATATAGATAATTAACTGCACATGGAAACTGTTTTGTGTCTTCCTTTTCAATTGTTCTAATTTAGATGCTTTTTTCTTGCCAGTAAGGCACGAAAAAAGACCCCTGGTACACTGACAAAAACAATGTTAGTGGCCATTCTTGTCTCCTTCCTGATTTTTTTCTTCCTTTTTTTTTTTTTTTTTTTGAGACAGAGTCTCACATTGTCACTCTCAGTGGAGTGCTATAACATCCTGTAGCTCCCAGCAACCTCAAACTCTTGGGCTTAAGTGATCCTCTTGCTTCAGCCTCCCCTGTAGTTAGGACTACAGACACCCACCACAATGCCCAGCTAGTTTTTCTATTTCTAGTAGGTATGAGGTCTTGCTTTTGCTCAGGCTGGTCTCAAACGCCCGAGAGCAAGCAATCTACCTGCCTTAGCCTCTAAAAGTGCTAGGTATACAGGTGTGAGCCACCACACCCAGCTCGTTCCTGATTTTAAAGGAAGTATTTTACATTTCATCTTTGAGAATGCTTGTTAAAGTCTCCAAAACTGCTTGCAAAACTCTAAAATATTTTATTTTATTTTATTTTGGCTAGAAGATGAGGGTAAGTTTTTGTCTGTTTTTTCCACTACTGAAACCCCTGATATCTGGACATAGCATAGATTATTGTATTTGATTAATAGTATTTGTTGAATTAATGTGTTTGTTGAGCTGATTGTGTGTTTTTCTTTAATCTTCAATGTGGAAAATGGAAAGCATAGATTTTTCTCATTTAAACCACTCTTGCATAAAAGTGTGCTGAGATATACTGAATCTAGGTATGGTAATTATATTTTTGTACAGATTTTTTTTTTTTGTAGTGACAGAGTCTCACTTTATTGCCCTCAGTAGAGTACTGTGATGTCACAGCTCACAGCAACCTCCAACTCCTGGGCTTAGGCAATTCTCTTGCCTCAGCCTCCCGAGGAGCTGGGACTACAGGCGCTTGCCACAATGCCTGGCTATTTGTTGTTGTTGTTGTGATTTGGCTTGGGCCGGGTTTGAACCCTCCACCCTTGGTATATGGGGCTGGTGCCCTACCCACTGAGCCACAGGCGCCACCCTTGTACAGACTTTTAAATCTATTTTCATGAATAAAATTGTTCTATAATTTTCTTTCATTTACAGTCTTCCTGGTTTGTGTATAAAGGTTATACAATATATTAGTGAAATAGTCCCCACTTAATCTAGTTTCTGAAAGACTTCATATAAGATTGGAATAATCTGTTTCTTGAAAGTTTGGTAGAATTTGCCTGAAAACCCATCTGGGTTTTGTGTTTCTTAGGTAGAAAGATTTTTAACTATTAATTCAATTTTCTTAATGATAATAGGATACTCTAGGAAGTTTTTTTTTTTTATTTTTCTTGAGTCAGTTTTGGTAAGTTATAGGTTTGTCATTTTGGTGTGAGTTTTCAAATTTATTCGCAATTATAGTATTCTCTTATTTTACTTTCTACTAGATATGAGTAGGGCCCCTTTTTCCATTTGTAAAAATATTTATTTTTATCTTCTCTCTTAGCTTTTCCTTATATAACCAATGTTTATCTTCTTCATTACTATTTTTTTTTTTTTTGTAGAGACAGAGTTTCACTTTATTGCCCTCAGTAGAGTGCCGTGGCATCACACAACTCACAGCAACCTCCAACTCCTGGGCTTAGGCGATTCTCCCACCTCAGCCTCCCGAGTAGCTGGGACTACAGGCGCCCGCCACAACGCCCGGCTATTTTTTTGTTGCAGTTTGGCTGGGGCTGGGTTTGAACCCGCCACCCTTGGTATATGGGGCCGGCGCCCTGCTCACTGAGCCACAGGCACCGCCCTTCATTACTATTTTTTTAAAAAACTAGTTTTAACTTTCTTCATCTTATTTTATTACTACTGTATTATCATTTTTCTATTTATTTCTTTCTGTCCATGTATTAGTTCCATTTTCTACCACTTTTGGATTTGTTCTACTGTCCTTTATCTAATATTTTAAGTTGGATGCTTGGCTAATAAATTTACTGCTTTTGTTCCTTTTTAATATAATCATTTAAACCTCTTATGTTTTCTTCTAGATATTTTCTTTTAATTGAAAAATAATAATTGTGACATGATTGCAAGAGGGACTTTACCTAACAATTGCAATCAGTGTAACTGGCTTATTGTACCCTCAATGAATCCCCAACAATAAAAAAAAAAAAAAAAGAGAGAGAGAAAAAAAAAATAATAATAATAATAATTGTGACATGATTGCAAGAGGGACTTTACCTAACAATTGCAATCAGTGTAACCTGGCTTATTGTATCCCCAACAATAAAAAAAAAAAAAAGAAAAGAAAAAAGAAAAAGAATAATTGAATAGTGATAGGGTACAATGTGATGTTTTGATGTATGTATAGATTGTGGAATGATTAAATTGAGCAAATTAACATATTTAGCACCTGACCTACTTATTATTCTTTTTTGGTAAGACTATATAAATCTATTCTTAGCAATTTTGAAATATACATTTTTACTAACTGTGCTTTCCATGCTGTACAACAGATCACTAAAACTTCCACCTTCTCTCTAACTGAAACTTGGTACCCTCTGACCAACATACCCCTTCCTCAGCCCCTAGTAATTGCCATTCTGTTCTTTGCTTCTGTGAGTTTAACTTTTTATATTATACATATAAGTAAGCTCATACAGTGTTCGTTTTTATGTGCCTTATTTCCTTTACCATAATGTCCTCCAGATTTTTAATCCATGTTGTCACCATTGACAAGATTTCCTTTTTTAAAATGCTGTCCAGTATTTCATTGTGCATATATGCTACATTTTCTTTATCCATTCATCATCGATGCACACTTATTTTATTCCATATCTCAGCTATTGTAAATAATGCTGCAATGAACAAAGAAGTGTAGATTTCTTTTCAACATATTGGTTTCATTTCCTTTGGATATATACCAAAAAGGGGGATTACTGGATCATATGGTAGTTCTATTTTTAGTATTTTGAGGAACTTCCATATTGTTTTCCATAGTGTTTACACTGATGTATATTCCCACCAACAGTGTGCAAGTCTTCCCTGTTCTTTACATCTTTTACAGCACTTGTTATCTTTTGTCTTTGTGATACTAGCCATTCTGATAGTTCAAGGTGATATTTCATTGTGGTTTTAATATGCATTTTCCTAATGATTAGAAATATTCAGTATTTTTTCATACACATATATCTGCTGGCCATTCATTTGTCTTCTTTTGAGAAATATCTTTTTGGGTCTTTTGACCATTTCAATTTTTTATTTTAAATTAATATGAGGGTACAAATTTTTAGGTTATATTGTTCTCACTTCCAAGGTAAAGTTCAAGTTGTAGTTGAGCCCTTCACCCAGGGAGCATGGTGAACACCCTCACATTGTGTACATTAGGTGAGTTCCCACCAATTGCCCTCCCTTCCCCTCCACTTACCCTCCTCCTTCCCCCACCCCTCTCCTTCCTTTTGCCTCCCACTGTTAGACTATATTTGTGTTTTTTTGTTTGTGTGGATGAGCAATTTTTTATATATTGGTTTCATATTAGTATTGAGTACATTGGATATTTTTTCTATTCTTGAGATAGTTTACTAAGAATGATGTGTTTCAATTCCATCCAGGTAAACATAAAAAATGTAAAGTCTTAGACCTTTCTTATGGCTATATAGTACTCCATTGTATACATATGCCACAGTTTGTTGATCATTCAAGTGATGATAGGAATTTAGGTTGCTTGCACAACTTGGCAATTATGAATTGATCTGTAATAAACATTCTGGTGCAAATGTCTTTATGGAAAATGATTTTTGTTCTTCTGGATATATACCTAGTAATGGAATTGCAAGATCAAATGGAAGGATGACTTTTAGTTCTTTGAAAATTCTCCATACTTCTTTCCAAAAAGGCTTTATCTATTTACAATCCCAGCAGCAGTGCAAAAGTGTTCCTTTTTTTCCACATCCATGCAGCATCTGCAGTTTTGTCTTTGCCCATTTTTAATAAGGTTATTTGTTTTCTTGCTATCGAGCTGAGTTTCTTATATATTTGAGGTATTAGCGCCTTATCAGATGTATGGTTTGTGAATATTTTCTCCCAGTCTCCAAGTCTCCCAGTCTGTGAGTTGTCTCTTCACTCTGCTATTTCCTTTGCTGTGCCGAGGGTTTTAGTTTATTGTAATCTCATTAGTCTATTTTTGCTCTTGTTGCCTGTGCTTTTTGGATCATCTCTATAAAATCATTGCCCAGAAAAAATTCCTGAAACTTTTCCCCTATGTTTTCTTCTGGTAGTTTTACAGTTTCAGATCTATATTTAAGCCCTTAATCCATTTTGAGTTGATTTTTGTAGATGGGTGAGATAAGGGTCTAATTTCTTTCTTAAGCCTGTATATATCCAATTTTCTTAGCACCATGTAGACATTAAAGAGGCTGTCCTAAAAAAAAAAAAAAAAAAAAAAAAAAGAGGCTGTCCTTTCCTAATATATACTCTAGGTACCTTTGTTGAAAATCAGTTGGCCATAAATCTATTAGAATAAATATTTTTTTCTAATTTCCCTTTTGGTTGGTATAGTATTGGTTATGCAATTATTTTTAACCCAACCAAAACTTAGAAGTATCCAAATTAGTATTTTCAAAAAAAAAATGGGGGGTGGGGGGGGAATCTTTAAAATTGAGCAGACTTTTGTGGACTCTCAGATGCTTTGGAGTATTTCTGGACTTTGTATCCTATCCCATTGGTTGTATATCTGTTTTTATGCCAGTATCATGCTGTATCAATTACAATAGCTTTGTTAAGTATTTTGAAATTAGGAAGTATGATGTCTCCAGCAATCCTCCCACCTTAGCCTCACGAAGTGCTGGAATTACAGGTGTGAACTATCACACCTGGCCAAACTTCCTTTTAACTTTTTTAAATTTCCTACAAATTATATGCCCCCTCATGGCCTGCATCCGGAGTAGACTACTCCCACAATCACTATCCTTCCAGTATATAACTGAAAATGACATATATAATTTCATTCAATGGGCTTGAAAAAAGGCAAAAATAAACTATAGTGATTAAGCTTATCAACTTGGGTGATAAATATATTTTAAAAAGCAAGAAATGATTTTCCAAAAAGTCAGGATAATGGTTAACTATTCAGAAAGATTGTAGGTAAGGTTTGGGAAAGAGCAGGGGAAAGACCCCTAGAAGGCTAGCAATATTCTATTTCTTCTCTTGAATAGCAATTACAAGGGTATTATTACAAATGTTTGTGTCTAATTATTCAAAATACTCTTTGGATTATCTCAATGAAAATTGTTTATCATTTCTTAGTAGCAAGTGCTAAATCCTCTAAAACATTTGCCAATAATAATACACTTCAGATCTTCGCCACTGAAAAAGTCAAAATGTTTACCAGGGACAAACAAACTACTGCCCATCAGCCAAATTAATCCCTTTTTCTGTTTTTATAACGCTTTATTGAGAGACAATAGTGTTCTTCATTTATATATTATTAATGGCTGCTTTTGTGCTATAACAGCAGAGTTAAGTAGCTGAAACAATGACTGGATAACCTGCAGAGCCCAAAGTATTTACTATCTGTCCAAAAAGTTTACTGAATCCTGATCTAGATCGCTGTAATAATTATTAAAGATTAAGATAATGGTCAAATAGTCTACTAATTATTTAGTAGGACAGTATTAGAGCACTCATAAGTTAACTTTCATGGCATTCTAATTTCCTCGATAATTATCTAAATCGCTAACTTATTGAGAACTGTGCTTTCTCATCTCCAGTATGATAAAAGTACTTCTTTCCCCAGAGTCAAGTGAACAAGTTCTAATTCTCTGCCTGGCCTTTACTCCACTGAGTAGGTCTTGTGCCTTTGTTTTTGACCTGGAAGTTGGAGATGGTGATATAAATATGAACAATGTTCTTTCATATTTTTGAATACTTAACATAGCTCTTAATATTGTCAACTCTACTTGTCCTTTATCTTTGAAGGAAAAAAACTTAATGTCAAAGATCTGAAAAATTATCTGGAAAGCATTGGGTTAAAATTCACACCCAAAGAATTCTTGGAATTGTTGAAAAAACTGCAAGTTGATGGTAAGCATTTCAAATACTGTTAGAGCTTTTGAGGAAGGTTAGCTCTGTGCATTTAAAAACAAGTTAAAAAGAAAAATATACATATTGTTTATCCTAGTTGAAAAAAAGAAGAAGAATGACTGTCTAAGAAATTTTAGCAGGACCTTGTTCTTCCTTTGGAAAGTATAATTTAGTTCTCTGGGAGTCAGTAACTCTTTCTTGAATTCTGCCATTGGATGTAAAAAGTCCTATTATTATTTTTGGTTCCACCCTGACAACTAAAAGTTGAAAGATGTAAGGGGGAAAAGTGAGGGTGGAAGGAATAGGAGAGTATAAAGAAGAAGGAAAAGTCATAGAAGAAATGTGAAAGAGTGCTCATATTCCTTTATGGTATTTGCCACTAATTACTAAATAATTACTTGCATTTAGTTAGACGCAGAACTCTGAGAATTTCCTCATTCTATGGTTTCAGTTTCATGGAGAGCAAAACTCAAAATTCATAGGCAAATCATTTTAAAATATTTTTATGAATGATACCTTTGTATGTTTTTCTAAGTCTCTATATGACTTTATCAGTGCCATAAATTGTGCCTTTTCTTACAGATGATGGATGTATATATGAAAGTAGATTGCTAGATATTCTCAAGTCTTTCAAAGGTAAGGAGCATGATGAGAAAGAAGATAAATAAGATTCTCCTGTCTCACATTCGTATTGTTGTCCAGTTATTCTCTTGTGGATCTTACCATTTCTCATATTAAGTAATTCTATACTTTATTCTTATATTTTCAAATATAGCTGAATTTCTAAATAGTCTTTCATTTTGCTGCTTAGTAAGTTTTGATTTTGCAAAATTTAGTTGAAAAGCACATTGGAATCTGGTTTCACATAGAAAATCTGATGTAAAGAATTCCCAGTTATTCAGGGCATTTCATTTAGGCCTTGCAACTAGGAAGAAGTTTTCAATGTGTCTCCACCATTGTAATTCATTGGAGAATGAATTTGTACTTTGTAAGATTTTCCAACCAAAATGTTACAATTCAGAGGCTAGTCACGGTGGCTCACACCTGTAGTCCTAACACTTTGGGAGACTAGGGAGGGTGGATTGCTTGAGCTGAGGAGTTCAAGACCAGCCTGAGCAAGAGTGAGACCCTGTCTCTAAAATCGAGCCTGCCATTGTGGCAGGTACCTGTAGTCCTTGCTACTCAGGAAGCTGAGGCAAGAGGCTCACTTAAGCCCAAGAGTTTGAGGTTGCTGTGAGCTATGACACCACGGCATTCTACCAAGGGTGACAAAGTGAGACTGTCTCAAAAAAAAAAAAAAGTTACAATTGTACTTTTATTTTGTCCACCTTTGTTCACTTGAACATTTTGGGTCACTGATATTTTTGCTAATAGCTATAGTGCGTGGGGATTAATTGAAATTTTCTAAATTCAGGGAGTTCATTAATTTTCCTTTGAATTCCTAAGGTGGGAAGGTTGATGTCAGTAACCTGGAAAACACTTTGGAAAACCTGAAAATTAAGCTCCCAGAAGAGGAACTTAAACATTTGTCACAAAACCTACCAACTGATGGTGAGCCGTATAGATAGAATTAGGCCTCTTAGGAAACTTTGGTTTATAGGCTTGTTCCTGAGAATTTCTGTAGCTACATCTGTTTTGGTGCTAATATGACTTTTTAAACCTTAGAGGAGAACTCAGTGCTAACACAAGAGTACATTTTGATTTAGTGTATTTCCATTAACTGCAGGGTGGATGGTGTATGTGCCAGAGTTAGTTTTAGGTTGTAAGGCTTTACTTAAGCTAGAGTAAAGAAGAACAGTTTTTCACCCACAGAGATTAATTACATAATTTTAGTATCTTTGGAGGGTTATGTCTCCAGGTATAACTTCCTGTGACATACTGACTTCCTGATCCCTTCTTTCTGTGTTTTGGCTATTGATTTTTTCATACATTGATTATGCATTCTGAAACTTACTGAATTCATTTATCAAATCAAAGAGTTTTTTAGAGGAGTCTTTAGAGTTTTCTAGTCATAAAATCATATTACCAGAAAACAGAGATAATTTAACTTCCTCTCTTCTAATTTGGATTCCTTTTATTTCTTTTCTTGCCTGATTGCTTCCAGCACTATGTTGAGGAGTGGTGAAAAGGGCCATCCTGATCTCATTCCAGTTCTTAGGACAATTGTTTTCAACTTTATGTTTTTTTAACTTTTTTCCTTTTTTTTATTATGAAATCAAAAAGAGGTAGATCATGTATACATTAATGCATTTAGGGGTACAATGTGCTGATTTCATATATAATATGGAATACTTTAACCCACGCAGTGTGATGTTGGCTGTGGTTTTGTCATATGTTCTTTATTATTTGAGGCATATTCCTTCCATGCCTAGTTTGTTAAGGGTTTTTATCATGAAGGAATG
The DNA here is from genome assembly GCF_027406575.1 of Nycticebus coucang. Lineage (NCBI taxonomy): Eukaryota > Metazoa > Chordata > Mammalia > Primates > Lorisidae > Nycticebus > Nycticebus coucang. Next base: position 62,697,591 of record NC_069797.1, read on the forward strand.
CTGAATTTTAATACATGCTTTGTCTGCATCTATTGAGATGATCATATTGCTTTTGTCCTTAATTCTGTTTAAGCATTGAATTATATTTATTGATTTATGCATGTTGATCGATTCTTGCATCCCTGGAATAAAGCACACTTGGTCATAGTGTATTATCTTTGTAATGTACTATTGGATTTAGTTTGCTACAGTTTTTGTTTTGTTTTGTTTTGTTTTGAGAATTTTCATATCGGTGCTCATAAGCAGTATTTTTTCTGCACTTTTTTGGTCATGTCCTTGTCTGGCTTTAACCTCAAGGTGAAACTAGCTTTATAGAATGAGTTAGGGAAGATTCCCTCCTCCTCAATTTTTTATGACAGTCTCAAGAGGACCAGTACTGGTTCTTGGTATGTTTAATGGAATTCTGCGTCTTATCCTAGACATTTCTTTGTCGGGAGAATTTATTACTAGTTCAGTCTCACTACTTTCATTGCCAAGAAATGTACCCCTGATCATCATCAAAAATACTAATCTCTGGATTTTTCAATTTTCTTCCAATGTTTTCTAACTTCTTTTTGTATAATTACTCTTTATGTTATTCTTGTTCTGTAAATCTCCCAACATTGGATCAACCCAATCATTCATGTCTCCACTTCTCAATAACTGAGCCTTAGGAAAGAAACTAATATAAATTTATAAGTTAGTGCCTTTCCAAGTTTATTTCCACCTAGGTAGTAGAAGTGTTGAGGGAATTTCTTTCTGTAGTAGGTTCCTGGTCTCAGAGATTCAAAGAATGAACCCACGGACCACACAGATGAGTGACAAGATAGGATTTATTAGATAGAAAGGAATGCAGAAGGAATGAAAGGCACCAGAGCCTGTGACAGAGTGGGGAGACCCAAGTGGGAAGTTCCCACCGGTCTTTTGTCTAGGGGGTTATGTACCCTTTATAAAGAGGGAGGTCTTCAGAATTATATTTGTCCAGGACTTGGCAGACAGAAGACATCTTTTCAATGTTGATTAGCAAATGAGTGTATTAACAACTGAATCCAGTTTTTTTGCTCTGGGCAAAAGTGGCAGGGAGTCTACTCCAGAAGAGGCCCAGCTTCTGTGAAATACTGGCAAAACTGCTTTTCTCCTGCCTTGTTTGCGTCCAGAGATTGCAGTTTGGAGAAAAAAGTCTGTTTGGCCCCACCTAGAAAATGGGGGTCTCTGTCCAGCCCGGAATGGGTGAACCCAGTATCAGAAGGACCTAAGAACATTTTAACTCCTTTTTCACCTTCTCCATGTTAATGTTTCCTTATGTCATTAATGTTATCTTGTTTTCAGCAAAACATTAGTAGTAGCATTTTGTAAAGCGAACATTCATTGAGATTTATCCAAATATTTACATATTCTCTGTTCTTCATTATTTCTTGCATCCCAAACCTGTCCTTTGGGATCATTTTTTGTTTACCCAAAGTAATTTTCTTTACTGAGGATGTGCTACTGACAAATATTTTTTTATTCTTTTTGGCCTAAGAAGTTTGTTTTACCCCGTTATTGACAGATACTCTCTCTGAATCCAGAATTCTAAGTAGACAGTTACTTTCTTTCAGTACATTCAAGATATAATTCCACTATCTTTTACTTTCTAATATTGCTGATGAGAAATGATAAGAAGTCAACTGTGAATCTATTCATTGGTCCTTAGAGAATAACCTTTGGCTGCTGTTTTTGTTGTTGCTGCTACTTTTAGCCATTTGTCTTTCTTTCTTGAGCTTCATTATGACATGGAAGATAAGAAGGAATTTCTTTCCATTGATCCTCCTTGGGATCTATCAGGCTTGTTGAGCCTGACAATTGAATCTTTCTTCTAGCCATCATTCTTCCAATATTGTCTTCATCTTGTAGTTTTTTTCTTCCAAAACTCAATTAAATGTATGTTAAACATTTTTGCTCTATCCTCTATGACCCTTAACTTGTCTTCACTATTTCCTGTATTTTTCCTCCTGCACTACAGGAACCTTTTTGTAATATATTGTTCTCTATGTACTAAGGCTCCCCAAAGTGCAAACTAAATGTACAAAAAAAGGTGCCATGGAAACAACCCTAAAGGAAAAATGAGATTGCATAAAAATGAATAGCATATCCTTTTTTGGTAAGATAACACCTATAAGGTACAGAGTTGCTAGTTTTCTTCTTGCCCTAAAAAAATACTGCATCTGTAACTATAGAAAAATTCACTGATTTGAGAGCTACTTCTACCATTGTAACATGTTCCATTCCATAATTTAATTATAAAATGTTTAATACTGTTCCATGCAAAAACTTGTGCTAGCTGCTGGGTTAGGATATCTGGATGGAATACAATAAGTAGATATATTCTTTTATTTAAAAGCACTCACAATCTTTGAGTATGTAATGACCATATGTATTAGAAAAAAAGTACAGCTGGGGAATGTTGGTATGAGACAGCATTCAACGGGAAAATAGCTTAAGGTTGCAAACTGAAATGTTTTCATCTTCTTCCTAGGACCTGGCAGTAGCTAGCGTAGAGACCAAGCCTGAGAAGGGAGATGTTCCATGGTATATGGAGGTTGAGATCTTAAAAGACAGGAATTAATAGTTAACCTTTTTAGAGAGTAATTATACCTATTTCATCTCGTCCATGTTTGTCATTAGGGTATAATTCAAAACTAGTCATGAAGATAAAATAATTTCCTTGCTCCAAATATGTACTTTGAATCAGTACATAGTTTATCTCTCTGAATTATGGCTTTTCTTTTTAGCTTCTGGGATAATTGACCTGGATAAACTGCTAAAAGAAGCAAAGAAATTAGCAGGTGAGCAAGACTTTGTGAAAAGATTTAAAAGTAAAATTCAAATATAGCACATTCACATACAAATTTAAAATGGTATTTTCCTTTTCTATCATTGACTTATTAGCTTCTACTTTTTTAATAACTAAAGGTTGGGTCTAATGACATGAAGATTACAGTGGATTCTTTATGGTTTAGCAGAAATGTTGTAATACTATAACAAGTTCTATATACTCTGAAACCACATTTTTATTTTGTAATTCCTTTCACTATGATTAAATAGGCAACACATCTGTTCATTCATGAAAAATACTTACTTAGCACCTACTATAATCCAGTAAATGTTAAGGTAAAACCTTGACAGGAATACAAATAATGTGGTCAGTGAAGACAATCACTCTCATATTTCAGGCAAAGCAAAAGTAACACAGATATCGCCTGACGGTAATATGATTCAGACTAGGTAGTAGCTTATGCATACTGAGATCACTGAGCCTCCTGTGCATCCCTTTACTATGATTTGACTTCTCTGAAGTCATTAAGAGCATTATAAATAAGGAATTTATCTAAATGTAAAGAAATGGCATCCATTTCCTGTGCTATAGATAGTACTGTACAAGCTTAGACTCTTTTCATCATCTGAAGTATATAGGTAATTCTCACCTGTCATCATTTCTATCTTTTAACAGGAGGACAAATTGAAATCAAGAACATACAAAAAGTACTGAGAGACATGGGGATAGAACTCACAAATAGGGAACTTTGGGACCTGCTGAAAATATTGCCACTTACTGGTTGGTATTTATGAATTCTGGAGTAAGCTGAGAACGTAAAGGGAAAGCTAGATTTATTCAGAGATTATAGAAAGTCTACTCCACAGACAGAGCAGGGGCTAGTTCTCTCTACAGAAGAGAACCAGCTCCCTGGTTCCTGTTGCTCTTCTATTTAAGCAACAGCTTGATTATGAGAAAAACAAGGGCAGGGATATTCATGGCATGGACAGTGTTTTCCTGAAATCAAGGTAACACCCTCTATTTCTCCAACATCTTGATTCTAACATCTTGGAAACTGTCCTGCCTCCATCCTATTTTGATGAGGGTAATGTGAAACTTTTAGACTTCAGTTAGGTCAGTGGTTCTCAACCTTCCTAATGCCCCATGTATTTTCATTGCTACGAAGGGGTCACAACCCACAGGTTGAGAACTGCTGAGTTAAGTAATGCTGCAGCAATGCCTAAGGCAATGCCCAAAGCAGTACCTGCCAGTTTCCGTCTCACTACTATGATAGATATTTCTGTACTAGTGTGGACTTCAATGTGATGTCATAAAAATGGGCATACCTAATTTCCTATAAACAGACAAAAAGATTAACCTTTGGTTGTAAAAAAAATCATGCATTTGACATTTAAAGTTATAAAGTTATAGTTTTGACTACGGACCAATTTGAAAATGAGTTTTAATTTTGAGTATTTGCTCTAACAAGAACATTCCTTTCTCTATTTAAAATAAAGTGTGCAACTGTGACAGTGATTCTATCCTGAGATTAACTTAATGTGTTGAGGAACATTTGGAGTGTTTTCTGTTTTTCAGTGACTAAGGTGTCAAACTAATAATTGAGTATAGATTAAGATTTAATGTGATAGGGATAACTGGAGTGCTAATTTGAATATTGGATAATGTTTCCACATCTATTCTTGTTTCTGTGTATGGACACATCTGGCCCTACAGGCTTTTAGGCCACAGTACTGTGTGTGTTAGGTTCTCTATATGTATATTTAATAACAACCATTCCTGTGTAAAAATGTGTGTATATAGTTGTATGCAACCTATACAATTGTGAAGTAGTTTGGAAATTTGTAAAGCACAAAGTATAATAGAAAATAATGTGCAGTTATTAACTTGATGGTCCTTAAATGTAATATTTCATACAAAGTTTTTTTTATTTTCCATGGCAAATACTTTGACTGATTTAGTTTTCTTAAGTTATTTAGGACATTATTTTATGTAAAGATTGTGTAGTAACAAAACATTTTTCTGAGAATAAAGTTATAGTATTGAGAGGCTATCATATCTTCAAACCTGAATCCTACCATTGACAGTATCATTACCCTTAGAAAAGTAAAGTTTAAGCAGAGCAAAGAGAAAAAAAAGACTGAAATGGCTGGTAGTAGAGATAAGGAAAAGGGAAAACTCGAGAGTAAGGAAAGAGATACACCTGTTTCAGTGTAGAAGAACAAATAGACTGTCCACAGTAAAAAATCACTCTTTGTCTTATTTTTGGACTTAGGAAGACGTGTGTGGGCTTGGGAAATGTAGGAGTATAAATTAGGAAGTTAAGTTTTTTAAAATCTACATTTCAAAATTATCCTCTTCCTAATCTTTTTTGACCATCCATATAATTTTTTCTTTGACCTTAAAAACGTGCCTTATTTTACAGACACTGGAAAAGTATATAAAAATATATTGCTCGATAAAATAGAATCATTTCCTGGTAAGTGAGAATCCCAGGAAGAAGGCAAGTAAAACTAAGATGTATAAACTTCATCTTGACTTTTTAAAGGTCTTATCATTACATAATGAATATATATATTATTATCCCATTAGTCTATTGGTCTTTTAGATGCAACCTCTATGTAATAATTTATACTTCTCTGACACTGAAAAAGATTCAACTTCTGTTTACTAGCCAGAGCTCTAGTGATTGTCTAACTGTAATTCTTGAAGTTCACATAAAAATATTTGTGTCATGTATGTTATACAGAAATAGTATTTATAATTAATACCTAATTAAAATTATGTTACCTATGTAATATAATTGTAATAACTATAACATATGATTTTTACAATATTAAATTATACAAGTCGTATATAATTTTCTTTTGTGACTTAGTGAGACTGTCTCACAAAGGAAAAAAAAGTAAATACATCTTTCCAGCAATCTATAGAAAGCATCCCTTGAAATGAGATTGGCAGAATGTGTTATATTTCTGGATTCCATAATATATTTCTCTGTAACCCTGAACAGACTTTGTTTTTAATTGTCACTGGAATTGTTGATATTTGATTGCATTTGTAAATATAACCTGCATTTTTCTCAGATGTCAGTTCCTATTTTTTTATCACTTCCTCTTTTCTAAGATACAAAGTGCAGTGTCTCTAAACTGGATACTATCCTGGAAAACATGGGTTATGATCTGGAGGATGAGGAAATTGAGGACCTGAAGGACCACCTGTCAGTTACTGGTGAGCATATCATTGTATCTTCAGAAAAATTCTGAGATCTTCTAACAAAACATCCAAAGGTATTCATGCGGAAAAATCTATTATCTCAGATTATAATGTTTAAATCAGAGATCAGTAATCTGTTAAACAGTGAGTCTCACCTGCAAAGCTAAACTCTGATGCCAATGAGGAAATTGATAGACCTAAGAACAGACAGAAAAATGAAACAAAAGAACATTTCAAAGGAAAACAAAGTCAGAGAAGAAATTTAAAATTCAGTCAGAAAAATATAAAAACTAAAATAAAATTTAGTCAGGAAAAAACTCCATTAGATCACCATAAAGTTTAATGAGACTAATGGAAGAAAAATATTCTAACATGAAAGACACTATGCTGGACCATCCCAGATTTAGGATAACTAATAAACCCTTAATAGAAAATGAGTGCTATGTGGAGACTTCAGAGGTATTCCTGTTTGCCTACACAGTTTACTTCGTTCTAACCTAATATAAGCTTCAATATAGTAATAAACCATAGATTTATTTATAATTGTGAGGAATAAATGAGCTAATCAAGTCCCATTTTAAGATTAGATCCTAATGTCAGTCTAGAAACTAAATAAATCAAGAAACTCCACTGTATTAAAAATTATATACTCAGGAGTGTGTATGTGTGTGTGTATAATGCCAGGGCAAGGTTGGAAGAAGATATGAGTTAATAGTAATAAAAGAGAAGAGGAAAAAGGCATTTAACCCTTCCCTATAGTCCCCTAATTGACGCCAGCAGACAACATAGTGAAGGTTATTGGGAATCTCAGGCAACATGGCTGGTATATTCTATGTATAGAATAGAATTGAACACCAATGACAAGAGGGGAAAATGTAACCTTGGATCAGGATTTCTTACATCTGGTGAATTGAAGAAAATGAAGCTAGACTTTCAACCATCCACCAGATGTCACTCTTAAATTGGTATATTGTAAAACAATAAAATAATTTTTTATCCCTTTTTTTTTTTTTTGCAGTTTTTGGCCAGGGCTGGGTTTGAACCCACCTTTGAGCCACAGGTGCCACCAACAAAATAATTTTTTAAAAACAAGATGAATTTAAAGATTAAAGATTAGTTGGGGTTTTTTGTTTGTTTGTTTGCAGTTTTTGGTCAGGGCTGGGTTTGAACCCACCACCTCCAGCATATGGGGCCAGTGCCCTACTCCTTTGAGCCACAGGTGCCACCCTAAAGATTAGTTTTTAAAATGATAGTAGATATACTTAATAAAGGCCAGAATACTCTTTTCTCTGGTTTTAACTATTTTAAGGTATTTGCTGATGTCACAGCAATTAAGAAAAAGTTGAACTGCTTTCTGAGGGACTACATCATAGACTGAGACTGACCCAAGGTTAAAGTTGTACATTAAATCATAGTCTTCTCAATTTTATACCTGATAAGGAGGCAGATAAGGTGCCAGCACTTAGAAGCTACTGCAATCAAATCTAGAGCTCCCCATTCATGGCTCCTATGCTCTGTAGATTGGTGACTGGCTGGTAATAGTTAAGTAATGTTCTAGTATCAGCATACGTGTTACATGATGCCTTAACCAATAGCTAGCCAGACATTATTAAAAAATAACATTTTTCCTGTTTGGACTACAATGACTCAATCAAAACGGAAAAGTCAAAGGTTCTTCTTGTTATTAGGGTCTTTTGGTTGTAGGGCAAAAGAATATTATCTCTGACCAATTTAAGCATAAAATAAAATTTTTGCAAGGCCATGATACTCCATCAAACAGACAGATGAAAAAATAGGACTAGACACTATAATAGTTGGAGATTTTAACACCTTATTGGCAGTACTGGCCATACCTCCAAGCAGAAACTAAACTAGAAATAGTGGACTTAAATAAGACCCTAGAACAAATGGACTTAATAGACATTTATAGAATGCTTTGTCCTAACAAAACCAAATACACAGTCTTCTCATTAGCCCTTGGATTTTTTTTTTGGTTTTATATACCATTTGACATGTTTTCATCACACTGGTTAACATAGCCTTCCTGTCATTTTCTTAGTTATTGTGTTAAAACATTTATATTCTACATTTACTAAGTTTCACGTGTACCCTTGTAAGATGCACCATAGGTGTGATCCCACCAATCACCCTCCCTCCGCCCATGCTTCCCTCTCCCCTCCCTCCATCTTCCTCTTCCCCCTATTCTTAGGTTATAACTGGGTTATAGCTTTCATATGAAAGACACAAATTTCATAGTAGGGCTGAGTACATTGGATACTTTTTCTTCCATTCTTGAGATACTTTACTAAGAAGAATATGTTCCAGCTCCATCCATGTGAACATGAAAGAGGTAAAGTCTCCATCTTTCTTTAAGGGTGCATAATATTCCATGGTGTATATATACCACAATTTATTAATCCATTCATGGATTGATGGGCACTTGGGCTTTCTCCATGACTTAGCAATTATGAATTGGGCTGCAATAAACATTCTGGTATAAATATCTTTGTTAAAATGTGATTTTTGGTCTTCTGGGTATATGCCTAGTAGAGGAATTGTAGGATTGAATGGCAGGTCTATTTTTAGATCTCTAAGTATTCTCCAAACATCTTTACAAAGGGAATGTACTAGTTTTCATTCCCACCATCAGTGTAGAAGTGTTCCCTTTTCTCCACATCCACGCCAACATCTCTGGTCTTGGGATTTTGTGATATGGGCTAATCTTACTGGAGTTAGATGATATCTCAAAGTAGTTTTGATTTGCATTTCTCTGATGATTAAGGATGATGAGCATTTTTTCATATATCTGTAGGCCATGCGCCTATCTCCTTCAGAGAAGTTTCTCTTCAAGTCCCTTGCTCAGCCTGCGTTTCTCTTCAAGTCCCTTGCTCAGTCTGAGATGGGATCCTGTTCTTTTCTTGCTAATACATTTGAGTTCTCTGTGAATTTTGGTTATTAAACCTTTGTCGGAGACATAACCTGCAAATATCTTCTCCCATTCTCAGCGCTGTCTTCTTGCTTTATTTACTGTGTTATTGGCTGTGCAGAAGCTTTTTAGTTTGATCAGGTCCCACTAATGTATTTTTGATGCTGCTTCAACTGCCCAGGGGGTGGGGGGTCCTCCTCATAAAACATTCACCCAGGCCGATACCTTCAAGAGTTTTCCCTGCACTTTCTTCTAGTATTTTTATAGTTTCATGTCTTAAGTTTAAATCTTTAATCCAGTGAGAGTCTATCTTAGTTAATGGTGAAAGGTGTGGGTCCAGTTTCAGTCTTCTACAGGTTGCCAGCCAGTTCACCCAGCACCATTTGTTATATAGGGAATCTTTTCCCCACTGAATGTTTTTAATTGGCTTGTCAAAGATCAAATAACGATAAGTAGCTGGATTCATCTCTTGGTTCTCTATTCTGTTCCATACATCTACCTCTCTGTTTTTGTGCCAGTACCATGCTGTTTTGATCACTGTCGATTTATAGTATAGTCTGAGGTCTGGTAGCGTGATTCCTCCTGCTTTGTTTTTATTTCTGAGTAATGTCTTGGCTATTCAAGATTTTTTTTTGATTCCATATAAAATGAAGTATTATTTTTTCAAAATCTTTAAAGTATGACAGTGGAGCTTTAATAGGCATTGCATTAAAATTGTATATTGCTTTGGATAATTGGACATTTTAACAATGTTGATTCTTCCCAGTCATGAGCATGGTATGTTTCTCCATTTGTTAACATTTTCAGCTATTTCTTTTCTTAGAGTTTCATAGTTGTCTTTATAGAGATCTTTCACATCCTTTGTTAGATAAACTCCCAAATATTTCATCTTCTTTGGCACTCCTGTGAATGGAATAGAGTCCTTGACTATTTTTTCAGCTTCACTATTGTTGGCATATAAAAAGGCTACCAATTTATGAATGTTGATTTTGTAACCTGAGACACTGCTGTATTCCTTGATCACTTCTAATAGTTTTGTAGTAGAATCCCTGGTGTTTTTCAGATATACAATCATATCATCTGTGAAGAGTGAAAGTTTGATCTCTTCTGACCCTATATGGATACCCTTGATCGCCTTTCTTCCCTTATTGCAATGGCTAAAACTTCCATTACAATGTTAAAGAGCAGTGAAGACAATGGGCAGCCTTGTCTGGTTCCTGATCTGAGTGGAAATGATTTCAATTTATCTTTCAATAAGATATTGGCTGTGGGTTTGCTGTAGATGGACTCTATCAGTTTAAGAAATGTTGCTTCTATACCAATTTTCTTAAGTGTTCTGATCATGAAGGGATGCTGGATATTATCAAAAGCTTTTTCTGCATCAATTGAGAGAATCATATGGTCTTTGTTTTTTAATTTGTTTATGTGCTTAATTATATTTATAGATTTATGTATATTGAACCAGCCTTGAGACCCTGGGATAAAACTGACTTGGTCATGATGTATAATTTGTTTGATATGTTGCTGGATTCTGTTTGTTAGGATCTTATTGAATATTTTTGCATCTTATATTCATTAGTGATATTGGTCTATAATTTTCTTTTCTTGTTGAGTCTTTTCCTGGTTTGGGGATCAGAGTGATATTTGCTTCATAGAACGTGTTGGGTAGTCTTCCTTCTTTTTCTACATTTTGGAACAGGTTGAGTAATATAGGTACTAATTCCTCTTTAAAGGTTTGGTAGAATTCTGACATGAAGCCATCTGGTCCTGGGCTTTTCTTTTTAGGGATATTTTGTATAATTGATGCTATTTCAGAACTTGATATAGGCCTGTTTAACATTTCCACTTGATTCTGGCTAAGTCTTGGAAGGTGATGTGCTTCCAAGTATTGGTCAATTTCCTTCAGATTTTCATATTTCTGAGAATAGTTTCTTGTAATATTCATTAAGGATTTTTTGAATTTCTGAGGAGTCTGTTGTTATTTCATCGTTGTCATTTCTGATTGATGAAATTAGACATTTTACTCTTTTTTTTCTGGTTAGGTTAGCCAAAGGTTTATCTATTTTATTGACCTTTTCTTTTTATTTTTAATTTATTTATTTATTTTTTAATTGTTGGGGATCCACTGAGGGTACAAGAAGCCAGGTTACACTGATTGCAATTGTTAGGTAAAGTCCCTCTTGCAATCATGTCTTGCCCCCATAAAGTGTGACACACACCAAGGCCCCACCCCCACCCTCCATTTATTGACCTTTTCAAAAACCAACTTTTTGATTTATTGATCTGTTGTATAATCCTTTTGTTTTCAATTTCATTTAATTCTGCTCTAATCTTGGTTATTTCATTTCTTCTACTGGATTTGGGGTTGGAATGTTCTTCCTTTTCCAGTTGCTTGAGATGTCCCATTAAGTAGTTAACTTCCTCTCTTTCCATTCTACTGACAAATATTTCTTTATTCTTTTTGGTCTAAGAATGTTCTTTTTATCCTGTTCTTGACAGACACTCTCTCTAAATCCAGAATTCTAAGTAGACAATTACTTTCTTTCAGTACATTCAAGATATAATTCCACTATCTTTTACTTTCTTTCTTTTTTTTTTTTTTTGCGCACTTTTTGGCCAGAACTGGGTTAGAACCCGCCAATTCTGGCATATGGGGATGGCACCCTACTCCTTTGAGCCACAGGCACCACCCCGCTATCTTTTACATTCTAATGTTGCTGATGAGAAATGATAAGAAGTCAACTGTGAATCTATTCATTGGTCCTTAGAGAATAACCTTTTGCTGCTACTGTTATTGTTGTTGCTGCTACTTTTAGCCATTTGTCTTTCTTTCTTGAGCTTCATTATGACATGGAAGATAAGAAGGAATTTCTTTCCATTGATCCTCCTTGGGATCTATCAGGCTTGTTGAGCCTGACAATTGAATCTTTCTTCTAGCCATCATTCTTCCAATATTGTCTTCATCTTGTAGTTTTTTTCTTCCGAAACTCAATTAAATGTATGTTAAACCTTTTTGCTCTATCCTCTATGACCCTTAAACTGTAAACTGTCTTCACTATTTCTGTATTTTTTCCTCCTGTGCTACAAGAACCTTTTTATAATATATTGTTCTCTATGTACTAAGAGTCCCCAAAGTGCAAACTAAATGTGCCATGGAAACAACCCTAAAGGAAAAATGAGATTGCATAAAAATGAATAGCATATCCTTTTCTGGTAAGAAAATACCAATAAGGTGCAAAGTTGCCAGTTTTCTTCTTGCCCTAAAAAAATACTGCATCTGTAACTATAGAAAAATACACTGATTTGAGAGCTACTTCTACCATTGTAACATGTTCTATTCCATAATTTAATTATAAAATGTTTAATACTGTTCTATGCAAAGACTTGTGCTAGCTGCTGGGTTAGGATATCTGGATGGAATACAGAATAAGTAGATATATTCTTTTATTTAAAAGCACTCACAATCTTTGAGTATGTAATGACCATATGTACTAGAAAAAAAGTACAGCTGGGGAATGTTGGTATGAGACAGCATTCAACGGGAAAATAGCTTAAGGTTGCAAACTGAAATGTTTTCATCTTCTTCCTAGGACCTGGCAGTAGCTAGTGTAGAGACCTAGGAGGGAGATGGTCCATGATATATGGAGGTTGAGATCTTAAAAGACAGCACATAACACATAAGAAAATTAATAGTTAACCTTTTTGGAGAGTAATTATACCTATTTTGTCTCATCCATGTTTCTTATTAGGGTATAATTCAAAACTAGTCATGAAGATAAAATAATTCCTTTGCTCTATTTAACAATATTTCTGAATCAGTATTTATTTTATCTGTCTGAATATTTTTTTCAGATTCTGGGAAAATTGACCTTGATAATCTGCTAAAGGAAGCAAAGAAATTAACAGGTAAGCAAGATTTTGTGAATAGATGTAAAAGTAAAATATAAATGCTTCATGTTTACATACATATTTAAAATTGTATTTTCTTTTTCTATCATTGACTTATTAGCTTCTACTTTTTTTTACTTTATTTATTTGTTTATTTTTGACACATCTTACTATGTTGCCACAGGTAGAGTCTTGTGGCATCACAGCTCACAGCAACCTCAAACTCCTGGGCTCCGGTGATTCTCTTGTCTCAGCCTCCCAAGTAGCTGGGACTACAGGCTCCTGCCACAATGCCCGGCTATTTTTGTGTTGCAGTTGTCATTGTTGTTTAGCAGGCCCGGGCCAGATTTGAACCTGCCAGCCTCAGTGCATGAGGCTGGTGCCATAACCACTGTGCTATGGGCACCAAGCCAGCTTCTACTTTTTAATGACTAAAATTTGGGTCTAATGACATGAAGATTACAGTGGATTATTTATGGTATAGCAGAAATGTAGTACTATATAACAAGTTCTATATACTCCAAAACCGCATTTTTATTTTGTAATTCCTTTCACTATGATTAAATAGGCAACACATCTGTTCATTCATGAAAAATACTTACTTAGCACCTACTATAATCCAGTAAATGTTAAGGTAAAATCTTGACAGGAATACAAATAATGTGGTCAGTGAAGATAATCACTCTCATAATTCAGGCAAAGCAAAAGTAACACAGATATCGCCTGACGGTAATATGATTCAGACTAGGTAGTAGCTTATGCATACTGAGATCACTGAGCCTCCTGTGCATCCCTTTACTATGATTTGACTTCTCTGAAGTCATTAAGAGCATTATAAATAAGGAATTTATCTAAATGTAAAGAAATGGCATCCATTTCCTGTGCTATAGATAGTACTGTACAAGCTTAGACTCTTTTCATCATCTGAAGTATATAGGTAATTCTCACCTGTCATCATTCTTATCTTTTAAAAGGAGAACAAATTGAAGTCAAGAATATACGAAATGTACTGAGAGACATGGGGATAGAACTCACAAATAGGGAACTTTGGGACCTGCTGAAAATATTGCCACTTACTGGTAGGTATTTATGAATTCTGGAGTAAGCTGAGAACGTAAAGGGAAAGCTAGATTTATTCAGAGATTATAGAAAGTCTACTCCACAGACAGAGCAGGGGCTAGTTCTCTCTACAGAAGAGAACCAGCTCCCTGGTTCCTGTTGCTCTTCTATTTAAGCAACAGCTTGATTATGAGAAAAACAAGGGCAGGGATATTCATGGCATGGACAGTGTTTTCCTGAAATCAAGGTAACATCCTCTATTTCTCCAACATCTTGATTCTAACATCTTAGAAACTGTCCTGCCTCCATTCTATTTTGATGAGGGTAATGTGAAACTTTTAGACTTCAGTTAGGTCAGTGGTTCTCAACCTTCCTAATGCCCCATGTATTTTCATTGCTACGAAGGGGTCACAACCCACAGGTTGAGAACTGCTGAGTTAAGTAATGCTGCAGCAATGCCTAAGGCAATGCCCAAAGCAGTACCTGCCAGTTTCCGTCTCACTACTATGATAGATATTTCTGTACTAGTGTGGACTTCAATGTAATGTCATAAAAATGGGCATACCTAATTTCCTATAAACAGACAAAAAGATTAACCTTTGGTTGTAAAAAAAATCATGCATTTGACATTTAAAGTTATAAAGTTATAGTTTTGACTACGGACCAATTTGAAAATGAGTTTTAATTTTGAGTATTTGCTCTAACAAGAACATTCCTTTCTCTATTTAAAATAAAGTGTGCAACTGTGACAGTGATTCTATCCTGAGATTAACTTAATGTGTTGAGGAACATTTGGAGTGTTTTCTGTTTTTCAGTGACTAAGGTGTCAAACTAATAATTGAGTATAGATTAAGATTTAATGTGATAGGGATAACTGGAGTGCTAATTTGAATATTGGATAATGTTTCCACATCTATTCTTGTTTCTGTGTATGGACACATCTGGCCCTACAGGCTTTTAGGCCACAGTACTGTGTGTGTTAGGTTCTCTATATGTATATTTAATAACAACCATTCCTGTGTAAAAATGTGTGTATATAGTTGTATGCAACCTATACAATTGTGAAGTAGTTTGGAAATTTGTAAAGCACAAAGTATAATAGAAAATAATGTGAATAAAAAGGAAAAAAAAGAAACAAGAAAAGAAAATAATGGGAAGTTATTTTATTTTATTTATTTATTTATTTTTTTTTTTTTTGTAGAGACAGAGTCTCACTTTATGGCCCTTGGTAGAGTGCCGTGGCCTTTATTTATTTATTTTTTGAGACAGAGTCTCAAGCTGTCGCTCTCAGTAGTGTCATGGCGTGTCAGCTCACAGCAACCTCCAACTCTTGAGCTTTAGCAATTCTCTTGCCTCAGCCTCTCATGAAGCTGGGACTATAGATGCCCACCACAATGCCCAGCTATTTTTTTGTTGTTGTTGCAGTGGTCATTGTTGTTTTAGATGGCCCGGGCCAGGTTCGAACCTGCCAGCCTCTATGTATTTGGCCGGCGCCCTACCTACTGAGTTGCGGGCACCACCCATAATATGCAGTTATTAACTTTATGTTCCTTAAATGTAATATTTAGTTCATAAAAGATCCTTTTTATTTTCCATGGCAAAGATTTTCACACTTGAAAAACAGAAGCAATACTTGATATAGTTTTCTTAAGTTTTATATATATAAAAGTTTTATATAAAACATCATTTTATATAAATGATTGTACAATAACAAAACATTTTCTAAGAATAAAGTTATAGTATTGAGGGGATATCACATCTTCTAACCTGAATCCTACCATTGACAGTATCATTACCCTTAGAAAAGTAAAGTTTAAGTAGAGCAAAGAGGAAAAGAAGACTGAAGTAGCTGGTAGTAGAGAGATGGAAAAGGAAAAACTCGAGAGTAAGGAAGGAGATATACCTATTTCGGTGTAGAAGAACAAATAGACTGTCCACAGTAAAAAATAACTCTTTGTCTTATTTTTGGACTTAGGAAGACGTGTGTGGGCTTGGGAAATGTAGGAGTATAAATTAGGAAGTTTTTTAAAATCTGCATTTCAGAATTATGATCTTCCTAATCTTTTTTGACCATCCATGTAATTTTTTCTCTGACTTTAAATGTACCTTGTTTTACAGATGATGGGAAAGTATATAAAAATATATTGCTTGATAAAATAAGATCATTTCCTGGTAAGTGAGAATCCCAGGAAGAAGGCGAGTAAAACTAAGATCTATAAACTTCACCTTGACTTTTTAAAGGCCTTATCGTTATATAATAATTATATATGTTATTATCCCATTCGCCTATTGGTCTTTAGATGCAACTAGTATGTAATAATTTATACTTCTCTGACACTGAAAAGATTCAAATTCTGTTTGCTATCCAGAGCTCTACTTATTATATACCCATAATTCATCAAGTTCTCATAAGAAAATTTATATATAATTTATAATATACAAAAGTAGTGTTTATAAGTAATACCTAATTAAAATTGTATATTACCTATGTAATATAATTTTAATAACTATAACATATAATTTTTACAATATTTAATTATACAAGTCATATATAATTTTCTTTTGTGACTTAGAGAGACTGTCTCACAAGGAAAAAAAAAAAGTAAATACATCTTTCCAGCAATCTATAGAAAGCATCCCTTGAAATGAGATTGGCAGAATGTATTGTATTTCTGGATTCCACAGTATATCTCTGTGTAACCCTGAACAGACTTGGTTTTTAATTGTCACTGGAATTGTTAATATTTGATTGCATTTGTAAATATAACCTGCATTTTTCTCAGATGTCAGTTCCTATTTTTTTTATCACTTCCTCTTTTCTAAGATGCAAAGTGCTATGTCTCTAAACTGGATACCATACTGGAAAACGTTGCTTATGAGCTGGAGGATGAGGGAATTGAGGACCTGAAGGACCACCTGTCAGTTACTGGTGAGCATATCATTGTATCTTCAGAAAAATTCTGAGATCTTCTAACAAAATATCCAAAGGTATTCATGTGGAAAAACTATTATCTCAGATTATAATGTTTAAATCAGAGATCAGTAATCTGTTAAACAGTGAGTCTCACCTGCAAAGCTGAACTCTGATGCCAATGAGGAAATTGATAGACCTAAGAACAGACAGAGAAATGAAACAAAAGAACATTTCAAAGGAAAACAGTCAGAGAAGAAATTTAAAATTCAGTCAGAAAAATATAAAAAAAAATAAAATAAAATTCAGTCAGGAAAAAGCTCCCTTAGATCACCATAAAGTTTAATGAGACTGATGAAAGAAAAATATTCTAACATGAAAGACACTGTGCTGATTTAGGATCCCAGATTTAGGATAACTAATAAACCCTTAATAGAAAATGAGTGCTATGTGGAGACTTCAGAGGTTTGCCTACACAGTTTCCTTCGTTCTGTCCTAATATAAGCTTCAATACAGTAATAAACAATAGATTAAGTGAGCTAATCAAGTCCCATTTTAAGATTAGATTCTAAAGTCAATCTAGAAACTAAATAAATCAAGAAACTCCACTGTATTAAAAATTATACTCAGGCGTGTGTGTGTGTGTGTGTGTGTGTGTGTGTTGTGTATAATGCCAGGGCAAGATTGGAAGAAGATATGAGTTAATAGTAATAAAAGAGAAGAGAAAAAAGGCATTTAACCCTTCCCTATAGTCCCCTAATTGAGGCCAGCAGGCAACATGGGAGTGAAGGTTATTGGGAAACTCAGGCAACATGGCTGGTATATTCTATGTATAGAATAGAATTGAACACCAATGACAAGAGGGGAAAATGTAACCTTGGATCAGGATTTATGAATTGAGCAAAACGAAGCCAGACTTTCAACCATCCACCAGATGTCACTCTTAAATTGGTATTTTTTAAACAATAAAATAATTTTTATTTTAAAATTTAAATTATTATTAAATAAAAAAATTAAATAATAAATTATTAAAATAAAATTTATTTAATAAATTAAATTAATAAATAATTAAAATTAAATAAATTATTTAAACAAAAATTATTTTAAATTAAATAATTATTTATTTTAAAACAGTAAAATAATTTTTTAAAAAGAAGATAAATTTAAAGATTAAAGATCCGTTTTTTAAAAGATAGTAGATATACTTAATAAAGGCCAGAATACTCTTTTCTCTGGTTTTAACTATTTTAAGGTGTTTGCTGATGTCACAGCAATTAAGACAAAGTTGAACTGCTTCCTGAGGGACCACATCATAGACTGAGATTGGCCCAAGGTTAAAGTTGTACATTAAATCATAGTCTTCTCAATTTCATACCTGATAAAGAGGCAGATAAGGTGCCAGCACTTAGAAGCTACTGCAGTCAAATCTAGAGCAAACAGTTCTCCATTCATGGCTCCTATGCTCTGTAGATTGGTGACTGACTGGTATAGTTAAGTAATGTACTAGTATCAGCATACGTGTTACATGATGCCTTAACCAATAGCTAGCCAGACATTTTTAAAAAATAACATTTTTCCTGCTTCGACTACAACGACTCAAAAGGGAAAAGTCAAAGGTTCTTCTTGCTATTAGGGTCTTTTGGTTGTAGGGCAAAAGAATATTATCTCTGACCAATTTAAGCATAAAATGTTTGCAAGTCCATGATACTCCATCAAAGAAACAAATGAAAAAGTAGAATTGGAAAGGGCAAAACCAACACAACATCAGAGAGCCCAGGTAGCAGAAACTAAGTAACTAAGTTTTATCAGGACAACAAAATTGAAATGAATCACCCTTATATCATGCTTTACAAAATTAAAGTCTCGGGAGAGTCAGGCAAGCCTAATTTGAATCACATGCTCAGTGACCAGTGTTTTGATTGCCAGCACCCACAGGTTGCTCACAGAGGATGAAAGGTGATACCCTCTCCACAAAAGAAGGCATTATTACCAAGTGAAGCAGGAATAGATGCTAGTCAGCTAGTTGGGGATGCGGGAGCCTTTTTATTTTATTTTATTAAATCAAAGCTGTATACATTAATGCGATCATGGGACAACATACAGGGAGCCTTTTTGATTGCATCATCCCTAACTCTTAGCTATGGAATAATATGGGATAAACAGTTTAATTTAAAGCTTGTTGCTTTGATTATATAAAAAGTCAAGTTAGTTTTCAAATCCTGTGAACAAGAAATAGAAAACACATCCTTCTCTCTGGTAACAATACAGTGACTTTCCTAAGTATTACAATGTATTGTGTGGGTCTGACATTATGAATGATAATATTGATTTAAAAGCCAATTTCCAAGCCAAGCACCATGGCTCATGCCTGTCATCCTCACACTTTGAGAGGCTGAGCTGGGAGGTCGCTTGAGGTCAAGAGTTTGAGGCCAGCCTGGGAAACAGTGAGAGCCCCATCTCTACAAATAATAGAAAAATTAGCTGGGCATGGTGGTGCGCACCTGTACTCCCAGCTGCTCAAGAGCAGTTGAGCCCAGGAGTTGGAGGTTGCAATAAGCTATGAACATGCCACTGCACTTTGGCCAGGGCAGCAAAGTGATATGATACCTTGTCTCAAGAACAGCAAAACAAAACAAAAAATCCAATTCTATGAGATTCTTACTGCATTATAAAAATGTACTCACTTATCCCTCTTCTTTCAGATCCAAAGTATATAGATTCAGAATTTTATGACTATTGTTGCCTTGTTTAATATGTCTTATCACGGGTAGCACCTGTGGCTCAGTGAATAGGGCGCCAGCCCCATATACCAAGGGTGGCGGGTTCAAACTCAGCCCCAGCTAAACTGCAACAAAAAATAGCCGGACGTTGTGGCGGGTGTCTGTAGTCCCAGCTACTCCGGAGGCTGAGGCAAGAGAATCACCTAAGCCCAAGAGCTGGAGGTTGCTGTGAGCTGTGACGCCACAGCACTGTAGTGAGGACGACAAAGTGAGACTCTGTCTCTAAAAAAAAAAAGTCTTATCACTGCAAATATTTACTAATTTAGATCAGTCTTACCCACTTAAACACATATTCTGGAAGATTATTCACACAAAATAATATTATTTTAGTTAACAAGAACTCAGAATTGAATTCTAATTAAATACTAATTTAGGAAACTAGCAAATCATGTTTCTCTTATTCTCATGCTGCCACACCTCTGTTCATATAAACTAATCACCTGTATTGAAATAACCACAGATAATAATTATCAAGTATGTAATATAGCAACAAGTATAAGAAGCACTTGACGTGTTATCAGAGTCTACAGTGGCTCATGCCTGTAATCCCAGCACTCTGGGAGGCTAAGGTGGGTGGACTGCTTGAGCTCAAGAGTTTGAGACCAACCTGGAAAAGAGTGAGACCCCCGTCTCTACTAAAAATAGAAAAACTAGCCTGGTGTCATGGCAAGTGCCTATAGTCCCAGCTACTAGGGAGGTTGAGGGAAGAGGACCTCTTGAGCCCAGTGTATTGAGATTGCTGTGAACTATGATGAAGTCATGGCACTCTACCCAGGGCAACAGAGTGAGACTCTTGTCTCAAAACAAAACAAAACAAAACAAAATTCTGCAAAGTAGATTATTATCTCAATTTCTCTGATGTGGAAGTTCAGGTTCAGTAACAGAGGTTGATTGGTTTGGTGAAGGCCGTATGGCTACTAAATGACACAGTAAAGGTTTAAGTTCAGGTTTATAAAACTTCAAAAGTTTGTCCTTTCTACCAAATAATATTGTTTCACATTAGAGAGGCAAGCAGAGCCACATGGATTATGTTAGTAATAGTGCCTTCAGAGAGCTGTGTGATGTAGCCCTAGAGATGAGGATTTTCAAACAGCAAGTGTCAGAAAAGACACTTGGAAATTGTGGTGGCCCAAAAGTTTGAAGCATGAAGAAAGTGCTGAGTAGGGATTGCGTGTAGAAGTAGCCAGCTACAATGTTTTAAGTAGGTGGAAACACTGGTATTGCAGAATATATTCTTTTAAATCCTATAGTAGTAAAGTGATCAAAAGTAGGTTACTCTGGATTCTAAAGTGGAATAGGCCAAGTGTAAAGGAGTCAAGTCATACTTTTAAAGCTTCCTAGCACCAGTCAGGTGTGGTGGCACAGGCCTATAATCCCAGCACTTTGAGAAGTCAAGGTAGGAGGATTACTGGAGGCCAGGAGTTTGAAAAACTTCCTAGTATTACTATGTATTGAATTTGGTATACTATGATTTCTTCTTCTATGCTATATATTTACTGTATTTAGAACTTTATTCTTCAATTGCTTACTCATTTGGGGATAAAAGGGCCTACATTGGTAGAACAAATCAGAGGAAATTTTTAAATTTTAGTATTTTATTCCATAATACAAGATCTTTATGTCATGTTTCCTGGGTCTGAATCATTATGACATTATGGATGGGTCTCCTTTGTACCTTATCTTACAGATGAAAAGAAGATTAAGCTGGGTACAATTATGGAAAATATAAAGTCTTTTATAGGTGAGTAAAAGGTTAAAGAGACAATTATTATTAATAATAATATTCTAATACTTTTACTGATATGCTTTTAATATTCTATTCTAAATGTGCTAACACTGACTTGTTTCATCCTTTTAGTATATAATGGTATCATGTATCAAATGATCCACTTTAGTTTTTAATTATATACTTTTTGAGAAAAACTACTTAATTATTAAGTCTTGATAATATACCCTGTATTCTCTGGATTATTTTCCTAATAATGTACATTGCTTTTCCATTGCTTAAACAGCCAAAAATCTTAGGTTATCACAATAACTGGTGAGGCAAAAGACAAAACATTGTAATTCCTTTTAGGAATAATCCATTTTATCATATAGGCAAGTAAATAGTAATATGAATGCTTTCCTCACAGAATTATTTATATAGTCAATTATACATAGTCATTCTAGACTTTTATATAACCCCCATTTCAGAGTATTTATTTGTCCTATAGTTATTAGAGCATTCAAGAAATATTTTTCTCTCTAGAATTATAAAACTGAGTTCTATTTCTGACATCCTCTTAGAATTGTCACTCTGCTTTTTGACCATTTAATTCTGCAGTTAAACTTAGATGACATTCATAGTTTAAAATCATTTGTTGCTGTTAACTTTTTCATCAGTCATTTCTGTCATTTCAAAGGAACCAAGATTAAGATTGAAGAAGTAGATGATGTCTTGAAAAACATAGGGGTAGAACTGACGCCTAAGGAACACTGGAATCTGCTAAAAACTCTACCAATTACTTGTGAGCATTCCTGATACAGCCTGGCCTTCAAAGGAACTTTTATAGTTATATGTATTGTTGGGGAAGGTGGGAAATCATTAGATATTTATTCCACATATGTTTATACTAGACATATTTACTGAGTACTTCTTAAGTGATGAGATTAAAGACAAAAGTCCTTGCTGTTATGGAGGTTATTATAGGAGGTGGGGCTTACTTTATTAGGAATGAGCTTGAAAACTTTACAAATGAATAAATATTTTTAAATTAACTAAAAGTTTTAAATTTAGGCTATTACTTTTGGAATTTCTGACAGTCCTAAAGCATGAGGAAAAAGAAAAGTCAGGTAATAACAGCAGGATAAAAAGGATCAAGTCAGAGAAAGAAAAAGTTTCTGTATAGTAAGATGGATAAATCTGGAAATTTACTCCTTCAACTTCTTCAAGAAAGAGAAGTATGAGAAATTGGATAAATCAATAAGGCAAATAATATAAAATTATTTTCTTTATGAAATAATAGTCTATATACTCTTGTTATGAATTGCTGTTTCTTTCTCTACGTCAATTATGTCTTCTCTTACAGCTAATGGAAAGTTGTATCCCAATCTGTTACTAGATGGTTTAAAGACTTTCCAAGGTAAGTGGTAAGTGTAATAAGTCAAGTGAAACTGAAATCTATAAGCTTTGCATTTACCTTTGAAAAGTCCCTTTAATTAGTTAATGATAGCTATAGCCAGTTTCTAATGAGTGTAATACCAGACACTATTCTAAATATTTTACATCTGTTTCAGCGCTCATGCTTAGTGGTTAGGGTGCTGGCCTGGGGCTGCTAAACAATGACAACTACAACAAAAAAATAGCCAGGTGTTGTGGCAGGTGCCTGTAGTCCCAGCTACTTGGGAGGCTGAGGCAAAAGAGTCGCTTAAGCCAAGAGTTTGAAGTTACTGTGAGCTGTGACACCACAGCACTCTACCAAGGGCAACATATTGAGACTCTATCTCAAAAAAATAAAAAACAATAAATATATAAATATATAAATATTTTACATCCATTAACTTATTTGATTGTCACAGAAATACTATGAGGGGGACGTGTTTATTACCACCATTTCACAGATGAGAGAAGTTAATTTACTTGGCTATAGTCACACAGCTTGAAATTGGGAAGAGTCAGGATTTAGACTCTCATTCATAAGCAGTTTATTAATCTTTATTAATTTAATAGTTTATTAATATTTTTCTCTCCCTTTACGATTTATAGCTTAAGTTTGTATAAACACTAAATTTGTACAGAGAAATTTCTGTTAAAATGGCAGGTTTCAAACTAGCCAACACATTCATGGCTGTTGCTTCTGACATATTTCTCCATTATGAATAATAAATAAGGATGAATAATAAAATTTATTCATTTTCTTTGCTTCAGGTATCTTCTTAAAAATTTAGCTGGGTATCTTGTAATATTTGTAAGGTGATCTTTTCCTCATATCCCCCCCAATCACCTTTCACCTTGGTTTTATGTTCTTGAACATCTACATTGTGATCTTGCTTTTCTCTCTCCCAATGGGATTTAGTGTATAGATATAACCAAAATTTTTAAATTTTTAAATTTTACCTTTTTCTTATTTCTTCCCTTTCTTAAGGAGGGAAAGTCCCTGAAAATAAAATAGAAGCCATTCTGAAAAACATGAACCGTGAACTTGATACAAAAGAAATGACAGATCTACGGAACCATTTGAAAATTGATGGTATTTCATTTACCACTTACCACTTTCTTCTAGAAGGAAGCTGAATTCCTCTTCTAGAACCTCTGAAAGTAGGCTTATTAATTTCACTTGAAAAGTAAGAAGTGCTTGTAGAGACTGAGTGCAGTGGCCCACCCATTATCCTAGCACTTTTAGAGGCAAAGGTGGGAGGATTACTTGAGTCTAGAAATGCAAGACCAGCCTGGGCAACGTAGCAAGACCCTCATCTCTACAAAAAAACTTTAAAAATCAGCTGGGCTTGGTGGCATACTCCTATAGTCCTATCTACTCAGGAGGCTAAAGCAGGAGGATCACATGAGTCTGAGAGTTTGAGGTTGCAGTGAGCTATGATCATGCAGCTGCACTCTAATTTGGGCAACAGAGTGACACTCTGTCTCTAAATAAATAAATAAGAAATGCTTGTAGAGTTATAATCCTCAATGAGAAAAGTATGATTTCTAAGTATTAATGTCAATATTGTCAGAGAATCAGTAGGCCACTGGTAGATTTAGTTTTGGCTAAATACCAAAGAAACAGACAAAACACAAAGAAATGCTTCAGAAGAAAATAATAGAAGTTATTGAAATAGATGTTGGAAAAGGTCAAAAATTGACAAAACCAAATAAGAATTGTTTGAAAAGTAACATACAAATAGAGGTGATTGTATTTTCATTTAACAAATAAGAAATGAATGTTATAGCTCAGCACCCATAGCTCAGTGGGTAGGGCGCTGGCCACATACACCGGGGCCAGCTAAACAACAATGACAACTACAACACCAACAAAAAAATAGCTGGGCATTGTGGAGAGCACCTGTAGTCCCAGCTTCATGGGAGGCTGAGGCAAGAGAATCGCTAAAGCCCAAGAGTTTGAGGTTGCTGTGAGCTGTGAAGCCACGGCCAAGGGCGACATAATGAGACTATGTCTCAAAAAAAGAAAGGAAGGAAGGAAAAAGAATGTCAGTGTGGTTGAAATAGAGGGTCAGTAATTTCTGACTTGAGACCATTCATCCAGCATCATAGAGATATCTTTTAGGTCAAAAAATAATTTTTGAGAAGAATTTAAGATCTACTTTAGCATGTAAGAGCATCCTCCTTGGAATTCTATAAGGTAATTGGATTTAAGAAAAATAGTCAAAACTTAAAAATATCCTCTATGAAAGCAATAACAACTTAGAAATTTTTATGGAAACAATTTATTTCATTCCTGGGAAAAATAATAAATTTATATCTGATTATGCTTTGCATTTCAGATGATGGAAAGGTTCCACTGAATTCCTTGATGAATGTAGTCAATTTATTTTCTGGTAAGTAAAAGACAATGATGAAAAGGTATAAAATCAATATCTTTTAATGTATGTACATGTATTTTAGTGATATACTCCAATATTCCATAAATGATACATAAGCCTAATTTTACCAATGTATTGATGACATGTTTGTTTTTAAGAATATTTATTTATTTTTTTATTGTTAAACCATAGCTGTTTACATTAGTGCAATCAAGGGGTACAAGGTGCTGGTTTCATATACAATCTGAAATATTCTCATCAAACTGTTCAATGTAGCCTTCATGATATTTTCTTAGTTGTATGTAGACATTTGTATTCTGCCTTTAGTAAGTTTTGCCTGTACCCATTCTAAGATGCACCGTAGGTGTGGCCCCACCCATTACCCTCCCTCTACCTTAACCTCCCCCCTCCCTTCCCCTTCCTTGGCCCTTTCCTCATAATCTTGTGCTATAGTTGGGTTATAGCCTTCATGTGAAAGCTATAATTTAGCTTCATAGTAGGGCTGAGTACATTGGATATTTTTTCTTCCATTCCTGAGATACTTTGCCAAGAAGAATATGTTCCAGCTCCATCCATGTAGACATGAAAGAGGTAAAGTCTCCATCTTTCTTTAAGGCTACATAATATTCCAGGGTATACATGTACCACAATTTGCTAGTCCATTCATGGGTCAATGGGCACTTGTGCTTCTTCCATGACTTAGCAATTATGAATTGAGCTGCAATAAACATTCTGGTACAGATGTCTTTGTTATATTGTGATTTTTGCTCTTCTGGGTATAAACCTAGTAAAGGAATTATAGGATCGAATGGCAGGTCTATTTTTAGGTCTCTAAGTATTCTCCAAACATCCTTCCAAAAGGAACGTATTAGTGTGCATTCCCACCAGCAGTGTAGAAGTG
Organism: Nycticebus coucang; assembly: GCF_027406575.1. Classification (NCBI taxonomy): domain Eukaryota; kingdom Metazoa; phylum Chordata; class Mammalia; order Primates; family Lorisidae; genus Nycticebus; species Nycticebus coucang. The sequence goes on from NC_069797.1 coordinate 62,723,583, forward strand.
TGCCCTTTTCTCCACATCCTCGCCAAGATCTCTGGTTTTGGGATTTTGTGATGTGGGCTACTCTTACTGAGGTTAGGTGATATCTCAAAGTAGTTTTGATTTGCTTTTCTCTGATGATTAAGGATGATGAGCATTTTTTCATGTGTTTGTAGATCGTGTGTCTGTCTTCTTTAGAGAAGTTTCTCTTCAAGTCCCTTGCCCAACCTGAGATGGGATCACATGTTCTTTTCTTGCTAATACGTTTGAGTTCTCTGTGGATTCTGGTTATTAGACCTTTATCGGAGGTATAACCTGCAAATATTTTCTCCCCTTCTGAGGGCTGTCTGCTTGCTTTACTTACTATGTTATTGGCTGTGCAGAAGCTTTTTAGTTTGATCAGGTCCCAGTAGTGTATTTTTGGTACTGCTTCAATTGCCTGGGGAGTCCTCCTCATAAAATATTCACCCAGGCCGATTCCTTCAAGAGTTTTCCCTGTACTTTCTTCAAGTAATTTTATAGTTTCATGTCTTAAGTTTAAATCTTTTATCCAGTGAGAATCTATCTTAGTTAATGGTGAAAGGTGTGGGTCCAGTTTCAATCTTCTACAGGTTGCCAGCCAGTTCACCCAGCACCATTTGTTAAATAGGGAATCTTTTTAACAAATTAAAAACTGAATGTTTTTAATTGGCTTGTCAAAGATCAAATAACGGTAAGTAGCTGGATTCATTTCATGGTTCTCTATTCTGTTCCAGACATCTACTTCTCTGTTTTTGTACCAGTACCGTGCTGTTTTGATCACTATCGATTTATAGTACAGTCTCAGGTCTGGTAGCGTGATTCTTCCTGGTGTGTTTTTATTTCTGAGTAATGTTTTGGCTATTCAAGGTTTTTTCTGATTCCATATAAAATGAAGTATTATTTTTTCAAGATCTTTAAAATATGACAATGGACCTTTAATAGGAATTGCATTAAAATTATATATTGCTTTGGGTAGTATAGACATTTTAATGAATGTTGATTCTTCCCAGCCCTGAGCATGGTATGTTTTTCCATTTGTTAACATCTTCAGCTATTTCTTTTCTTAGAGTTTCATAGTTCTCTTTGTAGAGATCTTTCATGTCCTTTGTTAGGTATACTCCCAAATATTTCATTTTCTTTGGCACTACTGTGAAAGGAATAGAGTCCTTGACTGTTTTTTTGGCTTGGTTATTGTTGTTATATATAAAGGCTACAGATTTATGGGTGTTGATTTTGTAGCCTGAGACATTGCTGTATTCCTTGATCACTTCTAAAAGTTTTGTAGTAGAATCCCTGGTGTTTTCCAGATATACGATCATGTCATCTGTGAAGAGTGAACGTTTGATCTCTTCTGACCCTATGTGGATAACCTTGATTGCCTTTTCTTCTCTAATGGCAATGGCTAAAACTTCCATTACAATGTTAAAGAGCAATGGAGACAATGGGCAACCTTGCCTGGTTCCTGATCTAAGTGGAAATGATTTCAATTTAACTCCATTCAATATGATATTGTCTGTGGGTTTGCTGTACATGGCCTCTATTACTTTAAGAAATGTCCCTTCTATACCAATTTTCTTAAGTGTTCTGATCATGAAAGGATGCTGGATATTATCAAAAGCTATTTCTGCATCAATTGAAAGAATCATATGTTCCTTATTTTTTAGTTTGTTTATGTGCTGAATTACATTTATAGATTTATGTATATTGAACCAGCCTTGAGACCCTGGGATAAATCCCACTTGGTCATGGTGTATAATTTTTTTGAGGTGTTGTTGGATTCTGTTTGTTAGGATCTTATTGAGTATTTTAGCATCAGTATTCATTAGTGATATTGGTCTATAATTTTCTTTTCTTGTTGGGTCTTTCCCTGGTTTGGGGATCAAGGTGATGTTTGCTTCGTAGAATGTGTTGGGTAATATTCCTTCTTTTTCTATATTTTGGGAGAGGTTTAGTAACATAGGTACTAGTTCTTCTTTAAAGGCTTGATAGAATTCTGATGTAAAGCTATCTGGTCCTGGGCTTTTCTTTTTAGGGAGATTTTGTATAGTTGATGCTATTTCAGAAATTGATATAGGCCTGTTCAACATTTCCACTTGATTCTGGCTAAGTGTTGGTAGTTGGCGTACTTCCAGGTTTTGGTCATTTTCTTTCAGATTTTCGTATTTCTGTAAGTAGAGTTTCTTGTAGTATTCGTTAAGTATTTTTTGAATTTCTGAGGGGTCTGTTGTTATTTCATCTTTACCATTTCTGATTGATGAAATTAGAGATTTTACTCTTTTTTTCCTGGTCAGGTTGGCCAAAGGTTTATCTATTTTATTGACCTTTTCAAAAAACCAACTTTTGAATTTATTGATCTGTTGTATAATTCTTTTGTTTTCCATTTCATTTAATTCTGCTCTGATTTTGGTTATTTCTTTTCCTCTGCTGGGTTTGGGGTTGGAGTGTTCTTCCTTCTGCAGTTGCTTGAGACATCCCATTAAGTTATTAACTTCCTCTCTTTCTGTTTTCTTGAGGAAGGCTTGCAGTGCTATAAATTTCCCTCTTAGGACTGCCTTTGCAGTATCCCAGAGGTTCTGGTAATTCGTGTCTTGATTGTTGTTTTGTTCCAAGAATTTGGTGATTTCCTTCTTAATCTCATCTATAACCCATCTATCCTTCAGCATAAGGTTGTTTAGCTTTCATGTTTTTGTATGGGTATGCAGGTTCCTGTTGTTATTGAGTTCAACTTTTATTCCATGATGGTCTGAGAAAATGCAAGGAATAATTTCTATTTTTTTTAATTTGCTGAGGTTAGATTTGTGGCCTAGGATGTGGTCGATTTTGGAGTATGTTCTGTGGGCTGATGAGAAGAATGTGTTTTCAGTTTTGTTGGGATGAAATGTTCTATAGATGTCTGTTAAGTCCAGGTGTTGAATGGGTAAGTTTAAATCTAAGATTTCTTTGCTTAGCTTCTTTTTGGAGGATCTATCCAGCACTGCTAAAGGGGTGTTCAAATCTCCAACTACTATGGAACTGGAGGAAATCAAGTTGCTCATGTCTGTTAGAGTTTCTCTTATAAATTGAGGTGCCTTCTGGTTGGGTGCATAAATATTAATAATTGAAATCTCATCATATTGAGTATTATCTTTAACAAATGTGAAGTGTCCATCCTTATCTTTCCTTATTTCAGTTGGTTTAAAGCCTATTGCATCTGCAAATAGGATTGCAACACCTGCTTTTTTCTGCTTTCCATTTGCCTCGAGTATAGATGACCATCCCTTCACCTTGAGTCTATATTTGTCTTTTAATGTAAGATGCGATTCTTGTATGTAGCGGATATCTGGCTTGAGTTTATGTATCCAGCCAACCTGTGCCTCTTTAGAGGACAATTTAAACCATTCACATTAATTTAGAATATTGATAAGCCTTTCCAGAATCTGGTGGACATTTTTAATCCTTTTGCATCTGTGGAAGTTGGAATTTGATCAAAATTTTCTGGGTGGGTTTACTTTTGTGGTGGAGGATTACGCTGGTCTTTATGGAGGATAGGTCTGAGAATATCCTGGAGAGCTGGTTTAGTTATGGCAAATTTCTTCAACATGTGAATGTCATTGAAGTATTTAATTTCTCCGTCGTTAATGAAACTCAGTTTAGCTGGGTACAGGATCCTGGGTTGAAAGTTATTTTGTTTTAGGAGATTAAAAGTCAATGACCATCCTCTTCTAGCTTGAAAGATCTACAGTTATTCTAATATTCTTGCCCTTGTAGGTGATGGTTTTCTTTTGTCTGGCTGCTTTCAGAATTTTCTCCTTCATATTAACTTTAGTGAAATTGATTATGATGTGTCTGGGGGATGTCTTATTTGGGTTGAGTCGTCCTGGAGTTCTGAAACTGTCTGCTATCTGAATTTCAGAATCTCTTGGCATGTCTGGAAAGTTCTCCTTCATAATCTCATGGAGAAGAGACTCTGCTTTGTGAAGCCACCTCGTTGCTTTTTGGGATCCCTATAAGACAAATACTGGTTTTCTTCGAATTATCCCAGAGGTCTCTGAAAGAATGATCTGTTTTTGCCCTCCTTTTCTCTTCCTCTTTGAGGAAGCATTCAAAAGCTTTGTCTTCAATGTCAGAAATCTTTCTTTTGCTTGCTCCATGCTTCTACTGAGGGATTCTACTATTTCTCAGATCTTTGAGGGCTACAACTTCTTGTCTCAATGTGTCAAGATCTTTGGTCATTTGGTCTTTGAATTTGTTGAATTCTTGAGATATCTTTTGGTTACTACTTGGAATTCTAATTCAATCTTATTTGCTATCCAGATTCTGAATTCGATTTCTGACATCTTAGCTATTTGTTTGTGCATGGGATCTTGTCCTGTGTCTGCCCCATTGATCCTTGGGAGAGTTGATCTACTCTGATTATTCATATTGCCAGAGTTTTTCTGTTGATTTCGCCTCATGATTGTTTTTCACTGTTGCCTCTGGCCGTCCTCAGAGTTGAGAAGGTGTCTCTCCAAGATTAGACCCCAGCAGGATCACTCTATTGTTGCTGGATATTTGTAGGGAGTGACCCTGTGCAGTTCCTCTGGGGCTGCCCCAGCCAGGAAGTTCTGGTTGTGGAAGCAGCTCCGGAGTGTGACACACCCAGATCCAGCAACAGGGCAGGAGGTGGTGCGCACGGTTCTGGGAATGCCTGGTGCCCAGTGACTTTGGCACAGAGAGCCCAAGGCTCCAGCAGTCTCTGGCCAGGAGAAGGGCTCTACGCAGAGGCAGAGAGGGCTCCGGAGGGCACGCAGCTACCAGAGTCCCTGGTCAGACAAGTGGGCCAGTGTGGAGGCAGGGAGGGTACAGAGGATGCAGAGTTGCACAGCTCCCATAGTTCCTGGTCAGGGCTTGTGGAGGCCCGGCAGGCATGGGTCGCTGGTCAGGGGTCATGGCGCAGCTCTTATGGAGGTCTGGGCAGCGCCAAGCCCAGGAGTTTGAGGTTGCTATGAGCTGTGACGCCACAGCACTCTACTCAGGGCAACAGCCCGAGGCTCCAGTGTGCCAGAACCAGTCTCACTCTGCCCCTGAGGGTTAAGGCTGTAAGGCAGCTCCTTCCCTGCCTTTAGCCTGCTCAGTCACTAGGTTACTAGCTCCCACCCTATCCTTGCTCTGCAACCCTGTGGGCGGAGTTTGCCGGGGCAGTTGTCTCACAATGGCTCCCTGTGGTCTACAGCCGAACACTATTAGCTCCATCCAGCTCAGCGGCTCAGTCTGGGGCCCTAGACAATGCCCAAAGTTCTCCGCACTCCTGCTCAAGCTCTACCCAAGGCAGTTCAACTGAGTGCCAAGTCCAAAAACACTGAAACAGTTCACAGGTAAGGCCTTTCCAGTTTGCAATCTCACTGCTGCTTGTACTTATGGCTGCCGGCAGGATTAGGTCGATGGAACACACGCAACCACTTCCCAGTTTTCCACTGTTTTTGTCCTCTTGGGGTCCAGAAATCCCTTGCCGACTCCCTGTATCCTCAAAGGGATGCTTATAGGCAGATCCCACCAGCAGAGATGCCTGGAGTCTTATCTCCCCAGACTCACTGTGCCTACTTGCAGGGAAGCTGTTACTCGGCCACCATCTTGCTCCACCTCTCTAATACAATCTTTTTGGAAGAAAGTATGGAGAATCCTCCTGTTTTTAAGAATACTGATGGAGTTTTTATTACCTATGTTTTCAGAAGTACTTTCTTTTATTTTTTTTTGTTTTTTTTTTATTTTATTATTAAATCATAGCTGTGTACATTAATGCGATCATGGGGCACCATACAGTGGTTTTATAGACTGTTTGACATGTTTTCATCACACTGGTTAACATAGCCTTCCTGTCATTTTCTTAGTTATTGTGTTAAGACATTTATATTCTACATTTACTAAGTTTCGCATGTACCCTTGTAAGATGCACCACAGGTGTAATCCCACCAATCACCCTCCCTCCGCCCATCCTGGCTCCTCCCTCCCCTCCATCTTCCCCTTCCCCCTATTCTCAGGTTATAACTGGGTTATAGCTTTCACGTGAAAGCCATAAATTAGTTTCATAGTAGGGCTGAGTACATTGGATACTTTTTCTTCCATTCTTGAGATACTTTACTAAGAAGAATATGTTCCAGCTCCATCCATGTGAACATGAAAGAGGTAAAGTCTCCATCTTACTTTAAGGCTGCATAATATTCCATGGTGTACATATACCACAATTTAGTAATCCATTTGTGGATCGATGGGCACTTGGGCTTTTTCCATGACTTAGCAATTATGAATTGGGCTGCAATAAACATTCTGGTACAAATATCTTTGTTATGATGTGATTTTTGGTCTTCTGGGTATATGCCTAGTAGAGGAATTATAGGATTGAATGGCAGATCTATTTTTAGATCTCTAAGTGTTCTCCAAACATCTTTCCAAAAGGAATGTATTAATTTGCACTCCCACCAGCAGTGTAGAAGTGTTCCCTTTTCTGTACATCCACGCCAACATCTCTGGTCTTGGGATTTTGTGATATGGGCTAATCTTACTGGAGTTAGGTGATATCTCAAAGTAGTTTTAATTTGCATTTCTCTGATGATTAAGGATGATGAGCATTTTTTCATATGTCTGTAGGCCGTGCGCCTGTCTTCTTCAGAGAAGTTTCTCTTCAAGTCCCTTGCCTAGCCTGCGATGGGATTACTTGTTCTTTTCTTGCTAATAAGTTTGAGTTCTCTGTGGATTCCGGCTATTAAACCTTTGTTGGAGACATAACCTGCAAATATCTTCTCCCATTCTGAGAGTTGTTTGCTTGCTTTACTTACTGTGTTCTTGGCTATGCAGAAGATTTTTAGTTTGATTAGGTCCCAGTAGTATATTTTTGAAGCTGCTTCAGTTGTCCGGGGGGTCCTCCTCATAAAATACTTGCCCAGACCGATTTCTTCAAGGGTTTTCCCTGCACTTTCTTCTTGTATTTTTATAGATTCATGTCTTATGTTTAAATTATTAGTACAGTGAGAGTCTATCTTAGTTAATGGTGAAAGGTGTGGGTCCAGTTTCAATCTTCTAAAGGTTGCCAGCCAGTTCACCCAGCACCACTTGTTAAATAGGGAATCTTTTCCCCACTGAATGTTTTTAATTGGCTTGTCAAAGATCAAATAACGGTAAGTAGCTGGATTCATCTCTTGGTTTCTCTATTCTGTTCCAGACATCTGCCTGTCTGTTTTTGTGCCAGTACCATGCTGTTTTGACCACTATCAATTTATGGTATAGTCTGAGGTTCAGTAGCGTGATTCCTCCTGCTTTGTTTTTATTTCTAAGTAATGTCTTGGCTATTCAAGGTTTTTTCTGATTCCATATAAAATGAAGTATTATTTTTTCAAGATCTTTAAAGTATGACAGCAGAGCTTTAATGGGCATTGCATTAAAATTGTATATTGCTTTGGGTAGTATGGACATTTTAACAATATTGATTCTTCCCAGTCATGAGCATGGTATGTTTTTCCATTTGTTAACATTTTCAGCTATTTCTTTTCTTAGAGTTTCATAGTTCTCTTTATAGAGATCTTTCATGTCCTTTGTTAGATAAACTCCCAAATATTTCGTCTTCTTTGGCACTACTGTGAATGGAATAGAGTCCTTAACCGTTTTTTCAGCTTGACTATTGTTGTTATATATTTAGGCTACCGATTTATGAATGTTGATTTTGTAACCTGAGATACTGCTGTATTCCTTGATCACTTCTAAGAGTTTTGTAGTAGAATCCCTGGTGTTTTCCAGGTATACAATCATATCATCTGCTAAGAGCGAAAGTTTGATCTCTTCTGACCCTATATGGATACCCTTGATCACCTTTTCTTCCATAATTGCGATGGCTAAAACTTCCATTACAATGTTAAAGAGCAGTGGAGACAATGGGCAGCCTTGTCTGGTTCCTGATCTGAGTGGCAATGATTTCAGTTTAACTCCATTCAATACGATATTGGCTGTGGGTTTGCTGTAGATGGCCTCTGTCAGTTTAAGAAATGTCCCTTGTATACCAATTTTCTTCTATTTAAATTATAGGCTAGGTGGCTTGTTCTCATTGTTTTTAGAGCATTAATAAATATATTGTTTTGACCAGGCTAAAGGAAACGTGTTCTATTTTTAACTGCTTCTTACAACACTCTGCAGCTAAATGAGCCTCACGCTGTCCTTGCTCTTATGCAATTACATCTCTCACAAGTTGAGACAGTGCTGTTTTTTATAATTTTCTTAATTTAGAATCATTATACATGAAAATGTTTACTTACCAAGTTTCTCAACTTTTTTTAAGGAGAGAAGATTAATGCCAGTGACACACATCTTTATCTGGAAAACATAGGTATTGAATTAACAAGGGTAGAAAGCAAAAGCCTACTGGACATGATGCCACTGGATGGTAAGCATTGCAGGGTTTGCAGTCAATTGCAGAGAATCTGGGGCTTCTGAGTTGTATACATAAAATTCCAGAAGTATAACTGTTTAAAGTTCTATTTACAATTGAGATAAATTTAATTAAGGGATGACCAATTCTGACCTACAACATACTATTCTTACTTTATATCTTAATTTGGGAAGAAATGTTCTCTTTGACATACTGCCATTATGGATAAATAGTTTTAAATGTTGGACTCAGTATCTATAACAAGCCTAAGGCTAAAGAAAGGAAAATATGATAAACAGAAGAATTGTAGAAAGGGAAAAAGGTAAACCTAAGACAAAAATAAAAGAAAAAAATCTATGTTTCAACATGTTAGAGTTCCACTAAATAATACACCAAATACCAGGAAATAATTAACCTTGAAATCTTTTTAAATTCTTTGCTTCCTTCTTTAGATTATAACTAAGATTAATTATTTAATTAATTAATTTATCAATTTATTACTAATAATTAAATTTTGCTGTCTTTCTGAATTTCCACTTCTTATGAATTAAATTGACCCTTACCTTACAGATAAAGGACGGATATTTAAAAATAGGTTGATGGATGAAGTGAAGACTTATAGAGGTGAGTGAAAAGCAATCTGAGAAAGATAAAACTGAGTTCTCCAAGATTTTGCATTTACTTTTCTGAAGTCTCTCTTATTTCTCAACAATTAGGTTACTGTTAACAATTGTATTATTATATCTTTCAAATTGTGAGCCGGCATTGTTATTTGTACACAATCAGATTTGGAGGGTAATAGCCTATACTCTTTTGTCACTGTAGCAAATTTTGAATCTTATTTACTGGCAAGAAATCTTTGGATTGGTTATCTCTTTGATATAATTCATCACTCTTCCCTACTTTTCTCTTTCTTCTGGATAAACTCATCCTAGAAATTTCTGTAACAGTGTTTACTGGAACATTAATGAGGGAAAATTTTTCTATTACTAATATTCAACTGATTCTTTTGTTCACTTCAACAAGCGTTATGGTGCTGCTGCTTTTTACTTCCTATTTGTGTTGATTGTGTTGGGAGCAAGAATTTTTTCCCCTCTTTGGTATAAGTACAAATGTCTTTATACTATTCCCTTCTTTCTTAAGGAGGAATGGTTAATGTCAATAAAATAGATGATGCTCTTGAGAACATGGGATTCCCACTTGATGAAGAAGAAATTGAGGAACTGTGTAAACACCTGCCAGTTAATGGTAAGCATTTCAAATACATGATGCCCTGCAAGAGAATTTTATTTCTCTATGGTAACACCTCAAATATACTTACTAATTTTATACAAAAAAAACAGAAGTATATAGACTCAATACTAAAGAATGGAGAATTATTGTCCCTTGATATTAACCTGAGATAAAATAGTAATAATTGCTTCTATTACTATTGCCAGAGTTCCTGCACCAAAGAGTAATAAAATGAGATTATCATAGTCAGTGTTGGGATCAAGTAGATAAAAAAGTTAAAAAAGAAAAACAAGAATATTTGAAGGGAGAGAGGAGAAAATTACCAAAGAATTCAGGTGCAATAAACAGAAAGACAGTAGAAAAAACAAAGTGGTAGGAATTGTTAAATATTATCTGGACTATTGTAAAATGTATAAAATATATATCTGATAATTACATTTAATAAATTCATAGGTATTAAACATTAGATTTCATGGAAATCTACCACTCCCTCAAGATTGTGATCAAGTAGGTCTAGGGTGAAACCCATGAATCTTCATTTTATATAAGCAGTCCCACTACAGTTAATTTTGTTCAAATAGGTAATCTTTACAATAAAGGAAAATATATATTGACATATTTATTGAGATTAGTAGCTTTTTTCATAATCTTTAACGACAGAATCAGGTCAGTGCACTGTTTAACTCTTTCCGTCTTATGAATCTTAACATCTTCAGTATCTTGACATATGCTATAGATTGATTAATAGTTTGTTAAGTATCCCAAAAGTGCTGATTCACCTGAATTAATCTATTAGTAATATGATAGGGTCATGCTTGAAATCATAAAACTATCTTCTTTCCAGACCAGGTGTGGTGGCTCATGCCTGGAATCCTAGCATTCTGGGAGGCCAAGGCAAGTGGATTGCCTGAGCTCAGGAGTTCGAGACCAACCTGAGCAAGAGCAAGACCCCATGTCTAAAAATAGCCAGAGGGTGTGGCAGGCACCTGTAGTCCCAGCTACTTGGGAGGCTGAGGCAAGAGAATCACTTGAGCCCAAGAGTTTGAGGTTGCTGTGAGCAATGACGCCACGGCACTCTGCCAAGGGCAACAAAATAAGACTGTCTCAAAAAAAAGACTTTCTGCTTTCCAGAAAAGTAAAGAGGTTTCTAATTTCTTGATTAACCTCTAATCCTTTTTTCACAACTCTGTAACATGTGAGCCAAGCAAGAGTATTTAAAGCTTCTGTTGAAATTGGAGTATGGCCCCACCCTAAATTATATAGAGGGGGGGTCCAGCATAATGCCTCAAAATAAATATTACTAGATAATTGCCTCTGGTCTGTGAAGGCTATCAAAAGAACTGAGTTTCCAAAATACAACCAAGAAAACAAAGATATATATATATATATATATATATATATATCTTTGATGAAGAGATATATCTCAAAGAGATATATATGTATCTTTGGTATATATATTTATATAAAACCAAAGGGATCTAAAGAACAGCTAGAGAGATATTTAACAATACCAGGGATACCCAAAAATTGTGTACACATTTTAAGAGATGTTATCTATGTATTACTTTTCAAAGTTGAATTGAATTATGATGGCAATGTGTAATATGATGTTCTCTCAAAAGTTGGCGTTAACTAAATGCTAGTGTCACCGTTTTCACAGGTAGGACAGTCAAAGAAAATGGCAGAAGCTTTGTTGTCTGTCATTTCAATATACCATTTTGAAGTGGTATTTGAAATTTGAGAACATTGTGCAAGTACAAGTGGATGCATAAGTATGTGACAGAACTTCCAACACACCTAACAATTGCATGCATTTGTGATAAGTTTGAGACACATGGTGCTGTGTGTGATTTCACAAAGGAAGATCTGGAAGGCCTTGCACAGCAGCGAGTCCTGCTTCTTCTGCTGTGGTGTTAGAACAGTTTACATGCCCACCACAGAGGTCTACCAAACAGTGTGAGCATGAGACAGGAGTGGGCAGAACAAGCATACAACACATTCTTAAAACAGCAAAAATGGAAAGTTTTCATCCCTATTATGCCCTGAGATTTGAGAGCTCACCTGGATGAGAACTTTCCAGGACAATGGATAGGAGGAAGAGGTGTGGTTGAGTTTCCCCCACATTTTCCTGACTTAACACCTCTTGACTTCTACCTGAGGGGGCCCTGAGAGAATATGGTGTACTGTAGAGTACTGGCTACACTGGCAGTACTCAGAGAAGAAAGTGAAACAGCATGTGCAGCAATACAAGTGGACAGTGGACACTTTGGTTGACGTTACTCAAGCAGTAGTTTGCTGTAATAAGAAGTGTCTGAATGATGATGATAATCATTTTGAGCACCTCTCACAATTGCAGAAGTTAAATGTGACTTTTATTCATCTTTTGCTATTGATATATGTTGAGCATTACAATTTTAATACAGTTTTTTCCTTTCTTAAAATTTATATACTTTTTTATGCTGTCTGTATTTGAAGTAATTAGGAGGAAATAAATTTCTATGTTTCTAAGATGTGCTCTGTTGTTGGGTCTGAAATTGTTTATAACCGATCAGTTGCTTTGATGTTAGTGATTGCTGCCACAGAAACAGAGACTTCGTTTTGTATGCTTTTGTATCCCCAGCACTGGAAACAGGACCTGGCACATAGTAGGCACCCAACAAATATTTTATGAATTAAGAAATAAAAATAATTTCTTTGTTTTCTTTCTTACATCAATGAGTGAGGAACAAAAACAAGAAAAATGTGTTTATCATATTTAAGTTCTTTTTTCTCAACTTTATGATTATATAAGCTGATAAGAATATATCTAATCAGAAAAAAATCTAGACAACTACTAAATCTTTAACATTTATTTCACAGTTTAAGAATTTTATGTAATTGGCCAGGCACAGTGGCTCACGCCTGTAATCCTAGCACTCTGGGAGGCCAAGGCAGGCAAATTGCCTGAGCTCAGGAGTTCAAGACCAGCCTGAGGAAGAGCAAGACCTGTCTCTAAAACTAG